>NC_134568.1:11650544-11966794 GCF_050947875.1 Dermacentor variabilis | reverse complement strand
TGGTCATTTACAGAATCAATAGAACGGAATAGAAGACAATCAGCAAACAAACGCATTTCGACATCTTTTTTAGCCTATGTGATATCATTAATATAAATTAAAAACAATAGCGGTCCTAGGACTGGGACGCATTTGGCTGATCGGTATCGCTATGTTTCTGTTAGGCAACGGAAAATGAAATACTTTTTGCATATATACTTAGCTCTAACAATGAACCCTACGAATGATTAAAGTAAAACTACAGAATTATATGTAGACAAAAAAGTGACTGCTCACATTTTACTTTTTTGGCGTACTTTTTGTATTTGGTCGCTTCATTCGTTGCGCTAACGGGCGGCACTATCTCGGTTTCGCTACAAGTTAAATTATGGTATTTTACGTGCCAAAACTACAATTATGAGCCACGCCGTAGTGGGGGACTCCACGGGGACTCCGTATTAATTATGGCCGCCTGATGTTCTTTAACGCACACCCAATGCACGGGCCTTTTTGCATCTCACCCCATCGAAATGCAACCTCCGCGGTCGGGATTTGATCTCGCTCCCTCGGGCTTAGCAGCGCAACGCCAAAGCCGTGGTTATAGTTTCGGCTGTCATTCAGTTCGCCTGCTCCTGGCACATACTGCACGCGTCCTATCGGCGTCAAATGAAACGCGAACAGCGGAGAGCATAACTGAAGGTTTACAGTGCGCGCCGTCCACTCATTACAGCCACGCACATCCAGTTTGACCGCACTGCGCGATGGTGCTCCCCCTTTTCGTTTGTGTCCTGGCCCTAGAAGCTAGAAATAAAAAAAAACATCAAAGAAAGCAGAAGCTAAAGCATCTCAGTATATGGCGAGTATTATGGCTCAGTGCGGCGAAACTGCAAGCATTATGTGCGTCAAATGAAACACGAACAGCGGTGCTGGTGGTACAGTCTGCACAGTAATCATTAGTGCGCCGTCATGTTTTCTCGCTTTCAAGTAACAGAAGAGCCAAAAATATTGCAGTATAGCGGGAACACCATCGCGAAGTGCGGCCAAACCGGAAGTGCACGCCTGTCAATGGTCATGACTGGACGGCGTGCACTGTGTACACCTTCAGTTGGGGTCTCCGCTGTTCGCGTTTCATTTGACGCCGATAGCACACGTGTTTGACGCCAACTGTGCGTTGCAACATTGTTTCTGTACGAGCCAGTGCTTCCAGCAAATCAAGGAAAACGGAAGAAAGGCCGCAGGGCGTTCTGCGCGGCTCTATATCTTGGGCCAACACAGGGACGAACAGCAGGGCTTCTTTTTTCCGCTTCTATGAAAATGAAAGTCAAGCACGATTTTCAGGCAGTAGTTCTGTAGCGAATAGCCGCTCACCTTATTGAAACGGCTGTAAGACGACAGGAAGGTTTGTCTTCCGTACGCGGTAGATTTGTGCGTGTGTAAAGGCACTGAAGCTACCTATCGGCATCAGCTCCTGAGTCGAGTGCAGTGATAGCTAAACCACTGACGGAAATTGCGCTTCGTTTTATCTCGTCGACTGCTGTTTGTTTTCCTGAAAAAACAAATACTTCGTTTTATTAACCTTTGCTGAAGATAATTGAATGCGTGCGGCACGGACGAGATGGCTGAGTTAGAGAACGCTGTGCTTGCCTGTTGTTGGTTACATATTGCAAGCCGCCTGCAGCTTCGCGAGGTGCGGAAACCAATCGGAGGAGCAATGTGCAGGCGCAAAAAAGCCCCGCAAGCGCTGTTTTAAGCACCGCAGGGCGCATTTTACGTTACTGAGCGAAACTTTCCGTGTCGCAAAGAAAAGCAGCCTGCTCATCTGTTCTTTATCAGATATTCATCTGCGATGTTTAATGTTCGCGGTTAACTGAGAACTAAGCAATCGAGCAGGTTTTGCCAAGAACGAGCGACTTCACGACAATTCGCGCTGACGCGCGTTCCGTACGAAAGTGCTTACGTCGGCGCTTAGCGAGCCGCGCGCCCCGGCGCGTTCCCGCAAAGATTTGTTCCCTTGTGAAACGATTTCTTCTAGAGCAGGGCATGCTCGTAGGCAGCTGACCAGTGGCTTACAAGTTTTGGAAGCTAGTGTTCCCGTAACAGGCATTCGGCAGAACAAGATCTGGGGCGTAAATAAAAGGTTGAACGAACTCATCCGTCAGTGCCTTAATTACAACCTGAATTAAGAAATTAATGGATCACGATAATTTCGCTGTCAGAAACTGGCCAGTATTTTCATGCAGCCGTTGAGAAAGCATTACCAAACCTGTTACTTCAATATAGGAGCAGTTAAAGTTAGAACTTGGCTTGTTAGATTTTTGGGTTATATTTTTAGCGCAAATATACCACAATAAACGTGCTGAAATTTGCTCCAGAAATTGTGTTGTGTGTAAGTATGTAACTTATTACCTATTTTTTTTTTTCCAGCCGGCAGCCCCCAGCGCGAGCTCCACCTACCCTGAATCTGTCTCGCCTGTGTCTGGGTATGCGCAATGTGCTGTCTTCAGCCTTTCAACCGGTCTTGCTTACTGATGTTTTGCACAAGTTATCAAAAATAATTTGCTACCAACAATTTGCTTTCGTAGGATTGTCACATGCAAATAGAAAGAAAATGACTTTTTGCTATTCAGAAAAATTGTGCGAAGCCTTGTTATGTACTGATGCGCATATAGAATGTAGCTTGAGCTGTAGATACGAGATACTCAGCTCTGTAATATCATTTTGTGTCTTGCATCTCATGCTCTGCAAAATTTGCTAATAAAAATGCGAAATAAAGCACCATAGGGTAAACTTTTAAGAAGTACGGTTGGCACTGCTGGCACATAGTACGTGAACAACCAGACACAAAAAAATTGTCATCTCAAGAAGAACGAAGCTGTCGGAACAAAACAGACTGCAAAAGCAAACAACCCGCGCTCGTCTTCTCTTGTGTCTGACGAGAACTCATAGAAGACTAGCGGGATGGCGTCTCCCACTCGCGCACCAACAGAACCGTTGCCATGACAGCGCGCTTGATTTTATTTAGTTTAACGCACGAGCGTAACTGGTCAGCCCTTCGAATCAGCAGTGTTAGTCCGAGGCCGTGAACCCTTTTATACGGCACTAAAGTTGTTCTACCACCAAAGTTGCTTATGGTTTGTCTTACATTCTTTACAATGTTATTACTCGGACCTTCGGGAATGACAGCCCACAAATAAATGACATGAAACAAAACAACGACAGCGCATGCCTTTTATGTTAAATCTTCTCAAACTGAAATATTAAAAAGTGCGAAACAATAACAGAAGAAGCGGCCCACGCAAGAAGCCGCGTTTCTACCAGAAATCTTGCCTTCGTGCTCTTTGCATGTGTAGCGATGGCGCGTTCCTTGTGGCAAACCAGGCGTATAGCACCGTGGAGATCAGTTGTAGCGACCGCGCCCTTTTCGTTTGTGCCTCGACGCCGTGGTGCTCGCTGTGCATGTTCCTAGCGTCCATACGCTTGCGCGTAACCCGCGTACAAGAAGTGAAACGTCACTAACTTTTTTTTCTTAGAAGCATGGCCTACCTTCCACCAGGGTATAAATTGGTGCTTGTGAAGCAATTCCAGTTTACCTGGGGGGTATACCAGCTGACATAGCCGTGGTTCTATAGCACAGCGTTCCCTGGCTAGAGTACTACATAGGGGGAGTGACTCCAGCGCGGGCTCCCCGCTGAGGCTTTTGTTGAAAAGTTGGTCGCGCCACCGTCGATTTCACCTGAATAAGCGGCCCTGCGATCCGGCGGCGCACTTGTCACGTAGGAAACCCTACCGCAGCTGCATGGAGCTTTGACAGGAATTTCATTCTGCTGCATCTTGCTTTAATACTCGGTGGCGCCTGAACAGTGATTATATTCACCACCCAATAAAATGGAGGAAGACCGATGAAAACGATGCAAATGACGCAACAACGACGGTGCGTCAAACAGACGACAGCTCCTCAGCCCGTGAGCTCCCCTCAGCCAATGGGCGCTGCCGAAAAGCCAGAGCCAGAGGCGATGGTAGCACCGCCGCAATTTCAGCGTTTTCGAATCGCTCTCGGCGCTTGCCAAGGTGTTCGCTGGACCCGCTCCCCATTCTAGTACACTACCACAGCCCATCACGAATAGGTGCGCATGCGCTGTAGGTGGTCAGGTGTGCCAATTCCAATTTATCTCTTCAACTCCAAAGTCTTTGAAACATTTACATTAAAGTTTGCAGAGAAACCGCCCCGTCTTATTGGTCACGCTACAATGAAATTTTGGTCTAAGGGCATGGTTTGCTCTGGAGAAGCGTACCGCGCCGTCCACTGCGTAGAGCACGCGAGCATCCCACTTCGTCCTACGGGACCACGCCATGCGACGGTTGCTGGATCTGAGGCAGTGCGCCGAGGACCATGCGCGGCCTAATAGAAGATATGCGAGCAATGCTATTAAAGGGACACTAAAGGCAAATATGAAGTCGACGTGGACTGTTTAAATACCGTTCCTGAAACCTCGCAACGCTTGTTTGTAGCAAGAAAAAGCCTTAATTTACGAGAAAACTGCAAGTGAAGGGACCGAATACCTATTTGGAATTCAAATCTCCTGCCACCGAACCGGGGGAGTGGTGACGCTGCATACGCCATCGCCACCCTTTGTTGCCGTCGGTGAGTAAGACGGCGCCCGACAGACGGCGGTACCGAGCATAGACAGAGCGGCAGATTCGCCGCTGCAGCTGCTTTTTGGTCAAGTGGCGTAGACCGTTCGGGCATCGCGCGTCAACACATGGAAGTGGAATTCTTCGCTACTTGCACTTTGTGCGGGTTTCGTGAGCCAGAAAAACCAGCGCAGCACCACACGATAACTACTGAAACGCGAAAGCATGGGCGGCCCGGAGTCGAGCGAAAACGAAACCTTCCGACCGACCACATCGTTGTCAGGGTTATTTCAATGAGTTCGTTTTTGTAAAAGTAAAATAGAACTGGATGAGTAGCATTTCATTTCATCTTATAATACAATGCAAAGATGTTTGGTGCAACGAGTGGTTGAGTACTAGTGACAATTTAACTGAGGAGTGCATTCGTCATCGCGCAAGTACTTGAATGCCCGGGGGAGTCTAATCATGTCCGGCATTTCGCTCGAATTCTCGATTATTAAGGCTCTGTTCGCGATAATATTGATACCTTAGAGATTCTCAACATTAACCTATCACTTTAGCTTGACTTAATATTTGCCTTTAGTGTCCCTTTATTCACCGATGATGTTGGTACGCGCCTTTGCGATTCGTCACGTCACTTGATATTTAAAAAAAAACAGCATTTGTCTTTACCGATTCAACATAATGTCATGAGCCAATAAGGCGACTATATATAACGCATGTAGGAGCTAGAATAACTAAATACCTCAGAACAGTGGTTGTCTGAACCCGTAGGTTTCACATAGCAAGAATAGTTTCCAACAGAAAGCCCTGGCAAAGGACAGAAGGAACGACGACTCACGCTGGAGCCAGCGTGTGTCATCATCCCTCCTGTCCTTGTCAGCGATTTCTGCTGGAAACCTTTCCCCGTGCGATGAATACCCGACACCTTTACCGTATGCCCACTTTAGGCATGGCTCCTTGACAGACAGGGGTAGAGGAACGGTATATCGAACAGTGAGCGCACACCACTTGCCGCAAAAGGATCGTTCGCTCGTTATCAGCCCATGCGCGCCATTCAATGGCATCGCGGCGCAGCGAGACCACGAGCGCGACGAAGCCGAGCGCATGTTCGGTTAAACGAAGGCGCTTATCAACCTCGCCACTCACGAAATGCCGTTCTGCACGTCTACTAGGCTTCGCATGCTTTTCTGGGCGGACATCCTCAGAGCGAGCAGCCGCTGCCAGGCGTGGCCTCGTACAGTGCACGTGAAACGGGCCACTCACACGGACTACACAGCAGTGCACGGCACTGTACGACGCGGCCAAACGCTGCCCGTTTCAGGTCAGCTTTGCGCGATGCTTGGGGCGGACAAAGACGGCGTGCTCGCGCCGAGGCTTACTTGACGGTTCCAGAGAAACGCTTGTCCTTCTGTGGATCGTAGTTCTTGAGCGAGATCTGCAGCTCCACCGACTCGACGAATTTGCGGCGGTTCCGCACCGACTCTCGCAAGACCGCGTTGACGCAGTCGTACAGCATGTCACGGGTCACTTTGGAGCTGTAGAATGAACAATATATTACGTCAATGAGTGTCACAGCGACTATTTAATAAAGTGCGGGCGGGGCGCGATTGCAGGCTCGTGTTCATACAAGGAATGCGCGGGCACTACTCATAGGTATGAGCTTTACAAACACACAATAATAAAACGACCGTAGTTACTAAAATACAATCATGTGCTGTACTGTTATGCATCTAACTATCGATCGTTACACAACTCAGAGCACTGTATATTAATGCACCGAAAGATTGCAAAGGATTACATACCTCATCTTTGAGATTCGACGTTTACGCGAACACCGCAGACGACCAAAAGAACTTGCGGAAGTGGAAGCACTCGTAAGGCTTTCAACACAGCTGGATCGGCTAGATTACGGTAGAACAGACGGATGTATGAACGGCGCCGTCTGTCTGCAGAACGAGCTGACTACAACTCTGTTCGGGCTTCATCCCTTTGCCGGCAGGAGCGCTGCAGTGTCGGGGGGGGGGGGAGCACGGATTGTACGTGATAATTGTTGGCGATTGACACGCGGCGCTACCATTCCAGAGCATGCGCAGATGAGTTTTGTGTCTTCCTTGTTTTTTCGCCTCAGTGCTCCTTCAGTTGATATTCGACGTTCGTGTTGTCCACTTCTCTTGTGTCCGTGTCTGCACGCCTTACCTTTTTCTGCATTATGAATCCTTACCAACTAGCTCAGCTTTCTGTCGTTCTTAGTTTAGTGAGTTGCCGTGTCGTGTAGCCGTGTTTAGCCTGCCGTGTCGGCAGGCTGCAGGCGTCCGGTGACCATGGCGACCAGGCAGGGGCGAGACGATTTATAGTGCGAAACTTGCACTGCTTATTCAATGGTTGGTGAAAGATATAAAGGAAGAGAATAATAATAAAAATACATTGCGGGGCCGCTTAAATAGGCCTGCTAAAACCGGAGGCGGGATTTTGCTCACGTCAACGTCACGTGACGTGTACTGAGTCCGATCGGTGATGGGCGGCTGCTCCCTCTCTCCTCGGCGACGTTTCACGTGCTTGCCTCCGCTGGCGGCAACCCGTAGTCCTGTATATATTTGTTCATACATAAATAAACAAATATATATATATCGTTAATTAATTAATTCATAAATCCGCCTTTGTGCTGATGGCTGTGCTCTGTATAACGTAATTAACACGAATCTTGTTCACCATTCACTTAACGATTCTTTTAGACAATTTCGCAGTTCATGCGACAAATGGCGAATGAATATAAACTTTGCAAACACAGTCACTTTATCTTTTAGTAAGCGCACTTCTATTTGTTTGTTTATTTATTCGTTTAATGACTCTCCCCGGTGTTAGGCTGCTGAGCACGAGGTCGCGGGATCGAATCCCGGCCACGGCGGCCGCATTTCGATGGGGGCGAAATGCGAAAACACCCGTGTGCTTAGATTCCAGTGCACGTTAAAGAACCCCAGGTGGTCTAAATTTCCGGAGTCCTCCACTACGGCGTGCCTCATAATCAGAAAGTGGTTTTGGCACGCAAAACCCCATTATTATTATTATTATTGACCCTCTCCTTGAACGGGTGCCTGAATACAAGTACCTTGCCTTCATCTCCACACCTAACATGTCGTTGTCAAGGCATATTGAATACACATGCAGTAAAGCACTAAAGAAAATAGCCCATATAAATCGCACATTGCGAAAAGCTCCTCGTGAAACAAAATTGCTAACATATAAATCGCTCATTCGAACCATTATCAAATTTGGACGCACCATCTGGAACCCTCATAAAGTACCTGGCATTATAACGCCCTCGAATCAGTTAAAAAAAAAAGCAATCCTCTTGACTAGAACTTCTCACCCTCATCTCACCATGTTGCACTAAGTCTACAACTTCTGTCCTAGCGGCGGGATCGTGAATGCCCTAAATTGTTGCATAATCTCATTAACACTCCACGCTACTCATTAAAGAGCAACTATCTGTCTCCTGATAAATTGAAACCTACCAGGAATAGCCACAAACTTAACCTTGCACCATTTCAACCACGTACAAACCTATTCAAGTATGGCTTCTTTCCTCGTACAATTGACAAATGGAACTTACTACCAAGGGAAACTAGGTCACTGCGTTTAGAGAAATTTTTGTATAATTTACTTGATTTATGCTGTGTTTATTATTACTCGTTGTATCTTTTGTTTTGAAACAATCATGATTCCTACGGTGTTAAGTTGATTTGTGCAGAGAAATATTTTGATGCTATATCCAATATGTCGTTCTACAATAAAGTTTACCCCCCCCCCCCTATATCCAATGTACAAACCCACTCCTGCGATAGCCCAATTGGGCTGCAGCATACATAAATTAATAAATAAAATAAATAAATCAATCAAAGGTGTTTATTAAAGTGCCTAGGAACAACCCCGTGGGTCTTGGTGCTAGCGTACTCGGCAAAACAGTACACAGGAAAAACAGTGCGTGCCCATACACACGCGCGCACACATAAAAATAAGTTAATTTTGCGAATACAGATTTTAACTAAGCATAAAATGTGTACACGAAGAAAATACAAAGCAAAAGTGGAGAAACAGAAGAAAGGATTACAGAATGACGGAACAAATAACAGATATGAGAGTTCTTCTTCATTTATTGAAATCTCCTGCAACTCCTTTCAGTAAATTATTACAATTAGGCATGGAGATATCCAGGCACTCTGAATGGGCGTTATATGGCGCCTGCACTCTGGATACAGGGTCGCAAAAGGTGAGGCTAAGTAACATGAGTGTCTGTCTTAGCTCTATAGAAATGGAAGGCTTTTGACAGAATCGATGTTTAAACATAGATGCGAATTTTTCTGCACACTTTCTAGGATTTAATAATAATAATAATAATAATAATAATAATAATAATAATAATAATAATAATAATAATAATAATAATAATAATAATAATAATAATAATAACAGTCAATATTTCACTTATTCATCCCGACCATCTACTTTGCGTGATGTGTTATTATTTTTTATTCTTTTTACTTCTACCTTTTTATGCAAGGCTGCCTGTGTTATTGTACACTGCTTTATTCATTTATTATCGATTTCTTCCCCACCTTCAATTGCATCTTTTCGTGTATGATATTACCGCGCTGTTTGTAGCATATCCCTCCGCCCTGCCCCCCCCCCCCCCCCTTGATGATGAGGCGAACGACTAGAAATGTATTGTAGTCTCAACCCCTCCCAGCACGCACGCACGCACGCACGCACGCACGCACGCACGCACGCACGCACACGTCCGCAGCATGTGAACTGCGCAGATAGCTTCTCTTTTTTTACGCGCCTGCGTGCTACTTATGGCGTTTTTAATGCGAAGCATTCTTCTCCGAGTCACACCAGCTTTTTATTGTATGCGTATATATACCGGATGTGTCAGCGAACAGTTACGATGGTTATTTAAGTTACCTCAGTGGCTACGAGGAAAATGAGGTGACGATGTAATGCTACGGAAAATGGGAGTTGTCAGTTCAAAGTATGGTACACTCACCGTAGTACACTCACACTCTTCAGCTTATTGCAATTAACGCCATGTTATACGGTGTCCTAAATCCATACGCGAATGAACCCTAGATAAAGCGTACACTGATAAAGTACATGAGCGGATAATACATATTCTTGGTGCCGCGTAAACAAGTGCTGTATAAAAACAGGCATGTGTTACCAGAGTCGTCGAAAAAAAAAAACATTTGTGTGGTATTACGTATTTAGCAGCAAGCAGTGGTTCGAGAGCTTCAAGTATTTGATCCGATGCCTCAGCAAGAGGTGTTTTGAAGAGGCGAGCAAGATTCACACGGCAGTATAATCACCTGCCTGAGCATCACCTTGATTAGTTGATCCAATGATAAAGATGCAGGTCCGTTCGGTAGCGGCTACGCTTGTGCACTAGGATCTGCGGACGGCACGGAAAGCCACACACCAGAATCGTTGTCGGCCAAGCTTGAAATTGCTGGAGAGGACTTCGATAACGGCAAAGGAGGCCACACAATGGAAATTTTGTCCTTCCTAGAATGCAGTGATTTGGGCTTGTTGGTATGACATCGTGAGGCTTATAGCGCGTGAAAAGACAAGGACAAAGACGTGTGTGTCACGTATTCCTTTCGTCCTTGTCTTTTCACGCGCTATAAGCCTCACGTTCTTTCTAGACATGCAGGTAGATCAGATGTTTGACGATTCACAGATCTGCTCTTCTCTCATTCGGCTTCCGCGCACGCTTCCTACGAGGGCGTTGCTGCTTCACTATGAGAAGACCAGTTTCTAACCACTTTCTTTAATATTGTTCATCCAGTTTTCATTTTAGGACAATCGCTCAATTTTTCCGCATGGGGCCCGTTGCAGTTAGAGCACCTCAGCATGCTTACGGCACGACTACGTTCTTCATGGTCACCTCCACAGCGAGGACATGCCGTCTTGTTGGTACCAACTGTTGGTCAACTGTTTTACTAGTGTCATTATTTAGCTAGTGCTAACCAGACCAGCCAGGTACCCGTTTCTTCACCAGGGCAAGGGGCTTTCCTCTGGTCCACTCCTATTCCTCCGCAGGAGTTACCTGTGGATCTGTTTCTATGCAACGGTGGCACATCAGTTCCTGTGGCTCTTGTTCCAACCCGTGGCGGCGTCATACGGATGAAGAATCGAAAAGCCATTCAGGCGGAATTACGATTGGTGACCTCCCATTTACAGAAGATCACTGAGGCCCGCCAGTTTGGCAGAAGAGGTATTCTCTGCTTTTCCGCAGACCAGTCCTGTCTACAAGAGCTTCTAAAGTGTTCGCTGTTTGGTGCTAACCCGGTGAGAGCATTTATTCCTCCCCACTCGGCATGCTTGAAAGGGCTTGTCCATGGCATCGATGTGAACATGACACCGGCTGATGTATTGGAGATGTTTCCACTGGCCGGTGTAATTTCAGTTTATCGGTGTGGACGTGTGGTCGACAAAAAGAGGATACCTACTGAGTCGGTCATAGTTACATTTGCTGGGACAATTCGACCATTAGAAATTAAGGCATATCCCCTAATCTGCATAGTGTAACCCTTGTCCTCTCGTCCCCTCCAATGTTTAAAGTGCTGGCATTATGGACATACCTTGAAAGAATGTAGGTCTGCTCCCAGGTTCCGAATTAGTGCTGAGGAGCACAATTCCAGCGAGTGCAAAAGCAAAGAAGGAAGGAGCTGCCTCTGGAATGACGCGCATGCTGCTGATTATTCTAATTCCTCAGCAAAGGCACGGGAAATGCAAATCCTAGAAATCGTTGAACGAAGACGTTGTTCCCGTAGAGAAGCCATAGCTGAAAGTCGGGCTAGGAAACAGGGATACACCGGTGTCACAGCCCGTTAGACTGCAACAACGGACGCGTATCTTTCTCTTTCTATTGCTGATGCTGTGGAAAGGGCAATGGAAAAGCCATGAAGCGCCTAGCTGGAAACCTTTCGGAGTCCTTGACACAAATCTTAACTAATCTGATGGGACAGATATTCGGTACAACACCACCTATTGGTATACCTTCTCAAACAATTGATGGTCCGCGTCCTTCAAATGAAGTAACTCCCAATTTCACGCCCCAAGATGCTCAAATTGCAGGCCTGTATGCAGATGTCAACCAGAGTCAATGGTGAGGCATCAGTGATAACACGCAGGGCTCAGATGAAATGTACATGGATCCTGGATCGATAAAACGATGTAGATCCCCTTTGTCAAGAAAAGCTACGACACTAACTCACTCAGAGACCAAAAGATATCTGAAAGACAGTGTTACAAGGGAATATTTTTTAAAGGAAAGCATTTTAAGTAAGGTAGTTACTGAGTCAATTCTTTCGCGCCCATAGGGTCCTCAAAACCCTTCATTGGAATTGCCGATAAATTCACTCTGCAGTAACAGATTCATTGTATTTATCATCGAAATTCTCCCCGGATATTATTACTTTGCAAGAAACATGGTTTTCAAGACATCAGTCTTTTCAATTAAATAACTACCGATCTTTCCGACTGGACTGTCCATAAAAGGCGGATGTTTAGCTTTGTCACTAATAGAATTTGTCTCAATGCAAAGATCTCATACTAAAATATTTCTCCCGAAAGTGAAATTTTTGCCTAAGATATAACTGTACCAGAATGCCTACCTTTCCCGTTAGTAAATTTACTCTTTCCTTCGGGTGTGCAGAAGATTCGATGCTTGGGTTCCGCTGTCACTCCATGGTGTCAGGACAAAATTCTTGTTTGAGATTTCAACTCCCATCACGCGTGTAGGAGCTTTCGAATTGACCAATGTGATAAGCGCTTGTGGGATCGGACAATAATAGTACGTCTTGCTTGAACTCAAGAATTCCTACATTTATTTGCAATCAGTCTCGCTCAGCCTTGGATTTAAGTTTCGTCTTTTCGTTTCTCACTAGATCATCCTGGATAGCCTTAGATTGTGCCACGAACACTGACCACTTTCCAGGAATGTTTGAAATTGCTTGCCCGATAATGCCATCATGCTCGCAGGTATGCGTATCTGTAAATGCTGATAAGTTTAAATCCAATCTTATTAGGGTACATTTCGCTTGCTATTCTGAAGAGCGTGAAGACACCAAAGCTATTAAACTTTGCGCTGCAATCAAAAGAACATACAAAAAAGCTAAACTTAGTGTTACATATACAAAGAAAGCATCTTATAGCCCTTGATGGAATACAGACTGCACGCCGAGGCCATTGACGCCGACAGACAGCTTGGAAGCAGCTTCTTTATAACCAGTCCACAAAAATTGGTATAATTAGAAATTTCCCGCTGCTGTATTTAAACGCACAGTCGCTCAAGCTAAAGCAGAATATGATAGAAAACACTACAATTTCCTTTCTAAATCTAAAAAAAAGCGTCGTTTAGTTATGAGATATTGAAACATTTCGCCATCACCAATTAATATTGAATATGTAAATCGGTCGTCTGATAAAATGATAAAATCTCTAGAACTCATTGCTAAAGGCTTGCGGAGTAGATTCACATCATTGATGCCCTATAATTTGCGAAAACCAGCCCCAACATCAGTGTTTACTGAAGTTATATTGCCATAGTTAGCTCAAGTAATTCGTAACTTACCCTTGTCAGCCCCTGGTGCTGATGGAATTGCCGTTCACATGATAAAAAATTTATTCGATCTCCCGGTGACCTTCTAAAAATGATAAAATATTCATTAAACAAAGCCTGCTTACCCAACGAATGGTAAGTAGCCAAAGTAATCACGATACCTGATAAAACAAGCAGTAGGTTATAACCTGGAAAATATCACGCCTATTTCTCTTACTTCTAATATGGTCAAGCTCATGAAGAGGGTATTACATTGCAGAATTACTATCTGGATAACGGATAAATTAATATTAAGTACATATCAAATTGGCTTCAGAGTTGATTGCTCAATATGGTGTGCCCATGCTGATTTAGAGAGCTGCATCCAACTTGCTCGGAAAAAAGAGACAATATTCAGCTTTATTGACATTAGATATAGATAAAGGATATGACAGCGTTAAACATTCACTTTTACTGGATATTCTGCAGAGTCGCAACTTCCGAAATTATGTTATCTCGTGGTTGGCAGAATTCTTGCGATCAAGAGAATTTTATTGCTTCAAGGACGGCTACTCTTCGTCTAAATTCACACAGACTCGCGGTGTTCCCCAAGGAGCAGACCTTCCTTTAGTAATATTTAATATATTTATGAGCTCCATCCCTACTCATCAGGACGTGCAAGTTTATGTGTATCGAGATGACATTGCATTCTTGGCGGTTAACAGTGACATTTACACTCTGTACCAAAAATTACAAAGATACATAAGTATGCTTGATGTATGGCTTCAGACAAATCTGCATGTCAATAAATGTCAGTTAAAGGGCAATCTTAGCGTTCCCGCTCGCAGATCTGATTTCAATTTCTATATATTAATAGAAAGATCTCATTCCCCAAGTTGAGTCTAAAATATTTCAGAATCATCTATGATAGAAAACTGAACTGGAGTCCACACATAGAATGTGTAGCGCGTAATGTGTGTGTAATGTGTGTGTAGTGCTTTAGGTATACTGCGCAGAATGAGTAACCGCCAATATGAACTACGTAGGGATTACCTGCTAATGATTTACAAAATGCATATGAGCCCAATATTGGGATTCGGGTGTGTATTGATCTCCGGCGGCCCTGCTTATAAAACGAAGCCTCTGGTTCTGTTGGAGAGTGAAGCCCTGCGCCTCTGTCAGGGAATCCCCAGGTTTGTGGCTAACAATGTTATCTATCAAGAAGCGCGCCTATCAGCATTGCCCTGCAGATGTCGCATCTTAACGATCCAAACAGATCTCAGACATTTCGCAGCTTGCCGCTTAGGCGATCTGAATACGCCGTTATTACTGGTCCAAATTCACCTTCTTTCTTGCTAACTGGTCTCGTTTTCACACTCAACAGATTGTCTTTGTTCAAAAACATTTAGATACTCTAAACGTGAACATTCTAAGGGTAATTCCATCAACGGAATCAAACCAGAGTATTAAGGTGGAATTTGAATACACTTTCCCCGAAACCCTAAGGTTCAATCAGTAATGTCAGATTACCTTGCACACGTGCGAACATATAATAGCTGCAGACGCTTCAGTGAACAACGAAAAGGCGGGCGTAGGCATTTTCTCGTTTTCACTTGGTTGGTCACCCTCTTCGATACTGCCAGATTTCGCTCCCCTTTTTGAAGCCGATCTTTTAGCAATAATTTGAGAGCTTTGGAAGCTCTCTTAGAACGCAATAAGTGCGGTTACTACAACATATTCCCTTTCTCATTGTACTTCGCTCGCAGCTTCATCCAATTCGCCAACTCTAAAGAGGTTTCTAACATTAGTTCCTCCGCGGCTTAATTTTCTTAAACTATTATGGTTACCAGGTCAATGTGGATTAGATTTAAATGAAATGGCAGACTCATCAGCGAGAGCGTACCTGAGTGGACCTATAATGCGGTTTCTTCAAGTAGTGACGCACATAACAGCAATTAGATATCGACAATTTTCAATTCATAGAGATGTAATTGAATCAATAATAACATGGACAAAATTTCAGCGCCTAAAGTTTCCGTGGAAAATCCAGTGGCGTCCATCACGACAATCAGAAGTAGTGATCAGCAGATTACGCTGACGCTGTCCCTCCTTTAAACCTATATTTACACAGGACTGGTCTGACATTATCCCACAGAATCCCTGGATCGCTAGTTTTTATGTCGCCGATACAAATTGTTAAGAAAAAAAACCTAGAAATTCCGCTTGCTAAATTTGGGTTAATCTTAGCAGAAATAATACTACCTTTCGGTGCGTCATGTATAGGTTTCAGCCACCGAGACGTGTTTGCGGTTACTTACAATAAACCAAACGAATAACTGTTTCAATGTTCTTTGGCTACTTGTTTGTCTGTGTATGCTTTTCTAATTGGTTTAATCGAATCTGTAATACTTCAAAAGAGGAAGCAAATGTTTCAGTATGCAATTCTTGGCCTATCCCACCGTACAGGTATAAGCCATAATACGAGGCCATCATCATCATCATCATCATCATCATCATCATCATCATCATCATCATCATCATCATCATCATCATCATCATCATCATCATCATCATCATCATCATCATCATCATCATCATCATCATCATCATCATCATCATCTTACGCCTAAGTGTGACTTTGGTTAAAAATGTGTCGACAAAGTTTGTTTCTGCAAGGGTTTCATTGGAGCATTCCAGTTTTTTTCAACTCATTTTGTTGTTTATAATCATGTACACATTTATTGTGCCATGGAAACTAATCGTGCGGCATGGTGATAATTGTGCGTGCCAGATGTGCTTCTGAAACCACTGTGTTTGCAAATACGTACATGTATTATAGCTGCGTATAATGTGCGTATCGGTGTACGTGTGCACACTTATTCGCTTTTGGTATTTTTTTCTTTTTTTCCCTCCACCAATATTGTAACAGCTTGTATGCTGCCTGTCACACTCTGCCAGTCAAGCCCAATGGGGCTATGGCAGGCCTGGTGAATGCATATTTTCTAGAAACAATGAGATTCGTTAATAATATTCTTCAGATTATTATTATCAATAATTTTCATCACAAGTAGAGGTCCATCGATGGTCCATTGCCGTTAGCTCCTCCGTTTCCGAGCGTGTCGTCGCAAAGGTTACGTGCAAGAGTGCACAATGTTGCTATTCGTTCGATTGCTTCCAGTGGCAGCGAATACAAAGTGCACCGCCGAGTTCGATAAGGTGGCGGCGACCAATCACCTAGACGCGTGTGCGTAAAGACAGCAGTGGTCACGAACTATTGCAGGCACCCCATCGTTGTCTACTCGGAGTTCGCATGTCGCCGAGCGTCCCATTAAAGTTTGGAGTCACTCATTCGGCTATTTACAAGATAATAGATGCTGCCTGCAGTGTTGCACACAGAGAAGCGTAAATTTTATTTGTGTTCAGACGAACTGCTCTAACGTAGAAACTTCTTGATCAATAAATATTTGGCGTGGAGGGTTCCTATGGCCAGTTGCAGTGTCGGTTCTTCAACAGCTTCGCAGTGCTTTTGAACTTTAGCGACACTTGATACATGCTGTTTTCCTGGAATATATAGGTTCTCTAAATGGTGGTCGTCCTAATAAATTTCTTTTTTTTAACACGGTTGCCATTCGTGACTCGCGCATACTGCCGTAATAGTTTGAAAAGGAAATAGAAAACGAGACTATACTTGCATTTGATTTGAGACTGCAATGCGGTGTCACTCTCTGTACTCTGTTGCTAAGCATAATGGGTCCGTTTACTATTTTTCAACTTCTTTTGATGTTTATAATCATGTATTGATTTATTGTGTCATGAAAAATAATCGTGTGCCATGGTGATAATTGTACGCGCCAGATGTGCTTCTAAAACCTGTAGATGTGCACATATGTGCATGTATTATAGATGCGTATAACGTGCGTATTGGTTTATGTATACACATTTGTTCGTTTTTGGCATTTCTTTTTTTCCCTCTATTGATATTGTAACAGTTTGTATGCTGCCGGTCAAACTCTGCCAGCCAAGCCCAATGAGGCTATGTCAGGCCTGGTGAATGTATTTTTACAAGAAATATTGAAAGTGTTTTATTCTTCATATTGTTCATAGTAATATTATTATTATTGTTATTACCATCAATCATTGCCATCACATAGAGGAAGAAAGGCATACGATACGAAGCGAATTAACAATTTGGAACACAACATATGGCCAATCCCCTATACAGTGCGCATGCGCCACTACCATTCAGGTCAACAACAACAAACGCGAGAACAAGAGGAAAGCTTCACTTAGAACCGCCTACGTAGCGGGGAAGGCGCCTTGCTAAAACGGGAAGAAGGCGCGCTGGCTTGCTCTACCAATAACATATGTGATGAGCGGGCGTTAGCCAGTCACGGTAGCTGCTGGCGCGATCGCGCTCTCCAATACCAATATTTTGCAAAGCTGTAGCGTCGGCTTAGTGCCCGAGAGGTATAACGCTGGACTGCCAATCCTTTGGTTGTAACTTCCAATCTTCACGGCGGAATGAGAATTTGTTTATAATTTTGTCACGAAGCATTCTGTGATTCCAGCGACGGCACTGGCGGACACAAAAGCGACCAGAGCAGCGAACGCATAACAGCTATCGCTGTGAATGGCCAAACCTCCGCATAGAAGCTACGTTAGATGGACGAGTTAAAAGCAAGAGTTCAGCTTCCTTTCCTAGGACGCTGTAAGGCCATTCGATAGCTGCGAAATACCGACGACGAGTCCTCCATTGCTGTTTTATTGCATGTCATCCTCTAGAAAATTAGGCAACGATCGTTGTACGCACTTTTCTGCGCGTTCCACTCACTTCCCTCTAAATTTCGCTCCGATCACTGCGAGTGGGTGGCCGCGGTTTCTGCTTTCCGGGAACGAGGTGCCATCTAACGACAGTGTATAAAATTACTACTTTGTTATTTCCTGTACAATCCCTCCTCGCGTCGAAGAATAGCGTCGCTCATGCTGCTTTTACTGCTTAGCACAATCTCAGCCAGTAATCGCTATAGTTCATCGTGACACCGAAGTGCACGGGCGACAGCTACTAAATGTCAGCAGAACGCGAAACCCCCGCAGGTCACACAGGATGAGCGCACAAACACTGAAATCGACAATTCTGCGGCAGTCTTGACAGTCTCGGCTGCAGCCGAGACTGTCAAGCAAGAAAAGCACGACTGCCGGAAGAAGAAACTGTAGAGGGCGCAAGTAAGAACTATCCGTATCAGAGAGACTGATGAATGCCTGAAGCCGTGTGCAAAGTAGAAGAAAGATTACTTCTTGGCCAGTGGTTACCGTTACTCGCCAGTACCCGTGTGGTGGTTTCCAAGGGGAGAACGCATGCGCGAATTTAAACTTTTTTTCGTGACGAAAGTACCTGTGAAAATTCGGAAGAAGAAACGAAAGTGGATAACAGAGGGCTAGACATTTCCTATTATTGCGTGTTTTTCAATGCTCCGTGCCTGCTTGTCCTTGGACTCATAATCACGGAAGTCACATGAGCAGCATGCCACTTGAATGAGGGGTGGGTGGTGTGGAATTGCAAAGACGATGAGATGAGAGCACGTGAACAGCAAAGCAGAAGCCAAGTGTGCTAGGAATGTTGCAGATAACGTAGCAGAGTATTTTTTTGCACCGACAAGCAGTCCCATTCATTCGGCCCAGCAAAGTCACCAATGGTCGCGTTCGCGTCTAAGCAAGACCGATGCGTGCATCCTGATTCTCTAGTGAAGGTGAGGGTAAATTACTGAAACAAAAGAAACCGAAAATGTTTGCGTTGCAGAGCTCCTTTACAACTTTTTATAATAACGCCCAACCTAAGGAAAGTCAAAGGAATGAGCTTCCTTCGCTGCAAGCTCACTCACATCTGGAACGAATAGCAGCTGAAGAACTACCCTCCCCTTGCACAAGTTCCATGGCCGCTGAGCTTGCGAGCTGAAAGCTCGAACATTTTTTGAAGTTTATATGACGCACTCGTGGCGTGCAAAATCAGTGGTGAAGATGAGCCACAATCAACAGGAGCACATTTCTGCTGGGCAGAAGGCCATAGCCGAAGGTCATTCCTTGGTGGAAGAAACCTCCCGGCCACCTCATGCCGGCCGCGCGTGATCTGAGCCACGCGCCCGCTTCGCTTCCTAGGGAATGGCCCGTCCCTAGCCAGCCGCCGTTCTCATTTTCCCCGACGTCGATGCTGCTACACGTTCGAACAAAACTATGCTCCTGGATGTTTGTGCTTTCTAATCTGTACAAATCGCAGTTCTAACGCTTGTATGTCCATGGTGTAAAATTTCTGCAGTGGGAAACACTGAATTGCGGAAAGAAAGGCTAAAAAGGACGAAGGAAGAAGGATTTCAAGAGGGCAAACACGAGCGCTTCCTTCGTCCTTTTTGAGCTTTCTTTCCACACTTCGGTGCTTCGCGCTGTAGAAATTTTACACCATGGAATCGTCAATATCACTGTTATTCGCTGCTATGTTATTCGAGATTCTTCAAAAGCCCTGTAACACAAATATTTGCCTTGCGCGCTTAGCATTGTGTGTGCAGCTTAGAGCCTTCGGCAATGCGCGGAGGCCAATTTATGAAACTTCATGGCGAGAGTGTTATCCAATTGACTTCAGGCCGGAGCGAGGTATCTTGGCCTAAAATAGCGGTCAACTTAACATAGTTGCATTGACATGGGACTTAGGAGTCATTGGGGATACTTTTACACAAGGGGCGTGGTGGTGGTAGTACATACAGTATGCGTAACTGAATATTAGTTTGAAAAATAAACCACCGAACACAGCTAAACTAATTAGCATGTAGGGGTGTCAAATAAAACCAGCACGCGCATTGCAAATTCTCCCGGTCTCCCTTTTTTCGCCTCCTGGTTCCATGAAGAACTTAAGAAATAAATATGGGGTTTTACGTGCCAAAACACCTCCTGATTATGAGGCACGCCGCAGTAGACGACTACGGACATTTCTACCACCTAAGGTTCTTTAACATGTACCAAAATCTAAGTACACGGGTGTGTTCGCCCCCATCGAAATGCGGCCGACGTGGCCGGGATTCGATTCCGCGACCTCGTGCTCAGGAGCCAAACACTTACCTTTTTCAGTGCTATGAGCATCGCCGTGTGAATGGGTAACAAAACGAAGAAGCAGCGATAGCTACATTTACTAAGGCTGGCAACGATATGTTGCGGCTTCCGGCTATTTGAAAGCATTTACTTGAAAGCATTTGTTCTTTAAATATTGACAAAATCTTCGACAATGCGCGGACAAGCGCTCCAGTGGCGCTGCAGCATCTCGTCAAAAGCAAGCTCTGCTGCAGTAAGCCTTATGACACTCCTGTTTTCTCAAGACGATGGGCCACCCGAAATTCGCATAGACGTCGTGTACAGCCACTACCTCTGGGAAAGGGGGCATAAGGGAGATACGTCCTCGACGCTCAAGTTGTCGCACAGTGTCCACTGTGTACGAAGTTCTCAAGACGCAAACGCGAAAGAAGCGAAGTTGGCAGAAGCTAAAGGGCGAACGTTAAACGGGCGTCACTTCGTTGAAATGGGCAAGCATTAGAAAGAAGCGAATAAATGAAAAAAAGCGCAGCAAAGGGCCCGGATCAGTTGCTGATCTTGCCAAGAGTCCCAGTGAGCCGCAACAAGTTAAAGTTGGGCACTAACCAGGATTCTTTCCAGAAGGGAGCACCTAAAGCACTTGCGGGATCGTCTGCCGCTCAGTTACGGCTACAAACCACTCACGAGCGCTTGTCGCCGAAAGAACCTATACTGCCTCATCACGTTCAACAGGATGTTTTCTGGCTCTCGCGCAAACACGCGATATATTAGCGGCTATTTCACAACTTGAGACTATGGAGGATGCCATTGCTACGGCGAAGCTCTTATAAGGACTGCTTTGCGAATTTCCCGCCGCAACAGAAATTTAGGAGGAACGGCTATACATTCAACTTCGTACCGTGATTATGGGCACGCTCCAGCTGGAGTTGAATCGAGGGTAAATATAGAGGAAAATGATATTGTTTACGATTAAACTGCTGCATCAGCTTCCGGTACAGAGAATTATAGTACAATTTTGTCTATTGCGGTACTTCGGATGTGTTTAGAGTACGTTACAAGGCGTGCTGCGTTGGCCACCTTGCCGTCATCACTGCACCTACGGGAAGGCTGTCCTCGTGACATCCGGGGTGTCTACCACACCGCCACGAAAAGAGGGCGTAAGGTATGTGCGATGCAAGTCACTCAATATCTTGTTCTTCGTACGAGGCAACATTGGCAAAAACATCCTGCCTGAATTGAGACGCTTTCTTTAATAACCTCTAGAGGTTATTAGATGCAATGGACCGGAAGATATTGTTCTGGTCAATGACCATTACGAGTTGAAGAGGAAACAGTGAGAAACGGCTTCGCCAAATTTCCTTCGCACTATTTTGCCGTGATGAGAAAGAGCTAATTCGCATATATAGTATCGACACGCGTGAGTGAGACGCGAATTCTCTGTATTACGAGAAAATACGCAGCGATCATGTCTGTTCAATGAGAATATACTGAAAGGTATTTCGAAAATAACTTCTGAAACTTTTCCATGAAGATGGTAGTGGTGGTGTCGATACAGGCGTGATTGGACTTCGCTAGGCCTGTGCATCTTTTTGAGTGTCGAATAGGTCACGTAACGTTGATCAGTCTAGTTTCTCCCAGACATGCGAGTACAATTCCCGCCCCTTCTTGGAGCACTGACCACGTTTTTTCCGACAAAGCTTTCCTGCTCTCAAATTAATAATCTCACGAGAGTGTGGACCGACCGATCAGCGCTTTATGACGGAGCGCCATTGCGAAAGCCGCAAGTGTATGCGCATGCGCACGGAGTATCCTGCCCAGACACAGCCTTTGAGGCTTTCAATTTTATGCAAAATAGCAGCTGATGCTAAACAGCTCATCTATATCTTGCCACCGCTTATTGTATCCATCTCGTGCGCGCACGAGTCGTGGGAGACGATCAAACGCAGCACATTCATGAAAGTTACGCGGCGCTGACTCAGAAGTACGCGTGCGCATTTGAATCAGCGTTGATGTGAATAAGCAGCAAGGGCTACGTCGAGCTCAATGGAACAGGCTATATACGCAGTCGTTGGTCGAACAGGAGGATGCTCTGCGCCCCGCATGTGCCTGCTACTTTCGCAGGTGCGCGCAATGCGGCGATGCTTTTAGGCAAAAGGATTTGAACATTATACGAGAGGAAGAAAATAGCTGAAATTCGAAGGCAAAGTTTAGAAGAAGGCAGTTCTGCTCTGCCTTCAAACGATTAGTGCACTGAAGCAAACTATTGAAACAATTCGGAACGGAAATAAGTCTTTGCAATCTAACGCTAGAAAATTTTGCGGACATTTCTGTCCAGCTTCGCTTAGCATTGCTCCGAGCTTGGTTTTGATCGCACAGCGACGATTGGTTCTGAGGCGTGCGCTCTCAGTTTGTCGATAGGCAGAGAGCTGCTACGGGGGATCCACATGTGCAGGACCTGGTCGTGGTTTTTGTAGTAAGTTCCGGTTCCGGAATTTTCTTTGCGAGAAGCATTCCTTACGTCGGAAACAGGCAGCAGCGGGTAGCGCTTACACACTACCGTTGTGCCGGCGAACATCAGCCAGCTACGAACGTTTGTGCATGGCACTTTTGGATAAACGATAAGACAATAACATGCCGTTATTTTATTTCAGATAAACTCATAAACAACAAAACGTAAAAAGCTATAATTTAAGACCGAATAGTCAACGACCTGAGACCAAGGTCAACTTAGAATGTAAAACGAAAGAGATACTCAAATCATCTTGAAACTGAATGCGAAAACTAGCATGTGGCCAAAGGTAGCGTGAGCCTTCTACCGGTGACCATTAGAGACAGCCGTGTATATTCCGTTTGGCTGCAGGGATCGAAGATGCGCTTCTAAGGCATACCGTGGTGTCTTTGGATGCCAAGCGCTCTCACCTCAACTGCACCGGCTGCAAACAATATGCTACTGCACCAGTATAGACAGCTCGGAACATTGCATGACGTGTCGCTTTAGCGACTAAACGAGAGAACGACCGCTAAAGAAATAAGTAATTGCAACCCTCTTCAGTGCGCATCATCGCAGACAAACACCGAAGATCACTACAGAAGGTGGAAAAAACTACTTTCGGCCATGCGCCAGCGTTTTATTTGACACCGTACAAACGCCACTACGATTCGTTTTATCGCGAGCATAATGGCGCAAGGTCAGACAATTAGAACAACGTTAAAAGTAAAGTAGAGGAAATAATTACACGAAAAAATTGCCGGTAAAGAAGTTTACAACTGAATAAAAGTTGCGTAAAACAAATACTAAAAAAACCTCGGCTCAGCCCATGGCCAAGCATTGCACCCCGCGAAGAGATCTTCCTCGCAGGTACCGACGCCGAACCGCACCGCCGGATTCCCCTCGTCGCAGGGAAAACGCCGGTGCTGCGGCCAGCGACTCCCCGGAGGCAGCGTGGTTGGAGGACGGCGCTGGTCCAGATGGATTAGGCGCAGCAGGGCCTCACTGTCCAGGTCCCGGAAAAAGGTAGCCTGGCCCCTGTCCACAGGGAAATCGTCGTCGCAGTGGGCGACTTCAGACGTGAAGCCCTTCCCAATTACGCTATGAAAACGAGGAAGCTGAGCTTTTTCCTGGTGGCCGAACCGTACCGCAACGGGTTCTGCCAGGATCTCATGTCTGAACAAATCCTGTCCACGCGTGCCCCGTGCGTCGAACCTTTCCTGCCACGGACAGCTGTCGCGAAATTCCGTCGTCGGGGAGGGGAAGCTGCAACAAGCAAGGTGATTTTTTTTCAAGCAGGCATTGATTAATGGCGGGAGAACATGGGAAGTCTCAGCCTCGAGCCAGCGTCCCTGTGAAGACGTTGCGCTCAACAGGGCTAAGACTTGCTTCTGACGAATGCGAATTCCCCTTTCGAAACGCTACGTCCAGACTGGTGCATCCCCTGTTCGTCTACAGGTCGTCAATTCTTACCACCGCAATGCAGTACGTGACCAGTGTTTTAGACACAAGCGAATGGATGGCAAGATTAGTGAATTCATGAAACGTGACAGAACGCTTTCTATAGTTGTGCCGTATAAGCTGAGAAACAGATGGTTTATGGTACAGAATATCGTTCTTTTGTCAAGCTTACCTATATACGACCTATTGTTGCCGTTACCTCAGAAATTTTTAAATGCCGTGGTAATGCAATAAAGGGTGGTCGTTATTTAGTGTTGTGGTTACATACCAAAACATTTTCAACGCCCATTAGGCTACTCACTTCTGTTTCACGAAAGAATCTATCGGCCAATTTCAACACACGTCACGAAATTGGACTGTCGAGCCCTTTTGTTTTTATTTATTTAAACTGTCCTTACAGGCCTCGTATGACGCAGTAGTACGAGGCAGCAATAGTATCAGCTAAAAAAGAAACCGTTTTCACACACACGCACACACAAGAAAAGATGAGTCATTTCCTAAAGTATGATAGTATTTTCACCAACCTGTAGGGTCCCAACGAAGCGAGAGTGACCGGTGTGTGGTCGCCGAGAGATGCGACGTCCTGAATACGACAAGGAAACACAACTGGGTGGTTCAGTGTCTGCAAAGGAAGATCGACCAACAAAACTTAGTATTCAGTGACATATACCCATATTGGTCATTGCACTGACTCAAGAAGACAGAATTAGTTATGGTAGTACCTATTTGCTCTATCAATAATTCTGACGCTGGGAAGGTGTCTTAGTCACGACAGTACGGAAACGTGCCTATTATTAAATTCTGGCGTTCTGCGTGCCAAACTACAGGTTAATTCTGGCCACCTAGTGATTTTTTTAACGAGCATCTAAATATATAAGCACACGAGTGCGTTGTACGTTCCTACCGCATCAAAATGCGATCGCCCGGGTCGGAGTCGAACGCGCGACCTAGAACTCAGCAGCCCAATGCCATACCCACTCGGCAACCGCGGCGGCTGCTATTCTTCCATAGGTAATGCATGTGCCAGACACAAACCTACTTGCAACAACTTTCACTCTAGATACTACCACACAATTGGTGGTCGTAGCTTCTGCATAGAAATGAAGTAGTTGGAATTGCTGTTTTCTTTCCGTTTCCCTTTTTTTCTCTCTCAAGGCGGCGAACTTGCAGAGGCGGTTTCGGGCTCCTTGCTTTTCATGAAAGCCACAGAGTCGTTCGCACTCCTCACTGGAACTCCTCACTGCAGAATCAACGCTCACGACGCGGAAGCGCTCTACGCGTGAAGTTATTTAGAGAGGCCAAGGAGAATCTTTTAAGAAAGGTGCGGACATTTCTACGAAATTTCAGCTGTGTTTGCAGCTTCGATCAGCAACACCTGTGCGGGGACGCTTCTAGCGGGATCCACGCACCACATTTGACTGCTTGCGATGTCCCAACCTGGGTGAGCAGCCGTTTAAGAGTCCCTCGCCGAGTATGTCGGCGCCGTTAACGTTAGCTGTCACAGGCAACAGTAACGGTGCCGAGGACGGAGTGATACCTTTTATACATGGAGGTTATGTGCTTCCTCACTTTGGATCACATACTTTCGTTGCTCGCCACGCCTTACGTGAACGTACACTCGCGAAACACGGAAAGACACCGACACGTGTCTGTCACCGCAACTTTGCCTAACGCAGTCCTCGAAATTATTCTTAGGCTGCGAACAACTAGCTATCGCGTTAGAGTTTGCAGTAAGTTCAACTGGATAATACAAGTGCCGGAAGGTTATAAACCGAAATGTAAGCTGCTACTTCCGCGTTCAGTTTATGCGAGGACAGCTGTGTCACCGATTCCAAGGGAAGCATAATATAACCGACATGTGTGTATTTCTCTGGCGGGACTAACTTTACACTGTTTCCCATTCAAGCTTGTGTATTACCATTGTGCGAGGTTGCTTTCAGTGGATTCTCGCCGAAACAAAGGTGGGAGGCTGCCTTCTCAACCATGGTCTCACCTGGGGGTTGTCGGAAAGCAGTTCGTGAACGAAGCCCTCTTTGAGGTGAATCAACACTGGCTTCGCGCCGACAGGCCAGCAGTCCTCCGACAGTTTGAGTATGCGCACCGTCGTCTGGTAGCGGATGTCGGAAATCTAGAGAAGCGACAAATGAGTGACGGTTAATGACGCACACGTATAAATTTCCTCGAGAGCAACAGATAAAAAACTCAACGTAAGCGTAGCGAAAAAAAAAAAAGAAAACAAAACCGACGAAACGAGAAACTGGAAAATAATCGAGAAGGTTACCAGAAGCACACCCTCTCATTGTGCAGCCATTGAGGGAAAGTATTAAACTGAATATACTCTAGGGCTGCTAAAGACACGATCGTTTTGAAAGTGTTGATTACCTAATCTTACGTAACATTTGACACGCACATAAAAAACAAATGGTGGTTGTTTACGTATTGCTATGACGTTCTCATTACAAGGTACACCACAGTGATGGGACTCCGGATAAATCTTGACCACCTGGGACTCTTTAACGCGCCCCTTAATCTAGGTACACGAGTGCTCCTTGTGCATTTCGGCCGCTTTAAAATACGGCCTACACATAGTTCAATAAGTAACCCATACAGAAAGGATTAGGTATGAAACCTACAAGGAGAAAAAAAATATTGGTTTTAGTTTAATTGAATTGCGCAGAAATGCGTCGCCACTGCCCGAACGACCAAACGAAAAAGGAGTACTGCTACTGGAATACAGACAACATTGAGAAGGGATAACAGATTTCCAACGTGACGTACACCGCACAATATATCCTTCAGAACGAAATATTTAGGAATAACTTTGCCACTGATTTATAGAAATATGCCTTTATGAATCATCGAATCATCGAATGCGTAGCACTCGGAGCATTTCTTCATTAAACTGAAGCAATACCTCCATATCCTCCTGCAAAGGAAGAAATGCTGTCATGGGGATGTTAGACGCATGGACATAATTCGGAGAAAGAAAAATTCGAGCTTCGGAAACCACAGGAACCGGCAAAGGAAGTTCTATGAAAGACAGCATCAGGCAGTGCTTCGACGTAGCGTATGAAAGGAAAAAATTGTCTTCCACCGGAATGTAGCACGAAGCTACAAAGAAAACAGGTACGGGTTTGAAAGAAAGAGAAACGTATTTAAAATAACACTATGGTAATCTTTCGCGACGGACTACGTGCGACTCAAATTAATGTGCACCAGAAAGACAGACAGGAGGTACCTGCACGATAATTTTCCAGTCAAAGTAGTTATTCCATTTCCCGTAAAAATTTCTCACCGGCCTCGTTCACCCACTTCACTGGGTCTGGGTACGAGCAGAGCCACAGCTGTTGATCAGGTGCTCTTGAAACCGCTTAAAAATAACACTCTCAGATTAACACTGCAACTAAGCTACCTTCTTACGGCCAATTCGAAGCTGCGAGAAGGTCTCCTGCACATGTGCGCATACATTTAAGTAGAAATTTGCTACAATTGTTTTACCGTTACGATTCTAAAATTTCATAACTGCTCGAAGGAGTGTTTTAAAGGCCCCTCACGCCAGCTTAGAAATTTACTACGGCGCTGCTCACGCGCTTAAATACTGAAAATTTCGCAGCATGTTCCTCCCAATGCTGATTGAATTTTTGGTGGAGAGAAATGAGATTATGAATGCGGGTAGGTGAACCGATCGACAAACACCCAATTTGCTACTGTAAAGTTCCTCTATACGGATGCGACTTAGCTCGAGAACTGCAAACGTTCTATTCCTGCGACAACTTTTGGGCACAACCCCAATTGGCACAAATTTGATAATTTGTTGTCTCCCCCGGCTGCGGGTATGAACCATGGTATGAGCTGACGTGCTCACATCGGCTCGGGATTTTATGACCAATTTCGCAACGCTAATTATTTTTTATCGCGGTATAACAATTACCACTGTGTCCGTGAGAGTGCGGGTCATCAACCGGTACCGGTGGCTACCAAAAGGTACGCTTTTTCGCCAATTTCCCGAGACTTTCCGTGGAGGCCGGCACCGTTGCACTAAGCCTATTCGAACAGCTTGGAACTGCCCATAGCCAGGCCTAACCTCTGCGAGGAAAGGTCGTCGTCTTCGGGCGGCGGCTGTACAAACATGTCGACCGAGATGGTGACGTCCATTGTTCGGGACCAGGCGAATTCCGGTATTAGCCAGATGTGTGTTGAAGTTGAAGGGGAAGAAATTTCTTCCGAGGAATTCAACGACCATGAATTCCGATGAATTCAACGATATGTGTGTTGAAGTTCAAGGGGAAGAAATTTCTTCCGAGAAATTCAACGACGATGCAGACGGGTCGCACGTAGGCCGGCGTATAAAGACCTTGGCCGGCGAGGGGACTGCCGCTCGCCAGTCAAGACCTACGACGAAGAACTTTGCCAGGAACGTGAGAGCTTCAGTGACGAGGGCAGCAAGGATGCCGGACGCTCTACCGAGGGAGGAGACGAAGGTGATAGTGCGGCCTCGGGGAGGACTTAACATCGCGAGGAATCAGACCGCCACCGTGGCATCGGCCATCATAACAGCGGCGAACGTTTCAAGGGAGGACGGAGCAGCGGACACCTTCTGCCCCAACTTGCAACAAAACATCATGGTGGTGAGTACCCCCGACGATATACGTGCTTCACGTTACGCCGAGATAAAATCTATCTGCATTGGTGGCAAGGAACACGTGGTTGGCGCATGTCAAACCGCGCCATATGGCACCGTTAAAGGCGTTATTAGAGGCATCCCAATAGAGGACTCCACGGCCGCAATCGACCGGAACATTGTTAACTCGAGAAATCCCTTGGCACTTGGCGCGAAGAGGATTGGTAGCTCGAGCACAGTCATCGTGGCTTTCAAGGGCCTGAAGGTCCCGAATTACATGTGCTATGGTCCCGTTCTCACGAAGTGCAGCCTATATCGAAACAATTCGATGTATGTAAGCAGTGCGGAAAGGTGGGCCACCGCCGCGACGTTTGTCGAAACCCTCACGTGAGGGCTTGCTTTGCTTGCGGGGCCGTTGACCCCAAGGAAGACCATAGATGTACCTCCACATGCAGATTGTGCGGAGGGCCACATCTGACCGGTGACAAGGTTTGCAAGAATAGGTACGAGGTCCCATACGTAGTTACAAAGAGGCAATGGGAGCGCAAGATGGCCGAACAACAAGCACAGCAGCAACAACGAGCGTCTCTCAGAGCTGAGGAATTTCCATCGCTGATGTCAGCAACCGCAACATCTGCCGGCCCAGCTGGTCGCCGCGCGTCACGTTCCGTCTCGAAGCGCAGGGCCAGCGAGAGTAGACAGCATAGCCTTAGCCACAAGCGATCACAGTCACGTGACCACGTGAGCCGGGCCGATGCAGCAAGGCACGGTGCCAAGAAAGCACAGGGGGGTACCACACCATCACCTCCAATACCACCGCAACGACCAAGACCATTAGCACCAGCAAGACCGTCGATGGCAACAACAACAGCAAGACGAGGGAAGACGAGGCGATGAGGACGTTGAAGGAAGCCAACGAGGCACTTAGGCGCAAAAAAAAACGAGCTCGAGACGAAAGTCAGCAGGCAAGAGGCCACTATTAGCAAGATGGCAAACGAGATCGTGGAAATCAAGAAGCTTCTGACGACTTGTTCCACCAATAACGAAACGCCCCAAGCGGTATCGTGTGAACCCACACCCAGCATCAGCAGCGCTGTACCACCAACATCCACTGAGAAGGAACCGGCACTCAAGCGACGAGCGATCGAGAACCTGAAGGAGCGCAAGCTCAACGACCGGGTGGACAACCTGAAAGACAAGGTCGACCAAATCGAGGAACACCTCGACGGGCTCGAAGATTATATTAAGACAGCCTTCACCAAGATGATTAACGACAGGTTCACCGCCATCGAGCGAACGTGTCAGCAGTTAACGAACGCAATACAGCAAGTAACGCAGCAGTACAATCAGCAACAATCATGGCCGCTCCAGCAACAGCAACAACTACAGCAGTGAAGGATTTCGTGACCTGGCACTGGTACTGTAACGGTTTCGCTAGCAAGAAGGCAGTCTTGCAGCAACACATAACACAAGTAGCGCGCAAGCCGGATATAATTATGATACAAGAGACTCGCACTGATGCAGTGTCACTACCCGGTTATCGGGTATACGCCAAGTCTCCGAAGGTCAGCGGCGGTAGAGGGATATGCACATTGGTTCGGAAGGGACTCACCTTCATTGAGCACGAGTTGCACAACAGTAAAATCGAATACTCTCATCGAGGTAGTTACGGGCAAGAAACAAAAGAACAGCACCTTTCTGCTTAACGTCTATAGTAGCCCTTCACACTGGAAGCAAAAATTCAAGACGCTCATTCACAGAGCCAGCCCCGTGGCGGGGACTCACAGGCTCGTCGCCTGCGGGGACTTCAACGCGGCGCAACCGGCATGGGGACATAACAAGCAATTGGCCAAGGGGCGAGACCTGTTCCAAGACACATTAGACCTGGGCTTCGCTCTCATCACAGACCCGACTGATCCTACAAGGATTGGAACTCTGTCCAGGGATACGACGCCGGACCTCACGTTCATGAAGAACGACGAAAAGGGAAATATCTCCTGGCGCAACACGGGGTCAGAGCTCGGCAGCGACCACTTCATCGTAGAGGTCATCATACAGGAGGAGGTCAAGGCCTCGGAGGATACCAGAAAACATAATTTTACGGATTGGGATGCCTTCCGTAGCCTGTTACCAACGGAGATGGAGGAGATCGAGAACATAGAAGAATGGTCAGCCCACATCGCGGGGAAGGTCAAGGAGGCGACCAAAATCATAGAAACGGATGAGCAGGTCGACAAGGTTGACAGCCGCCTCGCGCACTTATTCGAAGCAAAGCAATCTATCCTAAATAGGTGGAAAAAGCAACGACTAAATCGGCGCCTAAGGAAGAAGGTGGCGGAGCTGAATCGCGCCATCGAAGTTCATTGTCGGTTGCTCTGCACGCAACAGTGGAACGAGATCTGTAACGCTGCGGACGGGCAGATGCATTGCGGCAAAACCTGGAACTTGATATGACATCTGCTCGATGAGACAAACAAAATCCCACCAACGCGACCGCCTCACAAAGATCATTCACAGAGCAGTCAAGGAAAACGGGGAAACCGAAGTAATGAGACGCATAGACAGCAAGTACCTTCCGGTTACACCCACGGAAAGGCATCCCGAGTACGGCGGTCAAGCCAACGAGAAGCTCGACCGCGACATCAGCGTCGAGGAGATGCGGAGGTGCGACCGGCCCTGCACGAACTAAACAGCAAGTCCGCGGCCGGCCCGGATCACATTTCGAACAGAGCGCTCAAGAACCTCAGCGATGTGGCCATCGAAAACCTCACCGGTTATTACAACAAGTGCTGGAGGGAGGGGTCACTGCCCCAGCAGTGGAAAGCTGCCAAGACCATCCTCGTCCCCAAACCAGGCAAGCCGCCGAACACGGACAACCTCCGGGCCATCTCACTCACGTCCTGCGTGGGCAAGGTGTTGGAGCACGTCCTCATGTGTAGGTGGCAAGATTACCTGGAGGAGTCGGGACTATACCCCACCACGATCATCGGGTTTCGGCGTTCCCTCGGCACCCAAGACGCGACGATTCTGTTGAAGAAAGATATAATTGACGATGACACCCTAACGAAAGACAACAAGGCCATTCTGGGGCTGGACCTGCAGAGCGCCTTCGACAAGGTGAAGCACTCTGCGATCCTATCTCAGGTGTCCAGATTCAACATGGGCGCAAGAACGTACAATTACATCAAGGACTTTCTGACGGGGCGGACCACCGGGCTATGCGCCGGCGATCTACGGCTCCAAGAGAAGAGACTCGGCAGTGTCGGGACCCCCAGGGCTCGGTCATCTCGCCGTTGCTATTCAACCTCGTTGTGATCGGGGTGGCCAAACGACTCTCGCGTCGAGGGCGTCCGGCACACCATCTACGCCGATGACATGCTGTGGGTTCCGGGAGGCAGCGATGGTCACATTGAGAGCACGCTGCAAGAAGCCGTCGACGCGATCGAAGACCAGCTGAACGGTTCCGGTTTGATCTGATCAACGAGCAAGTCAGAACTGCTGGTGTTACCACCGAAGTACGTCGGACGTAACAAGAGCGAAGCGAGGGATTACGAGGCCATCAAGATCGTGACGAGGAACGGCCAAGTGATCCCGGAGGTCGACAAAATCCGGGTGCTCGGCATGATTATAGACATGCGACGGGGCAACGGCGAGAACATTTTCCGCCTTACAGCCAAGATTACCAACGCAATACGGCTCATCAGACGGGTCTCCAACCGCAAGGCCGGGATGAAGGAGGAAAGCTTGATTCGGCTTGTGCACTCCTTCGTAATCAGCCACGTCACCTACGTTGCAGCCTTCCACAACGGGATGCAGTGTGAAAAGAATAAGGTCAACGCCCTGATACGCCGAGCTTACAAGGCGGCGCTCGGACTATTCGAGTGTACGAACACCAACAAGCTCCTGAGCCTGGGGGTACACAATACCCTCGAAGAAATTGCGGAAGCGCAACGGACCGCCCAGCTGGAGCGGCTCTCTATGACCGAAGCCGGCAGGCGCATACTTCAATACTTAGGCTTCACGCCCGGGGCGAAAAAGTCGAGTAGCGACGTTTCTGTCCCGGACGGGACCCGGCGCCGGATTCGGGTAGACCTCATCCCGAGAAACATGAACCCGGAGTTTAACAAGGTGAGAAGAGCTGCTAGGGCCAAGGCCCTCATCGACTTTCACGCCAAGGACGAGCACGCAAGGTTCGTGGATGCGACAGAATACCAAGAAGACTGCGCGGCGTTCGTAGCTACCGTCATCGAGGCGTCGTCCGGCGCGACGAGGGCAGCGGCGAGCTTACGGGTCCGCGAGGCCTGTCAGGCGGAGGAGGTGGCCATTGCCCTGGCCATTGCCAACCCCGGGTGCCAGATGGTGTTGTGCGATTCGCGAAGTGCTGTGCGGAATTATGCAAAGGGCAAAGTGTGTGGTGAGGCTGTGCGCTTTCTGTGCTCGGCTGACCTGCAACGAGAGAATCGATATATCAGAATCAAATTGTTCCCCGCGCGCGCGGGCAACGATGCGTCGGAGAAGCACGATAACCACAACGAGACGGCACACGCAGTGGCGCGAGCGCTAACCAACCGCGCCGCTGCAACCGACCGTCCAACGTGGTGTAGTGCCAAGGACCGCATGACGACGTTCAACGAGCTTACAGTTCCACCGCCTGGCTCGAAGGCCTTTCCCACCCCTGCACCCGGGGCTGAGCCGAGCGGAGGCGGTGCTGTTCAGACAACTGCAAACTGGTTCCTTAGCCACCCCAGTGTTAATGACTCATCCATACCCAAAATTATATGTGAGTGATGCGTGCCGCTTGTGCCAGCGCGAGAGGGCCACCCTGACGCACATCCTATGGGATTGCACCAAGTTCCCCGACGAAGCTTCGACAAGTACAACGATTCCGCCGCGACTCGCGGCTGCGGCGGAATGCTACGACCACGAAAGTCAAACCTGGGCCATCCAGCAGGTCTCGGCGGCTCTTGAAAGACAAAGGCCGAGCGAAACCGACGGAACGTTGCCCCTCAGGGTGACCGACCGCGGGAGTAACACGCGCTGGAGTTGAGTAGAGAGCACCCGCTGAGAAGACGTCAGGGCCCGCGTCACGGCGCCATTTAGTCATGGTGTCGTTCTGTAGGCGACTACACGAAGCTATTTCTCTCTCTCTCTCTCTCTCTTAGGTCTCCCCCCACCCACCCTATTTAAATAAATAAATGTGAAGGGTGTAGTCCCCCAACGGTGAGGGCTACTTTTTTATATAACAGTAACAATATAAAAATAATATAGTAATTAGGCTTGTACGTGGCAAATTAGATTTACTTATGACCAGTTACGTTTGTTAGTAATATTGTAATTCAACAATCACTTTGTAAACTGGAGAATATGTAATTCAATTACTTTTTTCACTAACCAATTACTGCAGTATTTCAAACAAAAAATGAAAGCAATCGATTTAAGCTTGCAATACTCCTCGAACAACGGAGCAATGAACAGCCTGTCTTTTTTTAAAATCAGACATTGACACGCAGCTCGGTTCATGCCTGCTACGCGGCCGCGTAACAGCGGCTTCTCAAGTTGGCTGGTGTACGATTTCTTCGGCACACGACGCGTTCAGTCAGGGCTACCAGACTGGATGAGAGAACGGGATAATCGCTAACTTAGGCCTGTCAGTGGAGATATTTGGGCTTGTTGGTGTAATATTTTGCAGTTTTATCCTGTAGCGCAAATAGTAAGCCCGTGTTTTCTCTTCCATGTCATTGTGCTATTTGCGCTAGACGAAAAAACTGCGAAGGTCTGTTGTGAAGAAGGAGAGCAGCTGAAGCAGATAGCGCGGCGGCATGCTGCACACGCTGAAGGCCAGCGGATTCGCTGCATTGTCAAGGGTGCAGAGCAAGTGCGTTGGCCAGTGCCAGAGCTTCTCTGTATCTCAGCGTGTTGTCGAGGCGAAGAAATACGCGTGCCGGAAGCAGTGGACTAGAGCTTAATCTTATCAACGAATTCGATCTCCCTTCGATGAAAACGCTCGGCCACCACCCGATAAACAGCAGCGACTCTCCTGCAGGCTCGCATCTATCACTTTGCCATTGATTGCGTCACGCTTATATTACGATGATGGCAATTTTGTAATTTCGGGCTGTTTAAAGACGTGGTTAATACGGCTCGACAATAAGGTCTTCTGAACTTCTAGATGCCCTAGAATATTTAAAGCGACACTAATTCAACCGCAAATCGTCCGCCTATAAAATTGCCTCGGAATTCTGATTGTTACCGTCGACTCCCACTCTTTAAATTTGGACGCTTTTCTGCAACGGAATACAGTAATGCGCATCTGGGATCGAGAGCTCAACCCGCAGAATTTTTCTTCCGGACGTCACTAAAGGATGCCCACTGATAATTCGCCCAAAAGCAGCCCTTACAAACCACGGCTGTCAGCACTCACGGCCGCTTGGCGACAGTAGTTGTTGGTGTCCCGAATCCTTGGTTATGCGAGTTTTATTGCGCTAGCTTTAATTGTGCTCTCCATCTTACTAGAGTCGTGCAATTTAGAGGATCACACAAAACATCGGCGCACTTGTGATCGCGTTTTCCTTCTGCATAAGGTAGTTCACACCGGCTTGGGTGTTCTGGCACCCATTTCTTTTGTTGCAGCTTCTGCACGCTGTACTCGAAGATCTGATCCCCTGAACATTGTGCCATTCAGGTCGAATCTTGATTGTGTTAAGTTTTCCTTCTTTCCGCGCACGATGGATTTATGGAATAAACTTGCATGGGTCCCTGCGTAGCCTCGGTACTGAGCATTTTGAAAAAGAATTACGTAATTATGTATTCTGTTAAGGTTCTCTTGTATTCTGGTGAATTTTGTTGAATACGTGACGCTGAAAATAGAGCACGTTCTGCGTTAATACTAACCGACTCGCAGTCGGCATGTCGCCTTTTCATGGCAGGCACCCTGCCCAAACTCACCATCAAAATCCTAGGAAAAAATCTCACGGAACACCACTCTATTACGTGGTGTCCGGCGCACGCCGGAGTGAGGGGTAACGAGAGGGCGGACCGCCTCGCTCGAGAATATAGCATCCGAGACGGAACGCACTCTCGTAGAATCTCCGATCACAGCAAAAGATATCTTGGTGGCACAGAGACGAAGAAGGCAACGGTATAGCTTTCCAGACGCATCCTTGGACTCAGCGCAAATGCGGGACTGGCGCCGACTACAAACCCGTACATACCCACACCTACTCCTACTACACCACATACACCCCACCCGGTATCCCAACACTTGCCCTTGGTGCGGAGGGCGGCCATCTCTTGACCATATCACATGGTCGTGCCAGAGTCGGCCACAAGAAATCCAATCACCCCTTATGGGGCAAAACTCCAACAGTAGGCAGTGGGAGGTGTGGCTAGCCAGCACGGTGCGGGAGGACCAATTGGCCCTTCTCGACCAAGCCCGGCGTGCCGCGATCGCCAGTGGGGCCCTGGACTGAGGGATCCACCCACTGGACCTGAATGTGATTTTTTTAAAATAAAAGTTTATACTACTACTACTGATCACAGCCAGCTACAGCAAGATTCGACTGGCGCACGCGAATTAGGTGACCTAAGCCGTATAGCGTTAGTGCCCTCCTAAGCTTGCAGCCAAATGCGTGCATTGAAATCGCAAACGTTCCTTTCCGTTCACGTAGTTTATGGTGTAAATAATACGCGCCGCAACACTCACCGACGAATTCCGCAACCTTTTCTTGAGGTGCGCAGACAAGTCGAGGTGCAGTGTGGACTTGGCCCAACCGAAACCGTCGAGCAGGTTTGGCTGCAGTGCTACATACGACGCTGCGTGAAAAGTGAAGGCACCGATTTTAAGCAAGACAAAGCACTACACACTCGTGGATATAGGGGGTGAATAATAACGCCAGCAGTAAAGCTCAAAAATAAGCGAGAGACTTCGAAAACTTAAGAATCGGCGAGTCCGGGAGGAAGCATCGAAAGTTAGAAATGAAAGCTGAAACTGCGGTCTATTTGCCCAATGACTTATCCAGAAAAATATACCATTTGCAAAAATATTCTGTGCATGTTTGTGAAAGGCATTTTCCAAACAAAAGTGCTATTGTGGGCTTTCCCTCGTTTTTAAAAACACAAAAGTCTTCGTAAACTGGCGCCAACGCGCAACTGCACAGTGCTGAAAAGCGCGAGTTCTAGGCCACGTTATCGCTATCTGGTGAAATTCAAGTGATCAAGCTCTACTCAGCTGGCCGAAAAGCGCCCAGATATCACCAAGGAGCATTAATATCGCCGTGAGTGATAACGGGAGTACGCCAACCAAATTTTCCAGTTCCGGCTGCTGAACAGAAGAGGGCGCGCACTATTTAGCATGCGATCTATCATAAGTCACAGCAGTCATTGATTGCTCGGGTTTTCTTTTAGTAACAAAGGAGGCAAAAAAAAACTAATTCTAATGCAAGACATGGATAAATTACACATACTAAGAGAAGAGATCCTACACCTTCCATGAAGAGCGTTCTTTACAACTGACTTTCATTTATTCATTTTGTTCAAGATTATCACCGTTCGTGGCCGTTCCCTATCCAGCCACACACAAAAAGGCTAACGAATCGCAGCAGAAAATGCCTACCAAAATGTTTATTAGGAATCAGAATTTACTTTCAGGGGTGTAACCTCCCTAAACCACGATATGATTATGAGGCACACTGGGACTCCAGATTACTTTGACCCTCCGCGATTCTGTAACATTCAGCCAATACACCACACACGGGCGTTTCTGCATTTCGAACCCACTGTGCTCTATAGGGCATAGCATTTACGTGGCTTACGTAAGCTGTGTTAGACGAAGTATAGAACGCATGAACGCTAAAAAATGACGTCAAACATGGGCCCTATAATGTAAAACTTTTCCAATATCCTGACGTCAAATGTACGTAACCGCCGACGCAGGCTCCGGGCGTGCGGTGACCCGCAGCTTTGTTTGAACCAACCAATGAAACTGTTCTCGTTTATAGGAGGTCCGTCTTGTTTGCTTTAAAAAAAGTAGCGCTGCCTACCTTGACCGGCTTTTCTCTTCTAATTGCCTGACAAGATGAGAGGAGCACGCGGCAGTATAAAAGGTTTCGGTGGGGCCGAGCTAGTGCAGTACAAGTAGACATCGAATGAGGAGGGTGGTGCTGGCGTCTGATTTGCCCGATTCCCCTTGCTTATAGCTTGTGGTGTCTGGTAGAAAATTGAGGCGGAGTGCAATAGAAGTCTAAAATTGGAGCGAAAACGGATCCTCAGCGAAGAAAAGTTGGCAGAGTGATGCCGTAAATATGCAGCAAGAGCTCGACAACGTTATACTTACAAGAAAAAATGTTTATCAGACGCAAATAAATTGATGCTGGCCAGAAGCTCCGAGTAGCCAGTGTTCGAGTGATCTGTTGGCAGACAGTTTTTATTCTTTCCGGAACGGGTCGGTTTCGGGCTATTCCGATATAATATTTCACCGACGATTACGAGAGTCCCTAATGCGGAATTTGAGCGCAGCTCTATATGTGTGCATTTCGCGATATATTGAGGTAAAGAATTTGAGAAAGACATGTAGTAGAGTCGGCCGTCATCAAAAATCTGATCTGGGGGTCAAGCTCGCCGGCTTTTATACAAGACTCGCCGAAGGTTCACGTGTAATAGCTGGTGCCGCGTGGCTTTCAGAAAGCGCTACACAATTCGTGTCGCGCGTACAATCAGGCTACAAAACAATCGCAAACCAAACAAACGCGAGCGAGAGCTGGCTCAAGCAGACGTTAGTACGAAACGAGCGGTCTGGTTGAGACCAGATACGAGTTCGCATCGAGCGGTCGGGCAGGTCCGCATGACGCCATTTTCCCGCGAGTACGAGCGGCCGCTGTCATTGGTCTCCGCCGTTCGCGTCTAGCGTCTTTCGTCTTTTGCTCTGCGTTCGCTATTTCATCTTTCGCTGCGTTCGTTCGCTCGGTTGCGCCGCCGGCACCGACGCAGGATCGGAAGCCTAATGCCCCAACCTCTGGTACGCGTCAGCAAGCTTCGGCGCGCGCCGCCAAGCGAACGCTTCGCTTCGCGTTGGTGGGAGGAAGAGGGCACGCAAACACTGGACAGAAGCTCTGAAGCGCGCCGAAGCTCGCTCCTTGGCTGCGGCGCACTGTTGCTGGGCTATTTTGTCTGCGTCCGTCAAAGTCCGGTCTAAAACAGCCTGCTGTAAACTAAGCTTTAAACAATAAATTAGTGATCTGTATGCGCTTTTAGATATAAAAAAAGACCTTTGCATAATGAATATACGCCTGCCGCAACAGCTGTCATTTATTTTTTAAGTAACAATAGTGCGCAAAATATCGACACCAGCGCTCGCGCGTTGTCTGTCTGCAAGATCGCTTTGCAGACACCTGCACGACGATGCCATATCATATAAAAACTGTTGTACCATTTCATTTTTTTGGTAGCTCATTGCACAGCCAACTATGTGAGAATTAGACGTGCGAAATATCACTGAAGAAATCTGTTGGAAATATTGTCAAGTAGTAGGGACGGTAAAGAAATAGTGCAGACTTATTCGCAACGATAGCGGCGAGCAATGTCGGCAACCGTCGAAAATCTCATCTGCTGGTCAAGCGCGTCGGTTTGCATACATCAGTCGTCGAAAGTTACAGCGTATTCGCTGGTGCCCGCGCGCGTTCCAGAAACTACTACACAATTCGTGTCGCGTATGCAATCAGATTAACAAGGTTGGTCGACAACAGACATTACCATCGAAAACATTCGTGAAAATTCCGATACGTTCAGGCGCATCCTGCACCGAGCGAAAACGTTTAACATTTCTTAGCCGGTGAAATACGGTCACTGGATACAGATAAAGCATCCGTGTCAATATAATTATGCTTGTTGGTGCATGAAAGAAACGTGAAAAAGTGGGCTCTGAGAAAATCAGCAAAAGAAGAATTGAAACACCTGCAGCACTCACAAAAAAATCTAGAATAGCTCAAATTTATGTAATTCGTAGCTTGTCTCCTCCCGATTCTTGATTCTGTCAAATCTAGTCCATGGAGCACCTCTATTATTCTAGGTTGTTTTGATGCATCAACACCGCATCCGGAGGCTTTCACATTGTGTGAATTGCTACAAAGCATTTTCACAGTGCAAGGGCCATGTTCTATTGTAACTGGTTTCCACATGTCAAGTTTGTCTTTTTTTACAATAATGAAATGACATACCGTCAGATAATACAAGTTTGAGAATTGGAGGGTTTTAATAGGGGTCTTTCGTTGCCCTTTGCCAAGTCGTACTATTGAAGCGCTTATTCGAATGTATGGGATCAGCTCATTTGCATAGTATAAGAAATATATAAACAGGTTATTTTCCCAATTTATACACTTCGTTACCACAAAAAAAAATTGCAGTTTGTTTTCAGCCTGCTACGATGTTTTGCCTGAGAAAGATATATTCAATTTGTTCTGCGAGGCACGCAATAATTGCTGTAGCATATTTTATTGTACAACACTGGATACAGTAGCCTGCCATTATTAAAACTCAGAAGAAATTAATAGCACAATGTTTATGATTAGGTACATAGAATATTATTATTGTAGTTTCTTAATTCATGCCCTTTTTTTAATTGCACAAAAACTACTGCACTGAAATAGTATACTACTACATACTTAAAAAGCACGATTTTATACTACGATAATAATCAATCATTCAAATGTTTATTATAGTGCCCAGGAACAGCTAGAGCGCCTTTGTACTGGTGCACTTAACGAGCAGTATGTGTGACAAAATGTAGAGAAAACATGAATGCAGTAGACAAAAAATGCAAGATAGAGAAACAAATACGGAAAAAAGGAAACGAGGAAAAGTAAAAGGGAGTTAATCCTACGTGATTATCTACATATACACAAAACACAGGAAATTAACTCTGAAGTATGTTTTGGAGTCTAGTCTTATATAGCACAATCGTGCAACAAGGAGGCAGCGAATGTGGAATGCTACCTGGTATACTGTTGCGGCACAAACAAATGCATATGATCAAGAAGCTTTAGGGAATGTATAATGTCATGGACCACCTTATACAGGAACAAAAGGTGGGATTAATTAAGTCTTGAATCTAGAGGTGCGAGTTGAAGTATATTTGAGAAGGCTCAACTGTGGTCGCCAGAATGGCAAAAGTGGTGCTTTAAGATAGATATCAATTTATTCTGGATGCGTTCAATGAGGTCAGAATTAGATTTGCTCGTTGCACCCCCTTCTACAGAGGCATACTCTAGTAGTTGGAGGCACACAGCAGAATTTCAGAAACCCAACAGGTGAGTGGAAATCATCCAATATACGGCATGCAATTCCAAGAACGTGAAGGGCATGTTGTGTAATTATCTATGTGAAGAGAAGCTTAGCATTCTCTCGAAGTACACACTAAGATCTCATTTCATCGACCCTATGGAGTGGAGCATCAGGTAGGGTGTATCAAAATTTCACATGGTGCATTTTCTGCATATAACTTAATGTCATAGTATTGGAAGCATATAAGAGTACTTATTGTTTCTGCACCAGTTTGAGAGTGAAAAAATGTCATTTTCGAAGTCGATGCAGTGGTGAACACTGCTGACAGTCTCAAATAGTTGTAGGCACACAAAGTCATGCTGTTCATTTATTAAAATGCTCTTAGCACTAACAGAAAGCAAGGAATCCAATATCGATTCGAACACTTTTGACGCACTGTAGAGGATAGATATAGGTCGGCAGTTAGTAACTGCCCATCTAGCACCTGATTTGAGCATGGGCAATGTCGATGCTACTTTCCGAGTGCTAGAAAAGGTACTACACTTTAGTGAACTATTGAGGATGCTTGTGAGAATAATAATATTTGGGGTTTTACGTGCCAAAACCACTTTCTGATTATGAGGCACGCCGTAGTGGAGGACTCCGGAAATTTTGACCGCCTGGGGTTCTTTAACGTGCACCTAAATCTAAGCACACGGGTGTTCTCGCATTTCGCCCCCATCGAAATGCGGCCGCCGTAGCCGGGATTCGATCCCGCGACCTCGTGCTCAGCAGCCCAACACCACAGCCACTGAGCAACCACGGCGGGTACTTGTGAGAACAGGGAACAAGTATGCTTCCATACTTCTTAATTAAGCTCTGCAGTAGAAATACCATCAACACGACAAGAAAGGGAAGGTTTAAGGCACTTCATTCACTTGAAAACAAGGTTTTCACACTTGAAAACAAGGTTTTCATTGACCGATAGCGTAAACATTGTGCCAGACTGAGAAGGAAGGTTACTTGAAGCATCTTTGACATGATATATATCGAACAGAAATGTTCTGCAAAGGCATCAGCAGTGTTCGAGACAACACCACTGTTTTCATGAAGAAGACGTACATCTTTGGCACTCTATTTAGAACAGTGAGGGCGCACAAAGCTCCAGAAATATTTTGAATTATGTGTCACGTTGGCTTCAACACAGTTAATGTGGTCGTAGTAGTAGTAGTAATAATAATAATAATAATCTTAGTGGTAACTTGGCACTCTAGACAAAAAAGAAGGCTGAAAGAAAGGACACACACACACACACACACACACACACACACACACACACACGCGCACACGCACACGCGCACACGCGCACACGCACACACGCGCACACGCACACGCACACGCACACAGTCGGCAGGTGCACAACACACAGGAGTGCCAATTCAGTCTGGTTGCAAGAGAGAGAGAGAGAGAGGGAGAGGGCGAGAGAGAAAGAGGCAAAGGAAAGACAGGGAGGTTAACCAGAGACTATCTCCGGTTGGCTACCCTGTACTGGGGGAGGGGCAAGAGGATGCGATAGGTGAGAGAGAAGGATTAAAATAAAAAATTAAAACAAAAAACTACACACACATGTACGTACACAAACTGTTTCCGTAGGTACTGTCACGCAGCCCGCAAAGGCGTTCCTTGTGTTATGCAGTGTCACCGCACAATTCTGCGTCACACAGTGAAGTCACAATCTGTCAGAAAGTCCAGTGTCTTTTAAATACCGCAGCAGCGCCTTCATAGCCGATCGCGCTGATGTTCGCGTAGGCCAGCTTCCAAGGATCTTATTTTCCGTCAGTGGCCGCTTGTCGAGTTTGTCAAGGGTGGCTGAGAGGACTGCTCTTTGCGGGTTGAAACGAGAGCACTGACAAAGAAGGTGCGCGATTGTTCCATTGCACCTGCAGAAGTCACAAAGTGGGCTGTTGGACATTCCGATAAGAAAAAAGAGTACGCATTTGAAAATGCTACTCCAAGCCATAGACGAATTAGAAGGGCGCAGTCGCGTCGTGGAAGCTCGGGCGGAATACGGAGTTGTAAATTAGGGTCCAGGGTATGAAGGCGTGCACTTGTGAAATCGGATGAATTCCACTGAGCTAACGTCAGATCATGTGCAAGTACGGCAAGTTTTTTCGCTGCGTCGGCTGTCGAAAGAGGAATGGCAACGCAGTTGACGCCATCATGGGCAGATCGGGCAGCTGCGTGTGCTCGATCATTGCCATGTATGCCAGTGACTAGGCAACCACTAATACAGGATATCGTGTCCTTCGTCAACTATGCGATGGTGTACTTCTCTGATCATATGATCCATGGCGCAGTGCTGAGAGTACACTCTGTAGGGCTGCCTTGGAATCACAGAAGACGGACCATGCATGGGGTGGTTCCTCCTGAATGAAATGAAGAGCCGCACGCAAGGCTACCAGTTCAGCAGCTGTCGTTGATGATACATGTGACGTTTTTAGCTGTATTTTGAAGGATCTAATGGTATCACCACAGCAGCAGCTGAACTTGCCGATGTAACTGAGCCGTCAATGTAAACGTGTACGCGGCCACTGTACACCTCAAGTAAAAGTTTTAATGTGGCCTGCTTCAGGGCAAACGACGGCATGTTAGCCTTCTTCGTGATTCCTGGGACGGTGAGGCGTATTTCAGGTCTGTGCAGACGCCATAAAGGTGAGGATGGTCTTGCTGCGGGCATGTAGTTCGATGGCAATGAGGTACGATAGGCAACAATTATGCGACTGATAGTTACGTGTGGCCTTTCTGTGGGTAGAGCTGCAAGATGGGGAGAAAGTAGTCGGGCAACGTGTCGAATATGCGCCCTGAGAGCGTCGGTTACCAAGTACGTTGAAATTGGGTGATCTCGAGCTATGACAATCGTTGCCGCTGTAGACGCACACCTAGGAAGATCGAGACACGTCCTTAGCGCTTGAGCTTGTAGTCCCTGGAGTACACGCAGGTTTCTTTTGCAGGTGTTACCAAGCACAGGGACGCTGTATCTTGCGAAACCGAGCAACAAGGCGTTATAAAGCTGCAGCATTGACCGCACCGATATGCCCCATGACTTTCCGCCGAGAAATTTGAGGTGATGTATTATTGTCATCAATCTCCTCTTTAGGTATGAAACGTGCGGGCTCCATGATAAGTCGCGGTCGATAATTACACCTGAAAAGCGGTGTTTCTGTGCATTTGCAACTGCTTGTCCGTTGACACCTACAGAGTAACGCTTCATTGCCTTCCGAGTGAAAGTAACAAGGCAGCATTTCTTTGAAGACAGCTCTAAGTTCTGTTTTCGCAAGTACAGTGATGTTAAGGTAGCTGCCTTTTGTAGCCGGGCTCGTACCTGCAGTCGTGTTACAGCAGACGCCCAAATGCAGATGTCGTCGGCATAGATTGAAACTTGAACTGTGTTGGGCAAGCATCTGACTAAGCCAATGAGCACTAGGTTGAATAGCGTCGGGCTCAACCACTCCACCTTGCGGTACTCCAAGGGACGTTTGGTGTTGAGTTGAGGCGCCATCCTCGGTCATCACGAAGAAATGCCTGTCGGTCAAATAACTGCACAGCCACCGAAAAGTGCGGCCACCGATTCCGGCTTCAATTAGAGCCTCTATAATGGCATAATGTGCTATATTACCATAGGCGCCTTTTATGTCAAGGAATAATGCTGCAGTGAGTCGTTTCAGACGTTTTTGATGTTGAACAAACGTGACCAAATCGATGACATTGTCTATGGATGAGCGCCCACGCCGGAAGCCAGCCATAGCATCTGGGTACACGTTGTAATTTTCCAGGTACCATTCCAGGCGAGTGAAAATCATTCTTTCCATTATTTTCCCTATGCAACTGGCCAGAGCGATGGGGCGGTATGAGGACAAATCTAACGGTGATGTACCAGGTTTGAGAAGTGGAACCAAGCGGCTGCATTTCCATTCACGTGGAACCAAACCGTTGAGCCAAGACTCGTTGCAATGGTTTAGTAGCACGAGTCGTGCTTTCTGCCCAAGATTCGCGAGCGCCGTATAGTTAACGCCGTCCGGCCCAGGTGACGAAGAGCGCCTGCAAGTCGCCAGTGCCGCTTCAAGCTCCTCTACCGTAAACATTACATCCATGCGGGAATCCCATGGCACAGGAGTGGCACATGGTGTAAGTGCACGTTGGAGCTGCGAGCTGGCAAGTCTTGAGCAAAATTCTTCAGCAATGTCTATTTCGCTGCGACCTTGGTGCAAAGCGAGGGATTTGAAAGGAACACGCTGTTGCGGTGATACGCGAAGTCCACGCACAGTTCTCCATATCTGAGCAAGCAAGGAGAATCCAAATGGCCAGGGGGGTGGAAAGAAAGCTCTGTATGCCAGATATAATCATGGAGTTGTGGTGTCGGGCCATACAGGCATGATGGGAGCTCAGGCTGTGCTGACCACTTCTTCAGACAGAAGAAAGATGAGTCTGTCCAGAGAGCCGTCGAGCACCCTGCAATATAGACTAGTGCAATGTTGCGCTGGTATTGCAGGGTGTGCCACTTGAGGGCTTTGAGACAATCCTCGTAGGCTGGCATGAGCTTGTTACAACCCTAAAGACGGGAGTAGAGGGTGCGTGTTGTCCGGTGCTGAACAAGCTTAAGTTTGTTAGCGTCACGAGTTCGGTACGGGGACCATACTGATAAGCAGTACTCAAGTAGTGACAGACTAATAGAAGGTGTAGAGTGCTCGGAAAAGCAGGTCATCAGGGAAGGGAGACGCGGGACACAAACCCAAGAATGGGCCGATGCTTAGATACAGTGCTGGTGACATGCGGAAATGTTGAGAGAAGAGCTGAATGTTACACGCAGAATGGGAAGGGCCCGAACAGTCTTTATAGAGGTACCTCCGAGGAAGTAGGTTGGACACGCAGCAGTTTTGTTGTGGTTGATATGCATATGTAGTAGCACTTTTTGCAGTGCTACTACAAAGTTTGTTATTGTAGGCCCAGTCGTTCACCTTTACGCAATGCATCTATTTCAAGCAGATACGCTGTTCGTCGGCATATAGTGGTTGTTGCGGCAGCCTTAGCTTGTTAATCAAACACATTCTGCGAAGATGCATTAGTAACTTGGTTTTGAGTAGATCCTTGACTACAATTTATAGTATGGCAGCAAGAAACATTTTAGTAGAAGCTGAATGGATTCGAGCAGTTTAAGCATACCGACTACACAAAGCACTGATGGCATCTTTTCACCTTCCCCATAATGCACTCACACCATCTACACTTTCCATAAACAAAAAGTGAGATAAAAATGAATTACAGTTTCATTGATTCAGTACTTCCTGCTTCTGAAGCAGGCATCGAAGCAATTTTGGTATACGCTGCTACATGCATAGGTCTTGCATGATGCAGGTCCTGCTATGCACTGCACACGTTGCAAACAGATCATTTCTTTTTGCAGTGCTCAAGTATAAGGACACACTGACTCAAACATGACTGCGCTGTCACGTATGCTCCAGTGCGTCAGTGTTCTTTAGTGCTGCACGAGCGATTTATCCCCAACTAGCCCAAAAGACGCATGCACTTGAAAGAAGTGAGTGAAGGTGTACAGTGAACTTGTACTGAACTGGATTCACATGCCGAATAGAAGAGCGCACTGTCAGCTGAAACGGGCGGCATGGCTGATTATGTACGTACTTCCCATTGTTCGGCTACTTGTATCTTTCGCTTTCGAAAGTTATCTTTGCCACTGGAAACAGCGCAGAGCTTGCCCGTTAAACTTGAGTCACCCGACACCACACGAAACACGCCGCGGTTGAACACCTCAAGTTCCACACGATTAATTCGCCACATCACACATCACACGAAGTCAGGAGTGTTATATTTTAAATCACTGCAGCAACAAACGGAACTCAGAATTCATTTCCTTCAACAGAGTTTCTCAGCTGGGCTCGTGCACCCGCCAGTTACGAACTCGATGGACGAGCTAGGCCTACGCGTAACGTAAACAACATTGGCGATAGGCGAGTGTTGATTAACCGAACTTCTGAGTTCGTAAACATGTTTCCATTCGTTTTGAGCACAACAATATACACATACAACAAGCGCAGACGTTGCTGCAATCGTGAGTCGGTTGGCTGTTTTAGCAGACGATCGCACTGAGCCCGGCGGAACCCAGTCAACCCAGTCGGCAGGTTGGATTAGTCGGCGTCGTTCGAAGTCGCTTCGGATCCACGTCACGTTGCCACAACGAACGGTCGTCGGTCGTGTCGTTGTCGGCCTACTATTACAACACTGTCTTTCAGGAACACTGTCGCGCGCGTCGTGCGTCCAAAGAATTTGGACGATCGTTGGTGCCGGCGCCTCCGCATGGGCGGCCATCATAGGCATAGCAGCCGGAGGCTTCGCAGCCTCTGATTGGTTGACGCCTGCGACGCGTCGCAGCCTCTCATTGGTGCACGCCGGCGCAGCTTCGCCTCGCGTCGGCAAAGTTCTAGCATCGGCAGTACACATAATCGCTGCGGGTCGCCACGCTTCGCCGTGCTCCCGACCGACGCTTTCGACGCTTCGGCGCGTGCCGTAGCTTTCCGACGCGTGCCAGTGGTTGGGGCATAAAAGCTGCGCTCTCAAAACCAGTTTTATGCAGCATACAAATGCATCTTTAATGCGCACACGCCACTTTAACGTGGTGAGCTTTCGCAATTTTGTGACATCGCGTTTCACACAAAATAAGTGGGCTCATCCCGGAAAACTGACCAATAGCGGAGGAGTAATGGCAAAAAAATATGTAGAAACGTAAATAATTTTTCTTAACTTTTTCTAATAACGCCCACGGTGGCACTCATGCCTCCCACTTCAATCTGACTTGTCGAAAAGCATGAACACGCTCGCTACGGTTGATAGCCAGCGAATTGAAAATAACCTCACTTCCTCGAACACATTGAAGCGCATGAGTCTGCATTCCGGATGTAACGCTCGAGCCGGAAATGGAAACTTCGGCCTCGTGCTTATCAGCAGGACGTTGTTTAACAGAATAAGGCACCGATACTGTTACTCAAACAAACGCACTGTTTTCTGAACATGTGACGCAAAAAAAGCGTTCGTGAAAGTAGAAAATCCTTACTTCACTTCTAGCAGAATGCATTAATTATAGGCACGACTTCAGCAATGGCTGACTCCAGAATCCATATGACCTTGATTTCACATTGACGACAGTTATGGCTTATACACTGCCCCACCGTTCCCTGTAAACTGAACGACATTGGTTTATCCATCCTCCTTCGTGCTCGGCTTTGCTTTGTCCGCCCTCCTTTTGAGCGCCACGTTCAAAAGCTTACTCGCATGTGAGGTGCCCTAGCTATACCACTTGCGCATTCAGCAGTCTGTTCCTGCGAGTGCTTTTACACTTATTAACTTCAACTGAGCACCTCACCCATGCTGGGCTTGTACTTTCGAGCCTTGCTCACAACCATAGCATATCAAACAGTTTACGAGGTTGACGTAACAGCGTGCCTCAGTAAAGGGCTAAATATAGCCCGACGTACCGTTAGCGCGCACGCACGTTACGTCACGCTGGCGAGAACAGTGTCTATGGTTCGACCGATGGCTTGACGCACTGACGCAGCCAACGTAACCTGACGCGGCGAACGCACTCTGATGCGCCCGGCGTCGAGCGACTCTCGCCCGCGCGCCGATTACGTCGGACTATAAACGCTCCCTAAGTCACCAGTGCTTGTACGCCCGGCTCGAACTGGCGTGGACCAGCCCCTGTCACACGAGCCTTGTGTTTTTTTACGCTACTGACAGGCGGACTTGTTTATCTTTGGACTGTTTCTTTGATAAGCTTCCTTTTGTGTTTCGCTCTGTTATTTGTAGCATTTGAACGATGCTTTTTGAGAGGAGCGGTTTGAGACGAACTTATTTGTATTTTTTGGGTGAGTGCTTTTTCACCGTCTTGCAAATGTTATTGCTCAGCGCGAGACGCGCCTGCATGTATCGGAAGTTGCTGGAATGTTTTCGATGGTTCTAGCGCTGTCTCTTGTCACCGAACCATGTGTAATCTGATGGCATGTATGCGCGACGCGAATGGTGTCGAAATTTCTGAAGGACACGCGGGCATCAGCGATTTCCTTGGAACGTTCGATGGCTCGTGTATAAAAGCCGACGCGCTTGACCGGCAGATCATCTTCGACGATCGTCGACTGTGTTCGCCGCTATCGTTCTTTGAGCGTAGCCTGCTTTTGAGGGCACAAGTTCGCTGAATGCAATGCTAGTTCCGTCAATCAGTTTTGCCATGGTTTTTCTTTCTTCACCGTCACTACTACGTGACACTATGTACCTTGGCTGCAGGAAATTTGTTCCTGCCAGAATGGTTCTAGGGCCGTAGACTAAAAAAATATTACAAACATTTTGAACAGGGATGAGACGCGCCCTCGAACTCACAGACGTCGTCAGACGAGGCACTTGTCTCTTCATAAATCTGAACGTCCGCGGAGACGAAGTAGCGCTGCAGCACCTCCATGCCGTGAAGTTGCACGTGAAGGCAGCGGGAACTGCACGAGGGAAAAAAGCATTTTCTTTCACCAAATTGAACGTTTAATGGGAACCGACGGTCGAGCATCCAACCAATGGCGGGATTGAGGACTGTTGTATATTGTTCCCTTCATTTGATTGTTCATAGCTGTAAAAGGGTCATTTGTACCTTCCGAAACCAATACCTTGGTCTTCGAAGACCTCACTGGCACCAATAAATGTGACAACAAGGGATGGTGACAGTGCGAAGAGGGACTTGAACTGAATCGCCATACCAGCCCTGCGAAAGTATGTCCAGCGAAGCTGATGAAAACCACTAGAACAGCTGAGGGGGTACGCAATGCTTTAGAGTAAAGGTAGTAAAGGGAGTAATTGCAATTTTGGCACCAGGCCGCCGCTGGTGGCACTGCCTTTTTTTTTTTTTTTCCGTTAACACTCCTCACATTCACGCTGCTGCTCTGGAGTCCTAACTATACCTTGCGTACCCATAGCGGTGTTACAACAAGAATGAAATCATTTGCTAGGCTGGTTCTATTATGCACGAAAGGCTAGAGACGTCACTCCGCACCTCCCAAGCTGCGGTCGCCGCGGCAGCTTGCGCAACAGTAATATTTACAGGGAAACGCATGCGGGGAGCGCTACGTGCTTGTCCTTATCAGGAGCGCCTTATCAATTATGTTGTTTGGATGCTTGTTTTGGTGCTTGTTCTTCATTGAAACGAATTGTGTTATGTATGTAATGCATATAAAGCACGCACGTTCCGCTTCACTCCGTCGAGTGTTTCAAGCTTCTGCCTTACGGGGGTACGAACCACTGCTCCTGCCCTGCACTGTCGCCGGGATAGGCCCGCGTTTCAGCGCGATAGTGTTAAGGGCCTCATGTTGCAGAAAATCCGGTGTCGGCGGACTCGCCCGTGAGCGAGAATTTACGTAGATATTTAGGCATATGCATACGCCACGCCTTGCTTTATGACATGCTGAATATGGGGGTTATACTGCCACACCATTATACCACTAAAGTTTCTCATTCTTGACAAAGTTGTTTCTCGAAATTTTGAGAATGAAAGGCCACAAAAATTTAACGAGACATAGCGCATGCCTTTACGTTAAATCTTCAGACCGAAATAAAAGTGCGAAACAATATAAGAAACCTGTAAATGAGTAATTTTTTGGCGCGGCTGTGCACAACCTCCGGGATCGGCTCACGCAACAGGCCGCGTTTATACCGGAATACTCACTTCGTGCACAGCGTTCGTCGCTAGCGTTTCGCTGTGAACATTACGGTTACATAAGCTGCAGTTGCCGAGAAGCGTGAGAAGCCATCGGGGATCTTTAAATGCTATCGCGGTCCACTCTTAAAGACGAAGCTTAAGCATCCTTCAGATTTTTTGCTAACGGACGCCGACAAGAAATGCCGTCTATCGAGAGACTAACAGTTTCGCTGTAAAAAATGCAAAGCGAGCCACTGAGCAGCTCACCAATTAGAGTTTCTAGTTGATACCTTGGAGTCAATGGTAGTGCATCGTTCGCCCTTACACCCATTCAGCCTTGATTGAAAGCTTTCTAGTGAACTTTCATCTGTCGCCTGAAGCAGTCCGAACACGCCCAACGCTTAAGCAGGAATATCACAGCGAAAGGAATAGCTAAATGGCCATTTGAGATAAGAGTATACCTTGCGTCCACGCTAGCCGACAGAAGGCCATCGCTGCCGACGATAGTCTCGGCGTTCCCATTGCTGCAGTCGATTCCATTTTGATATGTGCAACATATCAGGGTATCCTGCAACAGCTTATAGTGAGCCGCTGTCACGATTTCGGCGATGACGTTGGGCACAGACGTGAGACACGGTCGCACGAAGTTTCTTGAAGATTGGGCTAACGGCGTAATTGCGCCCTTCTCGTGGTCACGGGAGCCTGGAAGTTTCTTAAGGTAGCGTGGGAGGCTTTCCGTTTCTTCCTTAAAGAGGCCAGAATCATCAAAAGACGGCGAACGCTCGCGCTCTGTAGCCCTGCTAATAGACGCCCACAGTAGACGCCTCGGCGACGCCCCGCTCTCGAGCATTGCCGTTTCCATGAGCGCTTCACGAGCACGAAGCGGAGCGCTTAAAGGTGAACACGTTGCAGCAAGAAGCGCTCGATGCCTAAAGTAGCCTGCTGCTCTTTCCTCGATGCGCTCGATGTGTCAGTGTGTTATGCGGTGGCGCTGCCGTCGCGAATGCTGATATGTTCCCAAAAATTGGCGCGAAGAAAAGTGATATGCTCAGTTACGTGACGTCACTTTGCGAATAGTGACGCAGTGAACTTGGCCAGGAGTTGAGCAAGTTGATGCAACGTAGTCTAAACTTAAATATGACGCCAGTTTGACGCCAATGCGAGAACGCCTTAGACGTTTCAAGGTAACTCTGGCAACGGGGAACCAGCGATGGCGAGAAGCTCTGCCGTAGTTTATGTAAGACACAAGAAAATTCCCATGGTATGCGTCGGAAGTATGTTGATTTGTAACGTACTGGGGACATCGGTTCCTATATCTATTCGCTGTCACATCTTTTTCATGCAGTTACACGCCATATATTCTTCGTGGTCTCGCTTCTCTGTTGGGCACAATGAACTGATCAACACCTGTGCACAGAGCATGCGGCGTTAAAATTGTGTATCCATAAAAGGGGGAATCCTGATAAGCGAGAGTTTGTAGGTGTTCTCAAGCAAGAGCGCCGACATATTCTGTACTGCCGTAGCGTCCTCGTCTCTTCTACACAAGTACGCGGCCGTGAGGAAAGAGCCTCGACCACGAGAAAGGTAATTAAGGCGATAGAGAAACCGATGAATTGCCTTCAAACTCGGAGCAGTTCACGCAGTGTATATGTAGGGCAAGCGCCACCAATGAAATGTATTTGACTTGGAAACATGACAAGTTATCCAAGCGAGTTGACGTCCTTCATGATTAAAGCGCCACCGCACACGTTAGTTCACAAAGGGTTGAAAAGAATGCCCATTCACAAAAGAAATTTTGATGGTATCACATGAAACATATTGCCGGCAGTAGTACGCATAATTTAGGGGAACATGGTGCCGTGAGAACAGCCAGAAACATGGATAAACCCGAAGTCGCCGAAAAAAAATCACAGGCAAGCGGTGACTTTACCGTCAGCGCTTGCCTGTGATCTGTTTTGCACGCCTGTTATCGGTCTTGCTTTCCCTGCACATAGCTGCAGGTTCGGTGGTTCATAATATTGAAAAGGAGACTGATGAACCAGAACTTATCGCTGCCTTGTCCCTTTGCAGCCGAATTCCACTGAATAATTGATGATTTATCTCGCAATTCACAATGTGGTCGTTGTGTGCTTTGAGCCATGATGTTTATTTAGTGTGAGCAGGGAAGAATTTTGGGCGTGTTTGTGGGATACGTACAAACTGGGATACATAGCGCAAGAAAGACACAAGGACAAGCAGGAACACGGGACGAGTGCTAGGAACAGCATAAGAAAGTCCCAAGGTACTAGAAATGCACTTTAGCACTCGTTCCGTGTTCCTGCTTGTCCCTGTGTCTTTCTTGCACTATGTATCCCAGTTATATAGTGTGACTCTGATTAGTGCCTCTTCCAATATCTACTGGGCGGTTTCCGCCAGGTACATATCCAGTTTTTCTATGTGCGTGTGTGCCACCACGTGACGTATTGAGCTTAAAATTTTCAAACTTCCCGTGGTGACGTAGTGATGGTGTAAACTAAACAAACATAAAAATTAAAGTTACCCCTGCGCACTGAACTTCACCAAAAAGCTTGTGCCACCGGCGTTATCACTGTTCATGACGAAAAAATTCAGAGCCATTACACAATTGATGACCAGCGGAGCTGTATATATGGTGATAAATATGGTGATAAATACAAAATAAAAGACATATACCACAATTAATTTCGTTTTCCACGATTTGTTTTATTCAATTGCTTACTCAATGCTTTTTCTTATTCTTAACGTTCTTTTGTTTGCTTTTTTGAATGTATTATTTGGTCGTCGCTTTATGATCGCTATGGTATACGGCCAGTGGCTCTGTGGCGACACTAGGAAGGTTCTTGGGCAATGTGAGGTCTATACAAGCCCAATGACGTGTCGTGGGCACACTGATGATTGTGTAACGGTGAGTGCCGAAGCTTTCCAAGAGAAACGCTACGAACCACTTTCCATCTGGCCCAAACACGTCTATGTTGAAATCACCCACAATTAAGATGTGAGGGGAGTGCGTGGGGGTGATTCAACCAAAGGTGCATACGCATGGCGTTCGCGGCACGATCTTCGTTCGTGTTACGTGCCATCGGCCGTCGCCATGCGCACTCCCGCTTCTGTCCACGGCAGTGTTCTTCGTAGGCGTGCTGTTCTTCTGCAGTCCTTACCACACGTGGTCTGCCCATTGCAAGGGTGGGAGGGAACTGAGATAAGGTTACGTGGTTTGCATAAAGAGCCAGTGACGTCAAATCGCAATCCATACAAACATTGTCTATTCTGGTTTTACTTTTTTGTTATGATATTTTTTTAGCAGAATACATTTTGACGCTTCTTGCGATTAAACGCAGCTGGGGCATACCCGGCGATACGGTTTCGCTTTATGCTTCAGCTCTTTTAGCTGTGGGGTTGTCGCCATGTTTTTTGCCTACGCTCACAAACTGGCAGAAGCTAGCGTATAGCAGCTCCGCTGAAAAACTAGCCGCTCGTCAACTAAAATCAATTATCACCAGTAGATGCGTGTAGTCGCGACACGGTAAACACAGCGGTGAGTGAGTCCGCGCTTTCCAGAGGCTTCCCGAAAGGCAATCATGGCTTTTTTTTTAACACTATGAAGTCAACGTGCTAGGATTTGGTTATGAGGGACGTCGTAGTGGAGGACTCCGGAATAACCTCGACCACCTGGGGATCTTTAAGTTTTCCCCAATGCACGGGACGCGTGCGGTTTTGCTTTTCGCTCTCATCGAAACGCGGCCGCCGGGATTCGATCCCGCTACCTCGTGCTTGGCAGCACAATGCCAGAGCCGCTAAGCCACCATGGCGGGCTAGGTTAACCGTCAGAAGCACTCCGCGGCAGCTTTTCTCCAGTCGGAACACTTTCTGTATTTGTTCGTAAGACTCGGCGCCTGAACGTCGCACAGTGGCTATGAGAGACGCTGTTGTGGACGGCTCTTGATTTTGACTGATCGGTTTCGTTAAGGTGCCCCCATATATTTCCCGAACAGTTTTCCTATTTGCATTCATGAGCTACCGCAGCAGCTGTAAATAGAGAAAATATGTTTATGTATTAAGATGGATACATGAACAATTTTGTTCTGCACTGCACCTTGACGCAGGCACCACAAAATAATTATGCAAACTGCACAATTGATCGTCCCTTAGTTTGCTGGGGCCGATGTTGCAAACAATTTTACATCACATTTACTCACCATCTGGCCAGTTACACCTTTGGGTATGATATGCCGAGTGCTTCAGAGCGCAGCTCTAAAGCAGGAGACACACGGTACGATTCGGCGTCCGATCCGACGTGCGGCGCCGCATGCTCCGGCATGCGGCATACGACGATTCGGGGCACACGTTGCGTGCATCCGAAAGATTGAGCGGCGCGTAAGCTCCGCCCAGATCCAGCCCCCCAGCTCGACTTCATAGCCACGTCGAGAAACGCAATATAAACAACTCTGCACAACACTGCTTCGCTTTACACGAACACTGTCAATAAAATCATGCCCCTGCAAGTGACAGAACACTTCACGACGGCGCGTTGTCCACTGACGACTCCAACAGCCAGCGATAGGGCCGGTAGGCCTAGCTAGGCAGACGACGCTTACGATCCAACCCGAGCTCGTCGAAGAGCGCCTATGTTTGCCAAAACAATTAACACTGTACACTTAGGTAGCGCGTAATTAAATACAATTGGTTTACTCGGCGCAGTCGTTGCGAAGGGCAAACGTGCAAGCGAAGCGAACAGCGTCGCTCAGACGGTCGGTGTGGGATGTCTGCCCGCGAAATGCTCTCGCGTCGCGGCACCCGATCTCGCCAGTAGCTTAGTGCTAGTGTACTAGGCGCTGCTTTGCATAACAGGCACACGTTCGAGATAATTTCACTGAACTGGTAACTATTTCTTGTCGGAAACAAACTGCAGCAGGCAAGGAAAAAAAAAAGCACACTGCGAGAAACCGGCCAGCCAGCGCCGCCTCCGTGGAGGGAACGTCGGAGAACGTCACATGCCAGCCGCGCTGTCATTGGCTGTGGCCAGACGACGGTGCGGTCGCCGGTCGCGTCGGACGATGAAAATCTGCCCGGTGTGCCGCACGCCGGACGTTCGATCCGGCGCTTCGGCACGGCAAAACACCTCGATTCCGGCTGCCGTTCCGGCTCGTCGGACGCCGGATCGGACGGCGAATCGGACCGTGTGTCTCCCGCTTAAGGCGTCCGTTCCTGCGTTGAGCGTCGGTGTCGGTGTAACCGAGTGAACGAGCACAGCGATGGATGAAAGAGCCAACACGGAGCGCAGCGGGGGATGAAAGATGGCGAGAGCGCAGAGAGACCGTAGGAGGCCGAAGGACCTTGAGTCAGCTTTAGCATCACCGCGCCAACTATGGGGCATGGAAGTCGTGCCCCCGCCTCTATCTGAAGTAGAGAGCAGGCCGCTCTATCTACTATGTTATTGTTTACCTTTGGCACTTTTTAACTTAAGATTTTTTTGCCCCTTCTCCTGAAGCGCACACAGAATCTCAAAGTGGGCGTCACATTTCGGAGGCCACCACACCTGTCGCCCAGGAGGGATGCGGTGCTAAAATCGCGATTTTCGCCAGGAAAGCGCGTGTTCTATTTTGTTTATTTTGGAGCCCTAGCCGCATAAAGAAGCGCATAAACAAGTTTGGATGCAACCGGCGTCGTGAAAAAGAATGAAAGAAGGAAAAGAAGAACCGGTGACGCGCGCTTGCCGTCGAGAGTGCCCATGAACTCTGCACATATTCAGCTTTTCTGGACCCGTACCAACTAGCGCCCCAAGCGGCCGTGGCACGAAGCTGGCGCATTTTCAAAAGCGCGAGCGGCTTTTCGCGAATAATTAAAATTGCAGGTCGATTATTGCAAAATACATGTGACGGACATGTTGTAGAAGACAATCCACAAGAGACAAACGCAGTGATCCTGCCAACACTTCTGCCCCGATGCGATGTGCCATGTGAGGCAATGACAATGCTCAAGCCTCTCATAGGTTATAAGCAATGGGGCACACTAACGCCTCAAGCAAACACGTCTCCCTGTATCTTCTGTGTACTGCGCAGACAAACAGCAGTGGTAAACGCAAGGTAACATATATCATCAACTCACTACTCTCGTATTGCAACAAACGCTGAAGAAATGAAACATTCGTAGTCAACATCATCGCTAGATATTGCCTATCACAGCAAACAGCACTGATAGCTTCACTTACATCGATTACCACAGTGCAAGGCGTCCGCATAATTTTCTAGACTGAAGTTATACGGTTAACGATCACGTTCATTAAAGAAATAGTTATATTCGAAGTGGGAAAAAGCAGCTGTCGTGTCCACGGTACGTTTGATTTAAACGACTTCAATCGAATGGACGTTGCGTAATGGCCGACTTTCGTGGAAATGTAATCATCAAAATGGGCTACAATTGATAGGGAATTCAGGAACTTGATGAACGGCAAGACGGCCTCAGGAAAATAAAATGACTTCTTGAGCAGCATAGTCAGGGGATGTTAAGAACGGCCCGCTGAGGTGCAAGTTTTGCCAGCCAGTTGCGACAGCGGCGTCAAATTTTCTTGGAAAGTCACCGTTACGCTCTAGCCAAACGGCGTCACTAAATCTACTGTGTGCGGAGGACAATGCCGCGTACTCGCCTCTCCGTCGCGGGTGCCGAGATGAGTTCGACGAACCAGGCTTTATGACTGAACACGCCACCACCGACCTGGTCTGCCGCGAGCGGGGGAGTGCCCGAGGGAACGTAGTTTGAGCCCCCTTCCCACGCGCCGTTCAAGACGCAAGACGATGGAGAAACGGCGGCCGCGCTGCGGGGGTCAGCTCGGGGAATAAAATGCTCCTTTCTTGACGTAAGCCCCGAGCTCTGCGAAGACCGTCTGACGTCGGTGGGGGCCGTGAACCTGTGCGGAAGTGTGTGCGTGTCCCTCCGGCAGAGAGGCGGCTCGTCTACTGGTCGAACATTTCCCTCACCTAGGGATCGAGGGAGGACCGAGTGTATATAAACCGCTGTTGTGCGGCTGCTCAGTGTACTTTCTTTCGCAGTCATGCTAGACTGATGAACTGCAACGTCCTGATGTAGATACTGTAAATAAACCCATATTCTTCGTTCTCGATGAGAAGCAGTCCTTCCCTTCAACAACATCCTCAGCGTGGATAAGTTGGACGACGGCATGGGGCAGCTGCCATCTAATTCATGCCGGACTCCAATCTTGACAACTGATTACGAGCGATGGGATTGACCTCCCAATCCTCACAGGGGCCGTGCTATGCTTTCAACATCTATTAAAAATAATTCAAAATATGAACAGAGGCCGAGAAAAATACCGGCATCTTGGGACAGGTTAAATGGATGGAAATCTGAGGATAGCACTAACGTGAATGTAAAGGTAACTCAAAGATAAAAAAAATACCATAACGTACGTTGGCAGGAAGGCCAAATTTCGGGACAAATAAATGGGCTGTTGAAAGAGTTGAGTTGAAATCCGATGGTACCAAATAGGAGAATGTCGACAAGTGTTGAAGAGAAGTCCAGTATGTTCTATGGCCGACGCCAGCGCCCGGCACCTATCTGTTGACTACACATATAAGTGAGATGCTTAGTCATCCGTCTTGCAGGGTGAATCTTTATAGGGTGAGGCATAGGTCTGAAAATTGAGACGTAAACCCCATCACATTAGTTACAATGCATTCTACGGTGTCATTTTTCGATAGCTGATACCGATTGCCGCAAAATGAGAATGCGAACAAAGTGTCTAGTGTCGATTGTCACCTTCCTCGAATTACCAAAATTCCTTAATGATGTCGTCGACAGTCGCACAACTCTTGAATGCAGTTAAGTGTGAGGAGTTGTGCTCGAGGCTTCTGAGTACGTGAGCAGCCTTTTTGGCGTTCGGTAACTGCTAGTCTACATTGCGGCTACATTTAAAGGCAGAACGGCAACATGGTAGATAATATGGCGAACAGACAAATCCTGGATGTAGAATCTTGCGCAATAATCTTGAATAGGAGCCATCTTTCACGCATGTGAGTAACCGTGGCAAGGCAGTGCTTCGACAATGCAAGTACTACATATGTCATGCCCAGTGGCGTAGCCAGGGGGGGGGGGGGGGTGAGGGGTGCTTATGGGGCTTCAGCTCCACCCCTCCAAAATTTTTCGTGCAGTCATGCATTGTCAACAAAAACAACCCCCCGCGCCGGAAATCATTCTGCATTTTGTCTAGAATGTCCTTTTCGATCTCGAAAAAAACATTTCGGCGTGAACATTGCAAACTCGGGTTGGATGACGCGGCAACGCCCATACTCCGGAAGTCTGATAACGCCCAAGGAGCCGCATCCAAGCACAAAGTTTCAAGGACATTTTGATGGCGAGCGGGCTCGTCGCGGCATCTCGCGGAGGCCGTGTAATCTACGGAGCGCCTGGATTTCACTTCCGAAACTTTATGGGAAATATTTCTCATAAACTATTGATGCGAAAGGTGCATTGACATTTCCAATGACGTGCTTTAGATTTTCAATTCCGGAACTTTTTGCATTTAATATTGTTATAAACATTTGATGCCAAAGGTGTATTAACTTTTCTTAGGTCGTACATCGAACCATACAATGAGACAAACCAAATCAACACACTATCAGACAAGTTGACAAAGTAAGCAGCGAGGTCCGATGAGACGATGCGTTGTGGTGGTTCCTTTGTGGCGTCATGTCACAGAAAAGAATATCAGCATTTTTTTCACCTGCGCTAAAGCATCCATGTCATGACGCTTCAGCTGACGGATTCTCTTATTTTATTATTGCGATAGCAATTATATGGATACTCCAGGCGCATTCCTGCCGTCACCGTCATGCTCCGTTTTAAGTCCAAGGGCGATAACATTGTGACCGCGCACCGCATACTGCATGTGCGAGTGAAAGAGTAGGGGGAGAGTGACATGGGTGACCCGACGATGGTGGCTCAGTCTTCTGTGCGCAAGGGAGAAAAGCGACGAGGAAGCGTGCCGCCTTCCGCCGCGTGCGATACATCGGGGGCAGTGGAGGGAGGCCGGCGGGTGGGCGGTCCTTAGGATTCTGTGATCTGGGAATCTGTGATTGCCCAACATATTTATTTCCCTTGTTTGACGCATTATATACACTGACTTTTTCTTAGATAGGTAGATTTATTGGAGACTTATACTTATATTTACATATCTTGTTGCGAGGTTTTGTGTATACAGGCAGTGAACGTCGTTTCCAGTGACACCTTTTTGCCCTTTATTAAGCTGTATTTTCGCATTTGTATATACAATTGTATCTTCGCATTTCTAATGTACGAGGGTGAGTCAAATGAAAGTGAGCCAGCCTACACCGCGCAATTATGGTTCGGTTCTTTATCTGCGAGGCATGCGCGTAGCACACAGATATCTCTCAGTTAGAAAAGTAGGTGTAAGGATAAATGTTCTTTAATGCTCTCATACGCTGGGTTGAACATGGTTGCATGACATAATGTACGCTGAATGTGTTTCCCGAAAAGAAATTAGTGGCCGTATTGTGGCCGTGTACGTTAAACATTGTATTTTATTGGCTACCGTGAAGCGTTGGAGCAAACGGTTCAAAGAAAGACGTGAAAGTTGCAAAGACCATCCAAGAACGGGCCACAGCCACCGTGCAATCACCCCTAACGCAATTACAAAGGTTGATGAGCTGATTAAATATGAACGGTGGATAAGCATCGATGAATTGGCAGAGCGTATGAACATCAGTCACGGTTTCGGTCACACCGTAATTCATGAACATCTCAGTTATCGGCTCTTGTGTGCGCAATGGATGCCCAAGAATTTCAACCTCCGCCAGAAGACAGAGGTTTGGCGCTGCCTTGACTCATATGATCCGGTATCACAATGAGGGTGACGACTTCTTGTCTGCAATTGTCACCGTGGACGAATCATGGTGTCAATATTACGAGCCTGAAACACGATGGCAATGCTGACAGTGGAAACATTCGAATTCACCACCCACGAAGAAAGCAAAGGCCGTCATTTCCGCCGGAAAGGTGTTGTTGACTTCTTTTTCGTTCGTCAGGAGCCATTACTGATCGAATTTGCTAAACATGGAGATACTACCAATCGTTTCCGGTATTGTGAAACGCCGGATCGACTGCTTGTCGCAATCAAGAACAAACGACGTGGAAAATTGAGTAATTGGATCATCTTGTTCTACGACAATGCCCGTCCCCACGTCGTTGATGTGGTTAACACAAAACTGGCAAAGTTCAGGTGGGAAACTCTGCAACGTCCGCCACACAGGCCAGCCCTAGCTGTCGCCTTGAGACTTCCACAATTTGGGGCAATTGAAGAAACAGCTCAAGGGAACCAGATTCATGTCGAACAATGACGTGAAGATTCAGTTCCAGACTTTAGGAAGCAGCGACCCAACGAGCTTTATGATACGGGAATCACCCGAATCGTTAGTCAGTGGGACAAATGTCTGAATGCTCATGGAGACTACTTTTAAAAAGTGCCCCGTTTGTCATACATTCGCATTGGTGCACTTTCATTTGACTCGCCCTCATATATTTTCCAGAACTACTGCTTTTTATGTGTGCTCTCTGTTGCGACTATAATTTCACTGCAATTACTCACAATACACAACCGGTGACAGCTCCTCCTGCGCAATATGTACGAAATGTAAACAAGATTCTTGAATAACAAAGTTTCATTAAAATATTTGTCCTCAACTTCTTCATTTCACGGTCTTTACATTCTTCATATCAGCGGCATGCACTGCTTTGCTGGTTTCAAACTGAGATAGTTCTAAACTTCGTGTGATATTTTCTTTACATTTTAAAAGGCAAATAAGAAGCATTGATATCAGTTTTTTTCGTGCACAACTTTTGGGACATACGAGCATATTTTTTGATGAAAAATACACATTTTACTTGTCTTGGCAGTGCGTAGCGTTCTAAAATTAGTTTGCAGCATCTTTGGCAACTGCAGTGCAGTTATTATTCATGTATTTGTTCTCTCGACAAATTCCGTCATGAGGAGGAGGCCGAACATCGTAGTTAGGCCCGAGCTAAAGCTTCCGGAAGGGTTTCCGACGATTATCCTAGCCAGTTGATTTCGCAGCATTCAAAAAAAAAAGAAAAAAAGAAACGTCGCTGCCTTTTGGGAAGCCTCCCAAAAGCCCGGAATCAATCACCGCTGCGTTTGCCTCGTCGCGACTTAACGTTCTTAGGATGAGAAGTAATTTACAGCCGACGAGCGGCCGCTCTTTATCACGAATATTCATAACGCCGGCGGGACACGCTTTGTGGCGAATTTCAATGCGCAAGACTAGCTTTTATTTTTGCTTCGTTGACGTCATCACTACGTCACTGCCGGAAGTTATATAAACATTTAATTAATATATGCTTAACTAAGGCACTCGAACCCATGACCTTCGGTGGAAGTCGAACCCGGGACCTTTGCTGTTAATTAGGGCGAAATTAATTGAGGTACAGTAATCAGAAGTAACGACGCAATCGAACGAAAATGTCAAGTAATATAATGAACGTCTCGTGAGCCCGCAGGCTTTCGCCTTCACCCTCTTCAGCGTATACGGTAAAGTCACTGTCAAGTTTGTGTTAGTGGAGTTTCAAGTTTTGTTAAAATTTCCAAAATTTGGTAAAAAAAACAAGGGAAAATGGTTCTTTTTCTCCCACTCCAAATTTCCGGAAATTTTACCATCCCTAGTACCCGACTGATCCAAAAACTAAAAGTATTTTGATTTGTTTGGTTTAAGATATTTCTGTTAAATTCTCAAATAGAGTTGCGTTTGTGAAACAGTATCCCATGTTACTTAATGAATGCTTGCTATTTTAACATTATTTTTTCGAGTTGTTTTTCTCTTGAGATGTGAGAGTACTGCTTATCACATATTTGGATAGTTTTGTTTATATCCTTGAACCCGTACAACGGCTTTACGGCTATGGGTTCAATCGTAATCAAACTGTGTAAACCCCATTGAAAAATATGGAAGGACTTGAACGCCTCGTCACTCTTACCGGTGGAATGTTTCAGATAACACTCGTGCGCGCTGATCGTGGTATTTTGATGGTATGGTGCGTTCTTTAAAAAGTGCCTCGCAGCCACATTCAACGCAATGCAACCACTAATGTCTATCTCTTGCTTTCTTTCGGACCACGTTTGAGTCTTCACGCTTGCGGCCATTCGCACAGAGCCCCGTTTGTCCGACATAGAAACGACCCGTTACGTTTTGCGTTGTAAAGTCTTGGACCAACCAGCCAAAATTCGTACGCTTGTGACGACAGCTGCCTTTCTGTTGCCTTTCTTGCCTTTCTGCCTTACAGTTGCCTTTCTGCTCTGTGCTAGCAAAAAGAAAAACTCTCATGCTTGCAATCAATTGCGTCACAGAAAGAGGAGGAGGGGGCCAATCTTTTCATGTCGACACTGCCGCCAACTAATGCGAGGCTTGTATATTGAGCGTCAACTGTTATTGCGTGTATCTGGGAACAGACGCATCTCCGAAAGTATAAAACAAAATGGAGTTGTATTCTAATAACACTTTCTTCAAGTTTCTGATATAAACGTGTACCATAACTGCAACACTTTAAAAGGGTATTGAGTTATTTTTCGTTAATTCTGATTTTGTTAACTTTTGCGCAAAGGTTGTATCTGGCGGAGCGCATAAAGCTTCACCTGCGGAAGCAGCATTTACGTGCCTAGCGTAGGCTTTTCACAATATTTTCTTCATAAATTTCCCCTTCTGGACTTGACAGATCCTGTTATTCCTTCTGAAGCCTCGACTCTGAGATCCAGCCATAGGGAGGTTTGCTTCGCTCAGGCCGACGATTGCGCGCGAATGCTTGTCATATTCCCAAGTAGAAAAAAGAACGCTGTAGATATTTTTCGGTCGGTATGTTATTACGATGAATTGATTCGGTCGGTATATTATAACGATAAATTGATTCAGTCGGTATGTTATAACGATAAATTGATTCGGTCGGTATGTTATAACGATGGAAAAACGCCCATTTAACCCCAGGTGGTCAAACGTAATCCGGAGTCCGCGACTACGGCATGCCTCATAATCGTATCGTGGTTTTGGAACTTAAAAGCCCAGAAATTTTCTATTAAAACATTGAGAATAGTAGTGAACTGGGCGAGTTTGTATCGGTTCATTTTGGAAAATGCGCGTAGAACGAGGAACAAGGGGGAAAAGGAAGATACGTGCGATGTGCTGTGTTACAATAACACTTAAATGCTGTGCGAAGCTGAATGGAAGGCAGTGATGTATAGCATCCGTGCATTGTTGAGCAGAATCCCTGGTTCGACGACACGAAGGCGGTCATTTTCATTTCCTGAATTATACCGCGGAATCATTTAATGCAAGTAGGCTATCTTCCACGAACACTCCTGGCTTGATTTGCATCGCTTGCTGAACGCAAGAAAAGCCCAGATGTTTCATATCTTAAATATCAATGCTCACATGATTAAATCACTCACACTCTGCATCCAACATACATATTATAAGCAATGTTAGGGATTACGCCATCATAACAAGTAGTGCTAACTATAATGATGGTAAAATTATCTAGCAACGCCATAAATATTTTATTAGGCGGGTCGAAATCCCGTTCGCCGGACGGGACATGATTCTCGCAATACGAGGCGGCCTATAAGCCTTATTGAAAGCATATGACCGGAGAAGGAGACTGTAATGCCGGTAAGAGTACGAAAGAAAAAGCGTGTTGTAACGTTTTGCTGGCGTTTTACTGGTAGATTACCTTGATACGTTGTCTCTTTAGTCTGTTTTACAGTAGCTTCACCAGGAATGTACGCCACGAGGCCTCATCTAATCAGCTTGGAGAGGTGAAATGACGCTGATGTCGCGGCATAAGGACATGTATGTGCACCCGTAAGCAAATGTAAACGGACCAGATGGTTATCGAAAAAACAGAAGTTCTTCGTAATTAACACGCATAAACAGACACTGAGTGCAGCAGAAAATTCGTAATGCCAAGTTTGGACTGCAGCTTCACTTTGAAGTTGCATTCACAGACAGATGAGAAAATGAACTTTATCGCGCAACCCACGGTCACTATACTTTTGCTCACGGGTGTACATATTACAGTCGCCTTCAAAATTTTATTGATGACTAAACATACCGCAGTAGCTTTAGATGCTTACAACTTCCCGAACACGGGTTTTAATGTCAGAAAGCGAAAGCGATGAAGGTGCTCACCTCAACCCCTCGCACCCTCTCTTTGCACCCGCAGTATTCAGAGCAAAACTACAAACTGACCACATGCACTTGTGCGCACAATCACTTTCCATTTTCGCAAACGATAAACGGGGTATTTCACAGCCTCGTGGGTTTCATTCGCAGACGGTAGCGCATGGTAGCGCTTAAATTAGTTGTACACTAAAGAAAATCTTTGGAGGGGACTGATATACACCGATAGCGATAACGGCATAAGCGAACACCTAAAGGGGAGGAGAAGGTTGCTTTATATCAGCGGTGCCTCACCTTAAGGAACCCTACAGGAGGCGCTGCACTAACTTTTTCGCCGGTGCTCGCGCGATCAGTGCGAACCCCTACATAAATTCAGGGACTTGCTTGCATGAGCATAATCTACGGCGTCATGCCTAACGACCGATACAAGGCTCTTGCCGAAGACGAGCCGGCACAGTCACCAGCTGGCGCCGCTCTAAGTGGGACGGACGCCCACTGTCCGCGACTGCGCCAACTTGCCGTCCGAATACCGCGCAGCCGTGCGTGTCGAAGGAGCTTCCGCGAGGGCGACAGCAAGGCTCCGATACTCGACGTAGAGCAGAACTGCCACTTCTCGTGGTCGTCGTCCTCTCCTTCGCTGTCTCCAGAGCCCCGCAGTGCCAGCCGAGAACTGTCCTCCGACATCGAGCCTTCGCCATCTTGCACGCCTAAAGGTAACCTAGTCTTTGTTGATTCGAGCCCCGAAAGCGAAGAAAAGAGCGAGAAGAGAGTTATCGTGCCCCCTGCGGACGTTGTTCTGGCCTGTTCTCCAAGCTCGAACCCAACGAGCGATTTCGAAAGCGACCCGAAGTGGACTGGCAGTCCTGCGCAGTCTCCCGCCGGCTGTCTCAACGTAACGGCGGGTAGCGGACCCATGTGCCGCATTTGTCACGAGGGAGACCAACAGGACTCGCTCGTGTCGCTGTGCAGGTGCTCGGGCACCATGGGCCTCATGCACGTCACCTGCCTAGAGCGCTGGCTGAACGGCCGCAACGTAGACTGCTGCGAAATTTGCCACCAGCGCTTTCCTACCGCGGGCCAGGCCACTTGCGTGCGCCAGTTCTTCCACTGGGCGCTGCACGGCGATTCACAGCGGGCGCTGCTGGGAGACTTGTTTTGCTTCGCGCTCCTGACGCCGGTGGCCGCGCTGAGCTGTTTCTTGTGCACCCACAGCGCCTCGCAGCAGGCGCTCGAAGGCCGCATCATTGAGGCGGCCGGCCTGGCCACTCTCGCCTGCCTCTTGGTCACGGCCTACATGGCCTGGTCGTTCCTCACTGTTCGCTTCCACTACCGAGCTTTCGTGGCCTGGCAGGCAAGGAATCCGATGCGCAGGATACTGGCACCACCTTTAGCCAGGGGAGCAGCTGCACACGGGCAGGACAGGACAGGACTACGGTCGGTCAATCGGCGGTCGTGCGAGAGCTGGTGGATGTCGTCGCTGGAAGCGTCAACGAGACCGGGCGCACGTCAGCGGCACAGGGTCAAGGCGGCGGCACGCGAGCGGCTTTGGAACATTCCCCCAACGTTTTTCCAGAAGACCTGCCTTCTGCGCAGCAGCAGCCAACCTACGCGCTTGGACCATCCGCAGGCTTCGCGTTTTGATAGATGTTTGTTGTTTCGATAAACACTTTTATTCGTTTTATGGTCTACGCAAAATGATGCGTTAAGCATTCCTTGTAACTTTAACTTTTTTATTGTCAGACTCTCAGCCCTGTGCAACTTCGCCTGTTTTAACTTTTTACTCAATACTTTTTTCCGAATAAAGATAGCTTTGATTTTAAGACTCCTAGTCTTGATGTCAACTCGTTTTTTCAATGCCTTTTGCTTTGTTTAAAATGATTTCCAGTCTACCGCATTAGCGCTTGCTGTGGTCGCGTAGTTTGACAATGCGCTACTAAAACTGAGGGCGCAGGATCGAATCCCGGCCGTGATGGCGGCATTTTGAATTGGAAGAAAATAAAAAAAAAAACGTCTGTGTACCGCGAACTGGGCGCCCGTTAAAGAACCTAAGGTGGTGAAAATGAATCCGCACTCCCCCGCTGGCGTGTCTTTTCATATTGTTGTTTTGGCACGTCGAACGCCAAAATTTATTTTTCAGCCGTTAGATCTTTACATATCTCAAACCTCATTTGCAACATTTCGGAGTATCCGCTGTGTTCTAGGATTTCTCTAGTGCATACCAAAGTAGGAAGCTTTCATAAAATTTTCGCATGACAATGTGGGCGCAATTTTCACCGTGGTAGTACCACGACAAATACGGCCACGTTGACGTCGGTGCGCCGTATCTCACCTACTTTGTTTTACTGTCTGGCCGTGACCATCCTTCGCTGCATTATCGCTGTTATCGTTTTGTTGCTCGGCGCCTGCCGTGTTGTAGCCTTTCGCGTTTACGCAGCTTCTGGACACGCTAGTAGCGTGAGATTGCAGCCACCATATATCTATTTTTGCTGCCCCTGCCTTCTGGGATTCTTACGTGGTTCTAATTGCACGAAAGAACGAGGGGATGTGGTTCCAACATTGTAAATAGTGTTACAATACTGAGGCTCGTCATAAAAAAAAATTGGAACTGAGCTTGCAAGTGCGCACTTGGTCGAGCGTAACCTTAATTGATGACCCACTCCAGGCGTCATTGAAGACTTCATTAGCTCGCCAAAGTATCTACAAGAATCCTGACACGGCAGCTGAGGACGGGAACATCGTCTGATAAAGACCTAAACTCTATAAAGAAATGACGCTTGCAATTGACCTTGTAGCGCGAGCGAGGACTGTTTCTGCCAGTTTGTCCATGGAATATTTGTCCGTTTTCTTGTTATAGAGCTATTTACGTACGAAAACAACGTCCTAGGGCGACGAAATGGAAAATAAGATGCTCTTACAGATCTTGTCAACGTTTTGAGCTAAAAAAAGGTCCCAGTACTGCTGAGGGCCTGCGAAATGTATTGCTTGAGATGGCTACTAAATTCGTCTGCTATTAAGGCTGATGTGAAAAATTCTAGGAACAATGCCATAAAGGTCGAACTGACATCCCTCAGGGTATCTATAAACTTCTTAAGTGAGTTTTGATGAACTAATGCACTAAATAAAATCTGTGCTGAATGGTGCAAGAAGTCGCAGCCTCGAGTGCCAGAAAGAGAACAGGAAGACAAAGAAGTAGGTGACACTAGAAAACTGCTGACAGACTTGCACTCGAGACGGAACATTGAATTGAAAGGTATACCACTGTTGTTGAAAACGAAAACCTATAGAAAGCAGTAGAAACAATTGTCAGCTGTTTACGCATTCGGCTTCCCCGTCAACACTTTGACGTTGTGCACAGAGTACCGACAACAGTCAACAATGCTCGAAATGTCGTGGTAAAATATCGCTCGCGGTCCGTGCGTGACAAGGTACTAAAATCAGCAAAAGAGAACAGGCTTAACACAACAATGCTTGGTTTCTAAACAAATGCACGCGCGTTCGTGAACGAACACTCGTGCCTTGAGGATACGGTTTTGCTAAGCGGGGCCCCACACAGAAAATAAAGCAAAAGATAAAGCTGGAGATTTGTCCGGCTAGCGGAAGAAAAAGTCGTGGCAAGAAAATCGGAGAACTCGAAGGTCATTCACATCCCGTTTGAGGATGACTTCGCGAGGCTAGTGTAGGTATATCTGGGACTTCAAGTCTGCCTATTAGCATAACCTTGGCATTCACAATAACACAAGCCGATCAACTGCTATGCGATAGGAGTACAATTTTTTTACTGCGACGTTCGCAGCATAAAAAAATGAACGTGCTCCTAGCACTTTTATCAAAGCATGGGCACAGATTCGAGGGTGTTGCTAGCAACCACGGAAACTTGGTAAAAAAAATGGAGAGAAGGTGGCCATTCCTGGTTATGTAACTCTGTCGCATCCGCGCATCCCCTGTTAACGTGGTGGCGGCGTGGCTACGCATTCACTGAATTATCGCTGAATTGCAGTCCCCCAGATACAGAAGCCCTATTTCTTCGATTGCACTGTAGCGGTATAATCTGCGTCGTTTATCGGGCGCAAAATTCTAATGCGGGTTCTTTTTTCGATAAAATGGAACAAATATTCTTCCATCTTTCCAGGAAGTACAACAACGCGGTGGTAATTCTTTGAGACGTGAACGCTGACACACATTAGTCATAATAATTATACAGAACTACTTAATTCATTCAACTTTCGCAACACGATCAACATTAACTAACCTGAAAAACTAATGCGTCGGCAACAATTGACCTATGTTGACTAGCACTGAATCAAAAAGGAATGCTGGCATTTACGATGCAGCGATATCGGATCCCCTTCCTGTTTTCGTTTCCGTTAATGACGTAAGGAAAAAGAGTGCAGCGTGCTTGAAAATGGTCAGCAAAGCAGATTATAACTTTCTGCCGAATAACATCCGCGCCATTCACTTTAATAATGTAAACGATAATGATGTCAATATCGAATATCAGAATATAATAATTCTTTTCTGTGTCGTCGACGATAGCCATTGAAACGTAACTGTGCGCTCATAGAAGACTCCTTTGAGTCCCTGGATGACGAATGATATACTTTCGTTGCTGAAGCAAAAAATATTTCTGCTTCGGCAAATGGAGGGCTACATAAACTTAACCAATACTATTCAGGCCAGTTTAAAATATTAATAAACCCGTATATTTCATGACAGCACGACAGGGGGAATACTATTCCTCTCTTACTGAACAAGCTCAGGGTAAGTGTAAAAGAACTTGGGAGATCGTAAAGTAATTGTTTGGAGATCTACTTGAGAACGTATTATGGATAACTAATTAATTTTTTCGCTGAAATCGGGTCAGTATTAGCAGCGCATTTCTCTTCTAACAAAAACCAATACTTTTCACACTCTTTATTGAATACTTTATTTGCTGCTCACAACATTAGGGGAAATTCAATATGTTGTTGCTAATACGAGCACCAGTAAAGCAGCGCGGTTAGTGAAAGATAATATTGGTGTCCTGAGCCCCGTCTTACCATTTTACCATTCGTTGCGTACGTCAAAGTATCCCTCTTGTTTAAAAGAAAGCCGAAGTCGTACCGGTATATAAAGACGGCAATCGCTCTTACCCTTCAAGTTACGGACCTATATCTGTTTTGAGTATTATCAATATTATTTTAAAGAAAACATTGCGAACCGAGACTATCGACAGTGCGAAACGGCACGAACTAAGCAAGGAAGATACACTGACAAGCGCTGAGAAAAAGCTTAACCATATTGGCCCGCGCTGTAACAGACCTATGTGCGTCCACCAGTATAAGGAAATCATCGACCTACCTAAATGCTTTTTTTTTCATGGGCAGTGCAAGGACCACATGTGAGGCAGCAGTTATCTGCGCTTGTCCGCTCTTCTCTCTTGTGCAATTCGTGCCGTTTCGTGTCAAGTTTCAGTAGGGAATACTAACGTGTCCAACGTACCGTCCATCTGAAAGAGATTGCAAAACGCGTACGCATCTTCCTTGAAGAACGTCATGCGACTTACCCGGACCAATATGGATTCGGGTCACATCACTCCACTTCAACAGCTGTGCTAAATTTAGCAGAAAAAATTACCACGGCATTTCCGAATAACCTGCTTGCCGCTGTAGTTTTCTTCGACCTAAAGAAAGCTTTCGATAGAGTAGATCACGGGATTTTGCTAATGAAATTAAAACACTATACGCTTTCCGCATAAAACTTTTCGACTTATTTGCTAGTTACATCTTAAACGTCGCCAGTCCTTTTTGGGGACTCGTGACAATATTATAATAGGATGGTAAACTCTCCTGAGCGGAGCATCACGTTCGGCTAGCTGACTTTGTCGGCAGCCGCCGATCGTTCGAGCCGGTAGGCTTAGCTCCCGGTTGTCGAAGCAGCAGCGGACGGCGCTCGCGATGAAAACGCCGCGAGGCATAAAGCGTTTATTTTCGTGGAAATGTTAGCGTCCGGATATCTCGCGGTTAAATGAACACAGAGTTGGTTCTCTGTACTCTGTCGGCAGCAAAGAGCAAATAAAGCGAGCCGCCTTGCGCGGTGGTCGCTGCGCGCGATCAGTCTGCGAAACCAAGTGTGGACACTCGGCGACACACCGGCAGTGTGTTTCGACGACGTGCACTCCGCTCTTTGTTGAAGGAGTGCGTGACGCACGCAGCAGTCCCGTGCTGGCATCAGCAGCCTCCGAATATACGATATTTTTAACGTAATCTTCCTTCCGTACGAAGGCTCGATGAGCCTGGCGAATAGTGGCATTTATAGAAAGCAGCTATTGCAACACGCGAGCAGTTTGAATGGTGCGCTTCAAGAAGTCGGGGGTCCGTGACATATGTATGACAACTGGAACGGGGTGACGGCGTCTTCAACTATTCTGCCGCAGTGAACAGACACGGTAGGCGCGGCAGTGGCCAGGAAGCAGCCGAGAAATGAAACTTGCTACCGAATATACTCTCGCACGCAGAGCGCCGCAGCTTTGCCTGTGGTGCGCCAGATGGCGCTAACTATCTTGCAAACGTTGCTATCTTGAAAAAACAATAACAATGAAGGGGAAGAGAAATGCAGCCATAATGAAGCACAGGCGCTATAGGGATACTATAGGTACGAGGTCCTCCGAGGTATGTGGAAAGGTGTAATGATTCCAGGACATACTTTTGGAAATGCGGTTGTTTGCTTTAAATCAGGGGTACAATCAGGGCTTGACGGGAACCAACGTTCAGTGTGTCGCCTCGCATTGGGCGCTCACGGGAAGACTACAAATGAAGCTGTACAGGGTGATATGGACTGGACTAGTTTTGAAGTGAGGGAAGCTAGCAATAAAATTTAGTATGAAGAGCCGCTGAGGAATATGAACGAAAGTAAATGGGCTGGGAGAGTGCTCAGGTATCTGTACAGGAAAAACATTGAATCACAGTGGAGGAAAAGAACTAGGAAGCTTACCAGCAAGTATGCTGCCTGTAGGGTGGGCAACACAGCAACAAGGAAGGTCAAGCGGAAAGTCACAGAGGCTGAAATAATCTCATGGGTGGCGGCAATGGAAAAGAAACCTGCCCTGAGTAACTACTTAAGAGGAAAAAACGAAATCAGGAAAGAAACCATTTACTCAAAGGGAAGCTCATTACTTTTCGAAGCGAGATCGGGATGCCTTAGAACACGCACCTGTAACGCGAGATATAAGAAGGAAGAAGAAGCATGTGCTTGCTGCGGTAAAGCTGGGGAAACTATGGAGCATGCTTTATTAGAATGTGAAGGCGTCTACCGGCGGTCGATTTAGACACCACTGGCCTCCTTGAAGCCCTTGGGCTCAGCCGGAGCAGTGGTAAAGTAAACATGTCCGCAATATGTATTAGTAAGAGGCGATGGGAGTATTGGTGGAAGAAAAGTTGGAAAACGACAAAAGATGGAGACGTACACAAGCACAGTTCGCTATATGGGATCAGAAAATTTGGGTGTGGTAGTTCATAGTGTTTTTTTTCGTTTTTAATTGTTTAACCTACGTAGGACATTAGGCAGTATACTAGCAATCGCTTGGCGGCGCAACCCACGGCCCCATTCCAAAGGGGACGCTCATAACATCCATCCATCCATCCAGCCGTGGAAAAGTAAACAGTCCGCAATAGAGATTAATAAGGCGCGATTGGAAGATTGGTGGAAGAAAATTAGGGAAACGACAAAAAACGGAGACGTACAAAAGCACAGTTTGTAATAGTTGGTCAGAAAATTTGGTTATGGGGGTTCATAGTGGGGGGGGGGGGCTTTTTTTTTCTTTTTTAACCTAGGTAGGACATTAGGCAGTATAATAGCAAGAGCTTGGTGGCGCAACCCACCACCCTGTTCCAGAGGGGGCGCTCATGACATCCATCCATCCATCCACCGTCCATTAAGCAAGACAACGAAAAATCTCAAACGAAGCTGGAGTGTGTATACCTGTTTGAAAGGCGCGCCAATCTCCCCGACAAGAAACATCGGCAGCGGCGTCGGCAGCGGTCGCCGACGTCTCACGAGACGTTCATTTGTGGGATCGCCAGCCGTTTGTGCGCAGGCGCGAGTAAAAACGGGTGCAAGAGAGAAAATTAGGGGGCTTTGGTCTTTGAATATATTACGCTGGCTAGGCACTACGGAGTAGGTTTCTTAGCGAGTATTGTATACGTTTGTCCCCTATACATGCCAGCATCGCGGAGTGCGGTCGAGTTTGCTTACGCTGCGCCGCTGGCTGCCCGCGCGGTGAGGCAGTGGGCACAGACGCCCCATTTGGTCATCACTGTGCCTGAAGGGACAAGGTTCTGACTAGTGTTGTATAAGTCGCGGGTCGCTTTTTTCGTCGCGACGATAGATCGCATTTTTTTTACACGCACTGCTCCATGAGGATACATTAACCGGCAAACGGAGGCCTCAGGAGAGCCCTGGAGGTTATCATAAAGCAGGCGACGCAGGATCTGCAGGGCACCCAAGGAATAGCAGGGGAATCAAAGGTGGAAGCAGGGCAGCCCGTGGATTGGGACCGCGGAGGCCGAAGCGGGCCAGGGGGTGTTCGCAAAAAGAATTGTCTTATACAGCCCTGGCACGCGCAGGACTCCGCGAGCCCCAAACCACGGATCAGTCTGGGTTCGAGCTTTGGTGTACCCGTTGCCACTTTGGTGTCCTGGAGGTGTCGCCAATTATGCGAAATAATGACACGTTGTTACAATTAGTAAAAGACACGGTTGAATAAATATAATTACGTCCATAATAGTTCTGCGGAAACCCGCAAGGTGGAGAGAAGTAATTAATAAAGGGAGAATGAGACATCCTTCGTCCTGCTATCTGCTAGCAGCCTGGTTAGCTCAGATGGTAGAGCGGTTGCCCCGGAAAGGCGGTGGTCCCGAGTTAATGTCCCGGACGAGGACGAATTTTTCTTCAACTGTGAGGCGTTTCTTTCGAGGAACCCGGATAAGTTTCCTTTGAAGCCACTGCTACGATTGGGTGGATGTCTCATTTTCCCTTTATTAATAATACGTCTAGCCACCAACTTGTGACGTTAAGTTCAGCACCACGGCGCCCCGGGACTTCTGCAACCCCAGTTGGAACTTTCCTCTGAAGGTATGTCGGACAGACTTTCTCGCGCCTGCGGCGCTGGTGCCGAGTCGGTCATCGTCACCGGCGGCCTTTCAGCCACTTGCGTTCAACCGCGATTGCTAAGACGCTGTCCCTTCTAGATTTTCAATATATGTGGCTAGGGCTCCACTACGGTCGTTACTGCTCCCACAGAAACATCTGTGATGTTATATACAAGGTACATCGACGTAAGGCGCGAGAAAGCTATGATGCGCCTCGACTGACTAAGCACGAGCGCCACAGGTGCGAGACAGCCTGTGCGACACAGTGGTTGCCAAGTTGGGCGTGAGTGCCCGCTGCTTCACCTAAGGTTTGTTCGATTCAGAGCAAGGTGCACGGCACCGCAAACGAGAAGGTGGAGGGGGGGGCAGTTATGGTGTGCCGGGCCGCACCCACTCGCTGCAAGGTTCAAGGGTGCACTTTACCGCGGCGGCACCTTGCGTTGCGCCCCGTTCAATCGAGGACAGGAGTGCAGGGTGCACCGCTGCACCTCGGGGAATCGAAGCCCTAAGTGCAGTGGACCGTGAATAACTGCAGAAGGTGCAGAGAAATTTGACTGAATCGAGTAGACTTAAATTTTACCGCGCTCGCAGCCAGCGTCCAAGCGTAAACAAACACGACCCCACTCCGCAATGCCGGCACGCCTTGGCACAAATGTCTACAACACGAGCTACGAAACCTCCTACGTAGTGCCTAAGGCAGAGTCATATATTCAAGGAGCAAAAGCCCGCAGATTTTCTCTCTCGCGCACGCTCTTACTCGCGCCTGCGCACAAACGGCTGGCGATCGCTCAAATGAACGTCTCGTCGACGTCTCGGCGCACACCTTTATTCGGCTCCGGCGGGGAGCGTTCGAAATCACGTGCGGCCCGCCAGCGTATTTACAATTGCTAGTAGATACAGCGGGGCGTGGCACTTGCGCAGACAGCGGACGTTTGGGCGCATGCGCGGGTAAGAGCGGGTGCGAGAGAGGAAATGTGGGTTCTTTTGCTGCTTGAATATATTGTTGTGTTTGCACGAAACGCACGGCGAGCCCATTTGCGCTAGGATTCGTGGGCTGCCGACACGCGCAAACAGCACCCTAAAATTCTTGCGCAAATGGGCTCGCGGAACGTTTCGTGCAAACTCTGAAGAATGAGCTACGAAAGGATGACACGCGCCAACCACTGAAGGTAAAGCTCAACAAGTTTCTGCTCGCCTATCGGAACACTCCTCACGCTACAACGCACGAGGAGCCGGCCAACTTGTTGTTGGGTCGACGCTTGCGTACGCGCCTTGACGTGCTCAAACCGGTGGTGGGGTAGAGGGTGGCTTACGAACAGTTCAAACAACAGTTCAAACAAACGTTGAACCGACCATGTCGAGTGCACGAAGTGGCTCTTGGTGATCATGTTCTCGCACGCCATTACAGGGGACAGCCGAAATGTACGCCAGCAGTTGTGATAGCTCAGACTCCAGTGTAGTCTTTCAAGGTTCGTGAATCGAGCCCTTCAGGATGCTTGGAGTGGCGGCGTCACAAGAACCAGTTACTTCAAAGCACGACAGTGCCTGCGGAAAACGTCATTCAAGACAATGGGTTCTCCGTGTGGCCAGACAGCGACCCCGGATAGGGAATAGCACCTGACGAACCACCAGCTAGTGTTTTTTCTCCTTCACTACCGAGCTTTATTTACCGACGTCGCAGGCTGGCATTTCACGGGGCGACGAGGATCGACGCTACCCAATTAGAAATCGTCGACCACGTGATAGATTTCAAGCAGCAACGTGAACTTTGGTAGTTCCATAATAAAAGCAGAGGAAGTATTGTGTCGGCGATAGCGCGCCTGATAAGCAGGCTGCTATTAGTGTGCATGTGAGCTCAAGTGCTTATAATGTCGTGCCATGTGCGCTAACCGCTGAATCCTGATGTAACCATGAGCTCGTAAGCTTCGGGCAATAAACACCGTTACATTACATATATGACTATGCCTAGGTACTACGGAGGAGTTTCTTAGCGCGTGTTGTATGCGTTTATCCCTAGGCGTGCCGGGAGAAGTAGCGTTGCGCGATAGTGCTGAACATAGCGTCACAAGTTGGCGGCTCGACGTAAATATATTTATTCAATCAAAAGCATTCATGCGGAAAGTGGACACGCGCACAGTGAGAAGGAAGATGACGGCGGCGGCATGATCATGGAGCCATGTGGTGAGAGAGCGTAAAATTTATTTTAAAATCAATAAGATTTTAGTCCGGCGTCTTTTTAGTGGGTCTGGGCACCCGCCGCGCAAAACCGGAAAAGCGGCAGCTGCCGTGGATGGGCTACAATTTTCCGACAGTAACTATGGGAATGCCGTTGATCTATTCAATTAGAAGTACGGAAAAGATGACGTGCTGGTAGAAATGCATGTGAAAAAACTAATTTGAATACAGTGGCAAGCTGCAATGACCATGACGGCTTCAGAAGGCTGTCAACAAAGGTGTAAGTGCGCATACGTGGATTGGAATCCTTAGGATTGAAAAGTGAGGCCTATGCATCGATGTTGCTTCCGATCCTGAAAAGAGCTTTGCCAGTGGATCTGTACATGGATTTCAGTTAGAAGAAAGAGAAGGGATCAGTAGACCCTCAGCGCAAGATCAGAATGCGGCTTTACATCAAAAAGATTTTCTTAGGCGCTTGATGAAATAGATGGAAGATCAGGTAGAGTGCAGAGAGGAATTGTCGCCAGAAAGGAGAGAAAGCAACGACAACAGAACTGAGAGTAAGCAGCAGACAAGAATTGTTAATTTTCAAAGCACAGCTGCAAAGTTTTGCATATTTTGCGAGAATAATACTAAATCTGCTGATGATTGTAGGAAAGCGATGCCTTATCAAAACAAGAAAACGAAGCTCAAAGGCCAAACAGATGTTTCCGCTGTACCAGGCCTCGCCATACTGCGAAAATAAGTTAGGTGCAAGATATGTCAAAAATGGCATGCGACGTCTGTGTGCAGAAGCAATGAACTGACAGCACAGGGTACAGTATCTCCTCCTGGTGAAATTGAAAATCAGGAAGAGGAAACATCTACTTGCCAGTTTACGAACCTCTCATCAAGTGTTTTTCTGCAGACTGCCGTTGCATTATCGGAAGGTAGAAGGCAGTCATGTTATTGTCGTGTTCCGTTGGATACTGGCAGCCAAAATCATTCATACTTAAATGCCTATCTAAGAAACTTGGCTGTAAAGTTAAAGGAAAAGAAAGACGATAGGCTCAGTAGGAGGAGGTCAGAATGACAGAGTCATGAATTCGGATGAAGTTAAACTGAAAAGTGCCTACAGTAGCGAAGAAGTGTTATTGGAAGCACTGGAAGTAGACATAATTAGTAGACAAACTCTAGATCGTCAGCAAATTCTGCCCGTCACGGATTGGTAGGCGAGAATAAAAAGTCTCGAAGCACCAGCGGGCTCTTGGGATCTCGAAAGTCCACATCCGCCGCTCCTGTGCGTTCAGGGAAGTGTCGAATGCCAAATTTCGATTCCTCAGAAGAATTGGTAAAGAGGGGCTCGCAACTGGCCGAAGACTCTGACTCGCGGCGCCTTCCTTCATTTCCAGGCCTCAATGCAAGAGTTGAAGTAGCTGTCAACAGGCCTGATGTTGTCGGCTTAGTCAACAGGCCGGACGTCGTTCGTCTGCTTTCTACCTGTTTCTTAATAGAATCAGTAACTGGACTTGTTCAAGACACCGTGAACAAAGATTTCGCCAGTGCGAAAGCTAACATTCTAAGCGTGGGCGACCCGCTCAGGACAACTGTTGCTGCGTATGTCGTGGAAGATAACGACGCAAAGAGCAAGAAATGACGGTGATCCAAGGAAATATCGCACTCCTAGATCCTTCTGAAACCTGGCCAAGGTCATTAAAGTGTATTCTGGAGTCGACGCGAAGCCGCGCTCCTGTCGCTTAAAAATGAAAAGAAGACTCGTTCGGAGACCTGTACAACATCTTTACTCACTTGAACGCTGCTTCCAACGATGAGAAGAAACCTTTTCGGCGCCGCAAGCTGTTGAAACTCATGGGAGCGGACAAGACGAGAAAGGAGACGGCGGGTTCCAAAGGCGCGCGCTAAAGAAAAATAAAAAGAAAAGAATTTCGATTTCGTTCGCATCGAACGCAGCTGTCTCGTCTCGTTTCAGCGACAGTTGTAGTTCAGAGTGCGTATTTCCGAGGACGCTAGTATAGGATCAGGTAAAACTTAACGCCACATACGTTACGCGGACCGCGTACTGCTCCAAAATATTTCGACGCCCCACAGAGTGACTGAGTGAATGCCTCGAGGAATGAGAAGCTCGCATATATTTGCGGATGTACTTCCATAAGTCTTCAAAACATGCTTGAAACCTTAAGTACTTTTCTGCTGCCGCGCGTGCGGCTTAACTCTAACACCCCATTCTACGTGGGATATGATTTTCTTATACACGCTATGCGTGAAAGAAAAGCGTGTGGCCAACAAGTAATTGTCTCGTCTCTTATTAGAATAAAGCGTAGACCAAAGGGGAAACTCTACTAAAACACCGAGCTTGCTACTATTCTTTGGTTATGATAAAAGAAAACGGTAATTTCTGATTCGCCGTTCTGCGGTGCGGGAGCCCCACATCTTTGTGTCAATTGCCCCCATGCGAAAAGCGACCGTCTCGGTCGCGTCACAAAGCTCTTTCAGCGATATAAGAAATGGAGCTCCTCAGGTGCATCTCGGCGTTCAAGTACACGCATAGTATGGTTTAATGCGCACTACATGAACAACTTCAGCGCGAGGACGCCGACGGAGCGAATCGGGGTCAGAACTGCAGGGGACGACTTCGTAGGTCACGTCAATGAGGCGGCGTGTAACCTTGTAGGGACCGAAATACCGGCGGATCCACGGTGTCGGACGGGCGTCCAGACCCACACGCAGGCGCCGGTATTGTAATGGACGTCGCATCGACCCTGGTTGTATCGAAGGGTGTCGGTATGATTGGCTCCGGATACGATGCCGAGCAAGTGGGCGTGCCTCTTCGGCTCTTTGTACAAACTCTTCCGCGTGTTCGCTGGTCGCCCTATTATCAGCCAGAGGTAGCATGACGTCAAGTGTTGACGTGACGTGGCACCCGTATACAAGTTCGAACGGTGTAAACTGTGTAGTCTCCTGTACAGCAGTGTTACACGCGAAAGTCACATAGGGTAAAATCTCGTCCCATCTTGTGCTCTACGTCGACATACACGGAGAGCATATCAGCCAGAGTTGTGTTCAGACGTTCCGTTAATTCATTGGTTTGACGGTGATACGCTGTGCTCTTGCGGTGAGAGCTATGCGTCAGCTGGAGAACGTCCTGCATAAGTTCCGCTGTAAATGCTGTACCGCGGTCGGTGATGACAACAGACGGTGCACCATGTCGTAGGACGATGTGGCGTACAAAGAACTTGGCCACTTCATACGAGTTTGCTTGAGGGATAGCTTCAGTTTTCGAGTACCCCTTCAAGTAGTCGGTAGCGACGACTATCCATCTGCGGCGCGAAGAGGTCAGTGGGAATGGCCCAAGTAGATCCATTCCTATTTGTTGGAACGGTGCTTGAGGAGGGTCCACAGGATTGAGAAAGCCGGCCGGTATGACTGGTGGCTTCTTGCGGCACTGACAATCGCGGCACGTCTTCACGTACCGTTGTACAGAAGAATAAAGCCGGGGCCAGTATTACTAATATCTTAGCGAATCCCAGTTGTCCCGCGCATGGCTCATCATGGCAGGCTGGCAAATGTCTTGGCGCAGCGCTCACGGCATGACGAGGAGGTACGTAAAGGAGGTACGTACGTAAAGGAGGTACGTGCTGTAAAGGAAGTTGTTGTGCAAGTAGTATGAATATAAGCCGCGCACGAGCGAGCGAGGTAAAACACCTTCAACTCTTTGAAGGTGCTTGATCAGCGGTAGCAGCTCAGGGTCAGCGCGCTGGTGCTCAGCCATCTTTATGGCGTCGATAATGTCGACAAATAGCAAGTCATGGTCAGGGTTCGATGACGTCATAGGGAGTGGCGCGCGTGACAAACAGTCAGCGTCACTGTGCTTCCTTCCAGATCGGTAGACAACTGTAATGTCGAACCCTTGTAATGTCGTTGCGCAGGATCCAACCTGCCATTCTGCCTGAAGGATCCTTGAGATTGGCAAGCCAGCACAGCGCGTGATGGTCATTGACTGCCTTAAAGGTTCTACCGTAGGAGTAGGGTCGGAATTTATTAATTGCCCACACAACCGCTCAGCATTCTTTTTCAGTGGTTGAGTAGTTTTTCTCAGCCTTGGTGAGGCTGCGGCTTGCATAAGTAATGGTGCTTTCCGCACCAGCTTGCCACTGCACAAGAACTGCGCCGAGACCAGATTTGTTGGCGTCAGTATGAATTTCAGTGTCAGCGTCTTCGTCGAAATGAGCAATTATTGGGGCCTCTTGCAAACGCTTGCGCAATTCATTGAATGACTGCTACTGCTCGTCCGCCCAAATGAAAGGCACATCGTCGCGTGTAAGCCGTCTCAGAGGCTCAGCAATTCACGAGAATCCCTCGACGAAGCGCCTATAGTATGCGCATAAACAAAGGAAGCGCTGGACAGCCTTCGTATCTCAGGGTGGTGAAAACTCGGCGACGGCAGCTACCTTGTCGGAGTATGGTCGGACGCCTTGAGGACCAACCACATAGCCAAGAAATTTGAGCTCTTGGAACCCGAAGTAACATTTTTCAAGCTTTATGCCGAGGCCTGCAGTATGGATCGCAGCGAGGACACTCTCGAGTCGTGCGAGATGTGCGTCAAACATGCTCGAGAACACGGCAACGTCGTCCAAGTATACGAGGCAGGTTTGCCATTTGAGTTCGGCAACCACGGTATCCATCATCCACTGAAAGGTGGCAGGTGCGGAACAGAGACCGAAGGGGAGCACTTTGAACTCATAAAGCCTGTCAGGTGTCACAAACGCTGTTTTTTCACGATCCTGTTCATCAACTTTGATTTTCGAATACCCTGATTCAAGATCCAACGAAGAAAAAAACTTGGCATGTTGTAGACGATGCAATGCGTCGTGCGTGGCAATGGATAAACATCGCGCTTGGTGACAAGGTTCAACTGTCTGCAATCTACACAGAAGCGTAGTGTGTTGTCTTTCTTTCTGACGAACACTACAGGGGAGGCCAACAGGATGGTGGACGGCTGGATCACGTTGTTTTGAAGCATCTCTTTCACCTGATGTTTGATCGCTTCCCTTTCCACTGCAGACACTCTGTAGGGATGCTGACGAACAGGACGCGCGAACTCGTCCGTAATGGTGCGGTGCTTTGTGACGTACGTGCGCCGTACTTTGTATGACGTTGAAAAACAGCCCGCAAATTCATTCACGAGACTCAGTAGACGATCTTTCTGGTGGTCTGGCAAAGCGGCGTTAACGTGAATCCGTTCGTTTAGGCTGGGTAACCCAGATTGCTGAGACAATGCGGTTTCCAATGTGGCAATGTCAGTAACATCAGGGATTTCGCGAACGAATGCGATTGTCATTCCTCGCGGTACGTGCCGATATTCTTTGCTAAAGTTTGTTAGCAAAACGACTGAACATTTGTTTCGCACCTGAAGACGCCCTCTGGCTATACAAATGTGGCGCTCAAGAAGCAGGGGCATGTTCGCCTCAGCAATTCCTTCGGCGTCGTCCTCGATGTCGCATCGGACAAGGGTAAGCACGCTGCTCTTGGGTGGCAGCGTGACGTGGTCGTCAGCTACGCGAAGCGCGACGTCATGGTCGTCGTCATTACTGTTCGCTATGGCTTGCGTAGTAGCGAAGCTGACTCTAGACTCTTGCAGGTCGATGATGGCATCGTTCGCCTGAAGGAAATCGATGCCGTGTATAACGTCCTTAGAACATTCAGGAAGAATGACGAAGTCGCCGATGTACGTGAAGCCCCGAACGTTGACTCGCGCCGTGCACCGGCCCGTTGGAGTCATGAGGTGCCCTCCTGCAGGACCAATTTGAGTTCCGGTCCATTGCGTCGAAACTTTGTTCAGTATAAGCACGAGATTCTGGCTCATAACAGACGTGTTCGCACCCGTCTCGATTAACGCCGTGACTTCGTGGTCATCTATGGTAACTTGTACGTCGCAGGATACTGACACAGAACTACACTGCTTTCTCTGCGTCTCAATTACGTCATATCGCGGTCTTCGTAGTGGAGGATCTTAAGCGTTCGCAACATCAGCAACCGCACCTCCGCAGGTCGCTAGACTCAGTTTTCCCTGCCGGCAGGGCTGGGTGAGCGACGCCTCGTTGCTCTCGTCGTGAAGAGGGGGCTGGAAGACCTGTTTCGGGCTGGTGACGGTGACCGGGGTTCACAAGATCGTGGGGCAAACGAGGTCCTGGCGTCCGCGAGGTATGCTTCAATCTCCAAGGGCCGTTCACCATTGCGCAGGCATGGCGCATTCAGTGAAATTCCACAGAGCCCAGCTCGGCGGTAAGGACACGCCCTGTAGAGGTGGTCGGCTTCACCGCAATGGAACCACAAAGGCCTCCGGTCTGCGGTGCGCCATACGTCGCTCTTGAGGGGTGGTCGTGTTTCAGCCATGAATTGCGTGCGCCGAGGCCTGAACTCGCCAGTTGCTTGTTCAACGGTGCGCACACCATGAAAGTCCGGGACGTCGCTCACATCGCGAAAAATCGGGGACAACGAACTTCGCGCTGCTTCCGCATACGACATGCCGTACCTCGTGCTGGGCTGTCTCGCTTCGCTCAGGTAGTTGGACTGCCTGCCTGATTTCCTCCCGGACGACCTCAGCCAGAGCAAGTCGCTGTACCGATGCTGGAGTAACCTGAACATTTTGGAGTTCTTCTCGAACAACAAGCCTAATGAGCTCCCGCAAGGCGTCGGTATTCCCCAAAGGCATAGCGAGAGGGTCACGCGATAGGGTCGACACGTCGCGGTTGTACTGCCGTGTTCGCTGCGGTTGTGCCTTTTCCATTGATATGGCTTCCACGCAAAACCCTGCTACGGTCTTTGGTGGGTTGCGTATTAGGCCACCCAATAACTCTTGCTTGGCACCACGCATCAAATTTCTGAGCTTCTTCCGGCATTGACGCATCCGCGCGTCGTAAAAGTCGGCACATATCTTCGACAAATATTGCGACGATATCGTTCGGCCTCTGTACTCTCGCATGAATTGGAGATTCAGCTCGCTCCTTGCGATCGAGGCTGGCGTATGTGCAGATTAGCTGCCGTCGCAATTTGTCCCATGTCGATAGGGCCACCTCACGGTTCTCAAACCATGTCCACGCATAGGCCTCGAGGGCAAAGCAGGCGTTGCGTAGCTTGCGCTCTTGAGTCGAGCCGTTGTATTCTGCGACACGCTGAAATTGATCGAGCCAGTCCTCTACATCGTCGAAGGTGTCCCCATAGAAGGACGTGGGGATTCACGGCTGGTTGAGGACGACCTCGGTCGGCGCGGTCGAGGAAGATGATGGAACCGACGTACTCATCCTTCTGACTTGGTTGGGTAGCGGCTCGTGCTCAGGTGGCAGTGCTTGAAGTCGGCGGCTTGTCCGTACGTGCACAGGAGTTAGCTCGACTCACGCCTTGTACTCTTCGTACTGGGCTTGATGACGGTGTTCGATCTGGGAGTGGTAGCATGTACCCAGCACCTCCTCCAGAAAAATGTAACGTAGATTGGAGACGGATTGTTACAAAATAGACGTTTCTCTTTAATGGCGGGCCAGAAGAAGAACGTGCTGCTTACGCACTTCATCGTCTTTCATGGCGCCGACCTTTACGCGCGCCGTTCAGCGGTGCGCGTGTCAATATGTGTCAATTTGTGTCAATGTATTTAAACGGAGTGCTGCGCTTTTGACAGCTTCTTCACTACTCCTTGAATCAATATTTCAATGCAATAAAAATTTTAAATGCGGACGTTTCTGTGTACAAGCAGCTTCCTCGCCGTCCGGCCGGATAGCTCAGTCGGTAGAGCGTTAGGCTTTTAACCTAACGGTCCGGGGTTCGAGCCCCCGTTCGGGCGATGGTCTTTTTTTCTTTTTTTTACATCACGGTTCGCGAGCAATAATTCAAATTGTGTGAATTAACATCTTGAGTCGGCACTGAGGGTTAGGAGGAACGGCGCGGTGTAGAGCTCTGGCTTAATTTAGACCATTTGCGATTCTTTAACATGAACCCAAAGTACGGTACATGAGTGTTTTCTTTTCTTTAGTGAAGCGTTTAGCTAAATACTTTACAAGTAACGGCGATGCGTACAAATGTGTTTACCTTAATCCTATGCAACGTGTTTGTTCAACACAAAGGTCACAAATTTATTGTGATCCAACTTTTACGTTGGTGCACTACACCGGCGGCAAGCTATTACGATCTTTTTAATACAAACTCCAAATCACACAAATGCACCGTGTGACACGTATATCCGCAGTGATGTCCCAACTACCACAGAATGTCACAATGTCACGGATTGGTAGGCGAGAATAAAAAGTCTCGAGGCACCAGGGGGCCCTTGGGATCTCGAAAGTCCACATCCGCCGCTCCTGTGCGTTCAGGGAAGTGTCGAATGCCAAATTTCGATTGCTCAGAAGAATTGGTAAAGAGGGGCTTGCCACTGGCCGAAGACTTTGACTGGCGGCGCCTTCCTTCATTTCCAGGCCTCAACGCAAGAGTTGAAGTAGCTGTCAACAAGCCTGATGTTGTCGGCTTAGTCCACAGGCTGGACGTCGTTCGTCTGCGTTCTACATAGTTCTTACTAGAGTGATAACAGGACTTGTTCGAGACTGTGAAAAAAGATTTCACTAGTGCGAAAGCTAACATTCTAAGCGCAGGCGACCCACACAGGACAATTGTTGCTCCGTATGTCGTGGCAGATAACGACGCAAAGAGCAAGAAATGACGGTGAATCAAGGCAATATCGTTTTGAGCGGCGCACGCACTCCTAGATCCTTCTGAAACCTGGCCAAGGTCATTGAAGTATATTCTGGAGTCGACGCGAAACCGCGCTCCTGTTGCTTAAAAATGAAAAGAAGACTCTTTCGGAGACTTGTACAACATCTTTACTCACTTGAACACTGCTTCCAACGATGAGAAGAAACCTTTTCGGCGCCGTAAGCTGTTGAAACTCATGGGAGCGGACAAGACGAGAAAGAAGAAGATGGCGGGCTGAAAAGGCGCGCGCAATAAAGAAAAATTAAAAAAAGAAGAATCTTGATTTCGTTCGCATCGAACGCAGCTTTCTCTTCTCGTTTCTGCGACAGTTTCTGTTCAGAGTGCATATTTCCGAGGACGTTAGTATAGGATCAGGTAAAACTTAACGCCGCATACGTTACGCGGAGCGCGTACTGCTCCAAAATATTTGGACGCCCCACACAGTGACTGAGTGAATGCCTCGAGGAATGAGAAGCTCGCATATTTTTGCAGATGTACTTCCATAAGCCTTCAAAACATGCTTGAAACCTTAAGTACTTTTCTGCTGCCGCGCGTGCGGCTTAACTCTGACACCACATTCTACGTGGGATATGATATTCTTATAAACGCTTTGCTTGAAAGAAAAGCGCGTGGCCAACAAGTAATTGCCTCGTCTCTTATTGAAATAAAGCGTAGACCAAAGGGGAAACTCTACTAAAACACCGAGCTTGCTACTATTCTTTGGTTATGATAAAAGGAAACGGTAATTTCTGATGGCTTCAGCGCATGGCAGTAGTGTTGTGCGGCGAAGTATTCAGGTTATTGCAGTAAAACGAGCACAATTTTCGCGCATATGCATTGTAAGCAACGCGTTATTATAAAAACTGTAAACCTGACTCGGCCACGCTTGTAGCATTTATTGTTATCTCAGGTGCTCACTTGAGGCCTCTGCTCTGAAGCATAGTGTGCTACAGTGAAGCGAAGACAGAATTTCTTATAGAGTCTGAAAACCCCACTGGGCCACCGCTGTAGCCTTTATTATTAACTCAGTTGCGGACCGGAGCCTTTCGGCTGCCGGTATTATTTTTCTTTTAGCTTGCTATACAATGCGACCGCAGTACATATGAGTATTCTGGAGAAGATTTTTGCAGCACATTCACCATCATGAAATGAGTTTCTTTTTGTATATCTTTTTATACTTTTTATACTAAATATCGTGAAGTAGGCTTGATGGCACAATAACAACATTCAAGTCTACTGTTGCTTATGAGGACAACTCTCTGCAACGTTATACGTTTGGATGAAAGCATTATCATTTACTGCACTTTTGCAGGCAATTATAAAAGCCTCAAGCATGATTCAGCATGCCTTGAGAATTAATAGCAAATTGAGAAGTCATTGTCACCCTGTCAGTACACTGTTTCTTCTAGGCTAGTTAGTGATCTCCGAGCTGGAAACAATATGCTATCATTAAGTTGATAACCTCTCCACTTGCTTTGTTTTGTCTGGTGCTTTCTCTGAGCTCTCGTTAGCGTACGAGATGTGGGTGAAGTATTCTCGCTTGTGCTCGTAATTGCAAGGCATTATAGAATCATGGACACTTTTTTTTTCGAAATACATGTCGTGTTTGAATAAGCATTGGTTAAAAAAAAATTTGTCTAAATGCCAATAAAATCAAAGCATGTTCGTATATTTACAAGAGGAGGGATGATTTCTGATAACTACGCTCCTGTTTCTGCTTCTATTTCATGGACGCTTTTTTGCGTAATTTGTGATCTGGTAGGTATTGTTTTTGTTTTTAGGGGGATGGAAGTGGGTTATACGTATTTCATGATGGTGAATATGCTCTTAAAAGGTTCACCAAAATACTTGTATGTACTGTAGCGAAATTGTATAGCAAGCGAAAAGAAAAACATTACTGGCCGACGGTTTTGAGATAATAATAAAGACTACAACGGTGGCCCAGTGAGGTTTTCAGTTTTTATAACATGTTACTTACACTTAATATGCGCGCAAATTCTCTCTTCGGTTCACTGCAACACACCATATGCTTCAGCGCGGAGGCCTCAGGTAAGCACCTGAGATAATAAAGGCTTTACGCGTGGTCAAGTGAGGTTGGCAGTATTTACAATTACGCGTTGCTTACACTGCGTATGCGCGAAAATTCTCACTGGCTTCACCGCAATAGACTGATTGCTTCGCCGCATTACACTAGTGTCATGCGTTGAAGCCATCAAAAAATACCGCTTTCTTTTTTCATAACCGAAGAATCCTAGCAAGCTCGATCTTTTAGTAGAATTTCCGCCTTGATGTACGCTTTATGCTAATGAGAGACGAGCCAATTATTTGTTGGCCGAGTGCTTTTCCTTCACGCATAGTGGGTATAAGAAAATTATATCCCATGAAGTCATAGTTAAGCCGCACGCGCGGCAGCAGGGAAGTGCTTATGGTTTGAAGCATACTTTGAAGGCTTATGGACATAAATCTGCGACGCATGCCACGCGCTTCCTTCCGCGTGGTATGCACGCAGTCACTCTATGTGGCGTCGAAATAATTTGGACACGTGCACGTTTCGCGTAACGTATGCGGTGTGGTCTTACCTGATCGTACTAGCGTTTTCGGAAATCTGCGGTTTGAACTAAAACAAAAACTTACGGTGTCGTCGTTATTATTGTGGGCTCAACACATGGTGATGATGGTGAAGCCTCAATTAATGGTAGGTACAAAGCCAATACGGGGGGGATAGGCCACGAATCGGGTGGTAATATCATTGAAAAATAAAATAATTAGTTAATAAGTAACACAATAATAAATATAGATGAATAATCTAAAATGATAAATAAACTATTAAATTAGATAAATTAGTGTTTAATATGATAGCCTTGCCTTGATAGGAGTAGTAACAAGCACTTATTACTGAAATACGTAAAGGATATACTTAAACATATTAAATTTTGAATAATAATATTAATAATCCTTAAATGTGCATTTCTGTTTTTACTGTTTCAATTTTCTAAAATGAAGAAGTAAATAAAATATGGAAACTACAAAACATTACTAAGGCAATTTTTTGTGTCATACAGGAAATTAACAATGGCTAGGCAAACTTTCCTGTGGCTGTATCCTAATACCGTTGCTCCAAGGGAGAGTATAACCGTACTGCGTAAAGGCAGTCCTAGATTACGACGCTGAATTTTTAGACATCGTGTTCGATGAGTAGAAAACTGCCGATAGGATAATAAAAAATGATCGATGGATTCCGACTCATTGCAGAGGTAGCATAAAGAGGAGACAGCCAGACCACATCTGTGCAAGTAAAAAGTGTTGCAATACGGCAACGGCGGCCTTGTAAATGATACTTCGAATTGCCGGTTAGGAAACCAGTGTCGGTTCGAAGAGTAATTTAGAAGCATGAAATCTGTAGATTTTGATAGTGACAGACCGTTTTGGTCTTCGGTCAAAGAAAACTGCATATACCTGGGTGCAGTGATGTGAGCAGTTGCCGGTAGCCGAGATATCACCGAACCTGTTAAAGAAGCTCGTGCTAAGGAATCTGCTATTTCATGGCTCCACGATCAGGCCGCCGCCGTGTTCTTCCTTTTCGATGTGGCGCGTGTCCACGTTCCACTTGACTGGTTTTTCAGCTTCGTGGAAAACGGAACGAGGCGGCTTTCGGCAGCGAGGCGTGGCGTTGTCAAAGGCCTGCACACGACCCTTGTGTAACGTTGCACACAGGCGTTTCTTTAAGCATTTCAAGTTGCTTCACCAGCCTCGGATACGCAACAATGCTTGTGATGCGTTCTCCTATCACCAAATGGGCGTCAGTGCCCACTGCTGCATCGCGTTGACCGCGGCTGCAGCCCAGCGTCGGAGTGCAAACAAACTTAAACCTTGGAGGCAACGTTGGAGAATGCTGCCAAGGGTGCCGCCATGCTAGTGGAAGTGGCCTTTGGCGAGAGCCAATAGGCGCGCAACTATGACCGCACGGCGCACAGGGGATATGTTTTCCTTTTATACGTAGCCCGGCCGTGCCAAACCTCGGCAAGTACGCAAGTAAATAAGTAAGTAATGTAAGTAAAGTAAGTTAGTAAGTAAATAAGTAAATGAGTGATTCAGTGAGTGAGTTAGTAAGTAAGTAAGTAAGTAAAGTAAAGTAAGTAAGTAAAGTAAGTAGGTAAAGTAAGTAACTAAAGTAAGTAAGTAATGTAAAGTAGGTAAATTAAAGTAAGTAAAGTAGTAAGTAAAGTAAAGTAAGTAAAGTAAATAAGTAAAGTAAAGTAAGTAAGTAAAGTAAGTAAGTAGCTAAAGTAAGTAAGTAAAGCAAGTAAGTAAAGTAAGTAAGTAAAGTAAATAAAATAGAGTAAGTAAAGTAAGTAAGTAAAGTAAGTAAGCAAGTAAATTAAGTAAAATAAGTAAGTAAAGTAAGTAAAATTGGTAAGTAAGGTAAATAAGTAAAGTAAGTAAAGTAAGTAAGTAAAATAAGCAAAGTAAGTAAGTAAAGTAAGTCCAGTCAAGTAAGTCGAGTAAAGCAAGTGAGTAAAGTAATTACATAAAGTAAGGTAAGTAAGTAAAGTAAAGTAAGCAAAGTAAGTAAGTAAAGTAAAGTAAGTAAAGTAAAGTAAGTAAGTAAAGTAAGTAAGTAAAGTCAAGATAAGTAAGTAAAGTAACGTAAGTAAAGTAAAGCAAGTAAGTAAAGTAGGTTAATAAAGTAAGGTAAGTAAGTAAAGTAAAGTAAGTAAGTGAAGTAAAATAAGTAGAATAAGTAAGTAAAGTAAAGTAAGTAAAGTAAGTAAAGTAAAGTAACTAAAGCAAAGAAAGTAAAGTAAGTAAAATAAGTCAGTAAAGTAAGTAAGTAGAGTAAGTAAGTAAAGTAAAGTAAAATGAAATAAAGTAAGGCGTAGAAAGTAAGAAGAGCAAGAACATAAAACACAGTTTCATCGCATTCACAATCTGTGAGGTTGGTTGGTCCGGTTCGGTGCATTCCAGACTCCAGTGGCCTCGGATTGCAACAAAGCCACGACGATCCAATCCGCCAGCTGTGCCGGTTCAAGTCATTGCGTCCCAACCGTGTCTCTGGCTGGTCGGTTCGTGATCTATCGTATTAGCTCTTGTAGTTGAGGTGGTCGGCGTCGGCAGCCGGCTCGCTGTCGGGGTCCACTGTTGCAGTGTCCGGCTCTAGCCGGACGATGTCTGCCTTGGGTTTTCCTCCAGATTTTCGGCTCACCTGTCCAGTCGGTCCTGCTGTTACAGCCGGGTCTTCGTAACCTCGGCACGTGCAGCTTGGTCCTCGTCGGTGAGACCAGTCAGCGCCAGGCTCTCGGCGTTGCAACGTGAATTCACCAGAATGATTCTGCTGAATTGATCTTTCGTGTCCAAGGCATCCATTTTTGTAGCATCATGTTGGGCAGGTGACATTCGTGTTGCAGGCGCACGCTTAAAATGAATGAATAAATAAATAAATAAGTAAATAAATACATAAATAAATAAATGCGATAATATGTTGTGACAACAGAATCTCATTTGTCATATAACCAGTTAGGCTGTTATGCCAGTGCATGCGGGATGAAATCCCAGCTGTGCCGGTTTAATTTTGATGGCGGCTAAATGCAAAGAGGCCCGAGTATACCATGTATGGGGTGCACGTTATTGTACACCAGCTGGTCAAAATTAATTCGGAGTTCCTCGCTACGGCGTGGCTCAGAACCAAATTGTGGTTCTGAGTGACACGTAAAAAGGGAGACATTTCTTTTCGCGTTTCTCCTGGTTCGTTCTCTACGGGAGAAAAGCGTGAATTTCGCTCAAACGGACTGGAGTACTCTGCGCATCCTGGTAAAAGGCCGACTGGCGAATACGGCTTTTCTAACGTGCACTAATCAATTTACACTAAAGCTATAATCTAGTGCATAAATGGAAAGAGCGACGTTGGAGGTCGCCTCGAGGATTTGTCTACGAGAGAGCTGCCGCGTGAACTTAATTTCTTCACAGCGGGACATCTCTCTCTCTGCTCGATGTTGTTTCCCACGTTCCTTCACGCCACATGGCCACTACAAAGAGTGGAAGTTGTTCCTGTTCATATTTAACGTAGCATTTCACATCCCCTGTTGAGCATGAGGACCAGCAGCTTTCCCCGAAGTCCCTCGCTTTTACTCATTTAACACGTTATCGGTTTTTAAAATATTAAGGTACTCTGTTTGCAGTACAGACTGCGTGGCAGGGCGCGCTTTTCGAAATGAGCGCTAATTGCAGGAACTCTCCGTTGTCAAGATATCGCTTATTGAAAAACAAAGATGCGCTGCCACCGCGCGGCTTGCAGGACCACGCAACACTAAGGCAACACTGTGCAGCGGCACACCAGGAAATATTTTGCGTAAGCGACGAGCCAAAGCCGAGGGCAGATGCGGTGATCCGCACGAAGAAGAACAAGCCACCGCGGTTGCCTTCGTCGACTATACCCCTGCGGGCTGGCGTCTGCCGGCTGGCGTGTGCCGGCTGGTTTGAAACCTGCGGCAGCCGCTCGTAAAACTTAAACGGTGAACCAGCCTACGTGGGTGTTCCTACAAAATGGTGCCCATGTAATGTGATGAGACGGTGGCGCTCTTCAGTGCATGGCTACTGCCTTCCCAAACATCCACAGTCATTGAGAAGACCAACTGTTCCTTCAAAAAATATGCCTTCAAATCCAAGGCACACGTTTTACAGCGAAGCTCTCTATGGCTAGGATCCCGGGATCTTTTCGCGTTCATCACGTCGACAGAAAACCCAGTGGGCCGATACCGGCGGGAAAGCGTTGGCCAAAAACACTTCTTAAATAACGACGGAAAGATGTCTCTGTACATAGCGGCCACAAAGCAGTTATAGCAGTAATTTAAAATAAATAAAATAAAGATTTTGTAAACTGCATTGAAACGTGTGTTTCTGTCATGCATCACTTTGAAGAGCAATGTGCGTAATGGGCGCCCATCATGGGATCAGTGTTTGATAAGATGGCATAGGTGCCACGTATCTACAGCTTCGCTGACCAGCCACCTTCACAGGATTGAATTGGTGGCGATTTTTTTCTTAAATTAAGGAAATCGTTCAACAGCAACCTGCTCTTCTCGTAGTGGCTGCGATCGTTGCTTCGCAAATGCCGTTGTAGTTTCTTACTGCTGGTCATCACAACATATTGTAACGTTGATTGGAGACAGAGTGTTAAAAAATAGACGTTTATCTTTAATGGTGGGCCAGAAGAAGAATGTGCAGCTTACGCACTTCATCGTCTTTCACGGCGCCGACCTTCGCGCGCACCGTTCAGCGGTGCGGGAGCTCCACAACTTTGTGTCAATTGCCCCCATGCGAAAAGCGACCATCTCGGTCGCGTCACAAAGCTCTTTCAGCGACATAAGAAATGGAGCTCCTCAGGTGCATCTCGGTTTTCACGTACGCGCATAGCATGGTTTCATGCGCACTACATGAACAACTTCAGCGCGAGGACGACGACGGCGTGAACCGGCGTCAGAACTGCAGGGGACGACTTCGTGGGTCACGTCACCGAGGCGGCGTGTAACCTTGTAGGGACCGAAATACCGGTGGATCCACGGTGACGGACGGGCGTCCAGACCCACACGCATGCACCGGTATTGTAATGGACGTCGCGTCGACCCTGGTTGTATCGAAGGGTGTCGGTATGATTGGCTCCGGATATGATGCCGAGCAAGTTGGCGTGCCTCTTCGGCTCTTTGTGCAAACTCTTCCACGTGTTCGCTGGTCGTGCTATTATCAGCCAGAGGTAGCATGACGTCAAATGTTGACGTGACGTGGTGCCCGTATACAAGTTCGAACGGCTTAAACTGTGTAGTCTCCTGTACAGCAGTGTTATACGCGAAAGTCACATAGGGTAAAATCTAGTCCCATCTTGTGCTCTACGACGACATACATGGAGAGCATATCAGCCAGCGTTCTGTTCAGACGTTCCATTATTTCATTGGTTTGAGGGTGATACGCTGTGCTCTTGCGGTGAGAGCTATGCGTCTGCTGGAGAACGTCCTGCATAAGTTCCGCTGTAAATGCTGTACCGCGGTCGGTGATGACAACAGACGGTGCACCACGTCGTAGGACGATGTGACGTACAAAGAACTTGGCCACTTCATACGAGTTTGCTTGAGGGATAGCTTCAGTTTTCGCGTACCCGGTCAAGTAGTCGGTAGCGACGACTATCCATCTGCGGCGCGAAGAGATCAGTGGGAATGGCCCAAGTAGATCCATTCCTATTTGTTGGAACGGTGCTTGAGGAGGGTCCACAGGATGGAGAAAGCCGGCCGGTTTTACTGGTGGTTTCTTGCGGCACTGACAATCGCGGCAGGTCTTCACGTACCGTTGTACAGAAGAATAAAGCCGGGGCCTGTAATACTAATGTCTTAGCGAATCCCAGGTGTCCCGCGCATGGCTCATCATGGCAAGCTGGCAGAATGTCTTGGCGCTGCGCTGACGGCAGGGCAAGGAGGTACGTATTGGGACCGCTTCCGCACTTTTTGCTGTAAAGGACGCTGTTGTGCAAGTACTATGAATATAAGCCGCGCACGAGCGAGCGGGGTAAAACACCTTCAACTCTTAGAAGGTGCTCAATCAGCGGTAGCAGCTCAGGGTCAGCGCGCTGGTGCTCAGCCATCTCTATGGCGTCGATAACGTCGACAAATGGCAAGTCATGGTCAGGGTCCGATGAAGTCTTATGGAGTGGTGCGCGTGACAGTCAGCGTCACTGTGCTTCCTTCCAGATTGGTAGACAACTGTAATGTCGTACACTTGTAATGTCGTTGCGCAGGATCCAACGTGCTAGTCTGCCTGAAGGATCCTTGAGGTTGGCAAGCCAGCACAGCGCGTGGTGGTCATTGACTGCCTCAAAGTTTCTACCGTAGAAGTAGGGTCGGAATTTGCTAATTGCCCACACAACCGCTCAGCATTCTTTTTCAGTGGTTGAGTAGTTTTTCTCAGCCTTGGTGAGACTGCGGCTTGCATAAGTAATGGTGCTTTCCGCACCAGCTTGCCACTGCACAAGAACTGCGCCGAGACCAGAATTGCTGGCGTCAGTATGAATTTCAGTGTCAGTGTCTTCGTCGAAATGAGCAATTACTGGGCCTCTTGCAAACGCTTGCGGAATTCATTGAATGACTGCTACTACTCGTCCGCCCAAATGAAAGGCACATCGTCGCGTGTAAGCCGTGTCAGAGGCTCAGCAATTCACGAGAATCCCTCGACGAAGCGCCTATAGTATGCGCCCAAACCAAGGAAGCGCTGGACAGCCTTCGTGTCTCTGGGTGGTGAAAACTCGGCGACGGCAGCTGCCTTGTGGGAGTATGGTCGGACGCCTTGAGGACCAACGACATAGCCAAGAAATTTGAGCTCTTGCAACCCGAAGTAGCATTTTTCAGGCTTTATGCGGAGGCCTGCAGTATGGATCGCAGCGAGGACACTCTCGAGTCGTGCGAGGTGTTCGTCAAACGTGCTCGAGAACACGACAACGTTGTCCAAGTATACGAGGCAGGTTTGCCATTTCAGTTCAGCAAGCACGGTGTCCATCTTCCACTGAAAGGTGGCAGGTGCGGAACAGGGACCGAAGGGGATAACTTTGAACGCATAAAGCCTGTCAGGTGCCACAAACGCTGTTTTTCACGATCCTGTTCATCAACTTTGATTTGCCAATACCCTGATTCAAGATCCAACGAAGAAAAAACATGGCATGTTGTAGACCATGCAGTGCGTCGTCCGTGGCAATGGATAAACATCGCGCTTGGTGACAGGGTTCAACTGTCTGCAATCTACACAGAAGCGTAGTGTGTTGTCTTTCTTTCTGACTTATACTACAGGGGAGGCCCACGGGCTGGTGGACGGCTGGATCACGTTGTCTTGGGGCATCTCATTCCCCTGATGCTTCCCTTTCCACTGGAGACACTCTGTAGGGATGCTGACGAACAGAACGTGCGAACTCGTCCGTAATGGTGCAGTGCTTTGTGATGTACGTGCGCCGCACTTTGGATGACGTTGAAAAACAGCCCGCAAATTCATTCACGAGACTCAGTAGACGATCTTTCTGGTGGTCTGGCAAAGCGGCGTTAACGTGAATCCGTTCGTTTAGGCTGGGTAACCCAGATTGCTGAGACAATGTGGTTTCCAATGTGGCAATGTCAGTAACATCAGGGATTTCGCGAACGAATGCGATTGTCATTCCTCGCGGTACGTGCCGATATTCTTTGCTAAAGTTTGTTAGCAAAACGACTGAACATTTGTTTCGCACCTGAAGAAGCCCTCTGGCTATACAAATGTGGCACTCAAGAAGCAGGGGCATGTTCGCCTCAGCAATTCCTTCAGCGTCGTCCTCGGTGTCGCATCGGACAAGGGTAAGCACGCTGCTCTTGGGTGGCAGCGTGACGTGGTCGTCAGCTACGCGAAGCGCGACGTCATGGTCGTTGTCATTACTGTTCGCTATGGCTTGCATAGTAGCGAAGCTGACTCTAGACTCTTGCAGGTCGATGATGGCATCGTTCGCCTGAAGGAAATCCATGCCGTGTATAAGGTCATTAGAACATTCAGGAAGAATGACGAAGTCACCGATGTACGTGAAGGCCCGAAAGTTGACTCGCGCCGTGCACCGGCCCGTTGGAGTCATGAGGTGCCCTCCTGCAGGACCAATTTGAGTTCCGGTCCTTTGCGTGGAAACTTTGTTCAGTATACACGCGAGATTCAGGCTCATAACAGACGTGTTCGCACCCGTCTCGATTAACGCCGTGACTTCGTGGTCATCTATGGTAACTGGTACGTCGCAGGATACTGACACGGAACTACACTGCTTTCTCTGCGTCTCAAATACGTCATATCGTGGTCTTCGTAGTGGAGGATCTTAAGCGTTCGCAACATCAGCGACCTCACCTCCGCAGGTCGCTAGACTCAGTTTTCCCGGGAGGCAGGGCTGGGTAAGCGACGCCTCGTTGCTCTCGGCGTGAAGAGGGGGCTGGAAGACCTGTTTGGGGCTGGTGACGGTGACCGGGGTTCACAAGATCGTGGGGCAAACGAGGTCCTGGCGTCCGCGAGGTATGCTTATATCTCCAGGGGGCATTCACCATCGCGCAGGCACGGCGCATTCAGTGAAAATCCATGGAGGCCAGCTCGGCGGTAAGGACACGCCCTGTAGAGGTGGTCGGGTTCACCGCAATGGAATCATAAAGGCGTCCGGTCTGCGGTGCGCCATACGTCGCTCTTGAGGGGTGGTCGTGTTTCAGGAATTGCGTGTGCCGAGGCGTGAACTCGCCAGTTGCTTGTTCAACGGTGCGCACACCATGAAAGTCCGGGACGTCGCTCACATCGCGAAAAATCGGGGACAACGAACTTCGCGCTGCTTCCGCATACGACATGCGAGGTTGTGGCTGCCGTACCTCGTGCTGGGGTGTCTCGCTTCGCTCAGGGAGTTGGACTGCCTGCCTGATTTCCTCCCGGACGACCTCAGCCAGAGCAAGTCGCTGTACCGATGCTGGAGCAACCTGAAGCTTTTGGAGCCCTTCTCGAACAACAAGCCTAATGAGCTCCCGCAAGGCGTCGGTATTCCCCAAAGGCATAGCGAGAGGGTCACGCGATAGGGTCGACACGTCGCGGTTGTACTGCCGTGTTCGCTGCTGCTGTGCCTTTTCCATTGATATGGCTTCCACGCAAAACTCTGCTACGGTCTTTGGTGGGTTGCGTAATAGGCCACCCAATAACTCTTGCTTGGCACCACGCATCAAATTTTTGAGCTTCTTCCGGCATTGACGCATCCGCGCGTCGTAAAAGTCGGCACATATCTTCGACAAATATTGCGACGATATCGTTCGGCCTCTGTACTCTCGCATGAATTGGAGATTCAGCTCGCTCCTTGCGTACGAGGCTGGCGTATGTGCAGATTAGCTGCCGTCGCAATTTGTCCCATGTCGATAGGGCCGCCTCACGGTTCTGAAACCATGTCCACGCATAGGCCTCGAGGGCAAAGCAGGCGTTGCGTAGCTTGCGCTCTTGAGTCCAGCCGCTGTATTCTGCGACACGCTGGAAGTGATCGAGCCAGTCCTCTACATCCTCGAAGGTGTCCCCATAGAAGGACGTGGGGATTCGCGGCTGGTTGAGGACGACCTCGGTCGGCGCGGTCGAGGAAGATGATGGAACCGACGTACTCATCCTTCTGACTTGGTTGGGTAGCGGCTCGTGCTCAGGTGGCCGTCCTTGAAGTCGGCGGCTTGTCCGTACGTGCACAGGAGTTAGCTCGACTCGCGCCTTGTACTCTTCGTACTGGGCTTGAAGACGGTGTTCGATCTGGGAGTGGTAGCATGTACCCAGCACCTCCTCCAGAAAAATGTAACGTAGATTGGAGACGGATTGTTACAAAATAGACGTTTCTCTTTAATGGCGGGCCAGAAGAAGAACGTGCAGCTTCATCGTCACTTCATCGTCTTTCATGGCGCCGACCTTTACGCGCGCCGTTCAGCGGTGCGCGTGTCAATATGTGTCAATTTGTGTCAATATATTTAAACGGAGTGCTGCGCTTTTGACAGCTTCTTCACTACACCTTGAATCAATATTTCAATGCAATGAAAATTTTAAATGCGGACGTTTCTGTGTACAAGCAGCTTCCTCGCCGTCCGCCCGGATAGCTCAGTCGGTAGAGCGTTAGGCTTTTAACCTAACGGTCCGGGGTTCGAGCCCCCGTTCGGGCGATGGTTTTTTTTGTTTTTTTACATCACGGTTCGCGAGCAATAATTCAAATTGTGTGAATTAACATCTTGAGTCGGCACTGAGGGTTAGGAGGAACGGCGCGGTGTAGAGCTCTGGCTTAATTTAGACCATTTGTTATTCTTTAACATGAAGCCAAAGTACGGTGCACGAGTGTTTTCTTTTTTTTAGTGAAGCGTTTAGCTAAATACTTTACAAGTAACGGCGATGCGTACAAATGTGTTTACCTTAATCCTATGCAACGTGTTTATTCAACACAAAGGTCACAAATTTATTGTGATCCAACCTTTACGTTTGTGCACTACACCGGCGGCAAGCTATTACGATCTTTTTAATACAAACTCCAAATCAGACAAATGCACCGTGTGACACGTATATCCGCAGTGATGTCCCAATTACCACGGATTGTCACAATGTCACGGATTGGTAGGCGAGAATAAAAAGTCTCGAGGCACCAGGGGGCCCTTGGGATCTCGAAAGTCCACATCCGCCGCTCCTGTGCGTTCAGGGAAGTGTCGAATGCCAAATTTCGATTCATCAAAAGAATTGGTAAAGAGGGGCTTGCCACTGGCCGAAGACTTTGACTCGCGGCGCCTTCCTTCATTTCCAGGCCTCAATGCAAGAGTTGAAGTAGCTGACAACAGGCCTGATGTTGTCGGCTTAGTCAACAGGCCGGACGTCGTTCGTCTGCGTTCTACCTGTTTCTTAATAGGGTCAGTAAGAGGACTTGTTCGAGACACCGTGAACAAAGATTTCGCCAGTGCGAAAGCTAACATTCTAAGCGCGGGCGACCCGCTCAGGACAACTGTTGCTGCGTATGTCGTGGAAGATAACGACGCAAAGAGCAAGAAATGACGGTGATCCAAGGAAATATCGCACTGCTAGATCCTTCTGAAACCTGGCCAAGGTCATTGAAGTGTATTCTGGAGTCGACGCGAAGCCGCGCTCCTGTCGCTTAAAAATGAAAACAAGACTCGTTCGGAGACCTGTACAACATCTTTACTCACTTGAACGCTGCTTCCAACGATGAGAAGAAACCTTTTCGGCGCCGGAAGCTGTTGAAACTCATGGGAGCGGACAAGACGAGAAAGAAGACGGCGGGTTCCAAAGGCGCGCGCTAAAGAAAAACAAAAAGAAAAGAATTTCGATTTCGTTCGCATCGAACGCAGCTGTCTCGTCTCGTTTCAGCGACAGTTGTAGTTCAGAGTGCGTATTTCCGAGGACGCTAGTATAGGATCAGGTAAAACTTAACGCCACATACGTTACGCGGACCGCGTACTGCTCAAAAATATTTCGACGCCCCACACAGTGACTGAGTGAATGCCTCGAGGAATGAGAAGCTCGCATATATTTGCAGATGTACTTCCATAAGCCTCCAAAACAGGCTTGAAACCTCAAGTACTTTTCTGCTGCCGCGCGTGCGGCTTAACTCTAACACCCCATTCTACGTGGGATATGATTTTCTTATACACGCTATGCGTGAAAGAAAAGCGTGTGGCCAACAAGTAATTGTCTCGTCTCTTATTAGAATAAAGCGTAGATCAAAGGGGAAGCTCTACTAAAACACCGAGCTTGCTACTATTCTTTGGTTATGATAAAAGAAAACGGTAATTTCTGATTCGCCGTTCTGCGGTGCGGGAGCCCCACATCTTTGTGTCAATTGCCCCCATGCGAAAAGCGACCGTCTCGGTCGCGTCACAAAGCTCTTTCAGCGATATAAGAAATGGAGCTCCTCAGGTGCATCTCGGCGTTCAAGTACACGCATAGTATGGTTTAATGAGCACTACATGAACAACTTCAGCGCGAGGACGCCGACGGAGCGAATCGGGGTCAGAACTGCAGGGGACGGCTTCGTAGGTCACGTCACTGAGGCGGCGTGTAACCTTGTAGGGACCGAAATACCGGTGGATCCACGGTGACGGGCGAGCGTCCAGACCCACACGCAGGCGCCGGTATTGTAATGGACGTCGCATCGACCCTGGTTGTATCGAAGGGTGTCGGTATGATTAGCTCCGGATACGATGCCGAGCAAGTTAGCGTGCCTCTTCGGCTCTTTGTACAAACTCTTCCGCGTGTTCGCTGGTCGCCCTATTATCAGCCAGAGGTAGCATGACGTCAAATGTTGACGTGACGTGGCACCCGTATACAAGTTCGAACGGCGTAAACTGTGTAGTCTCCTGTACAGCAGTGTTACACGCGAAAGTCACATAGGGTAAAATCTCGTCCCATCTTGTGCTCTACGTCGACATACACGGAGAGCATATCAGCCAGCGTTGTGTTCAGACGTTCCGTTAATTCATTGGTTTGAGGGTGTTACGCTGTGCTCTTGCGGTGAGAGCTATGCGTCAGCTGGAGAACGTCCTGCATAAGTTCCGCTGTAAATGCTGTACCGCGGTCGGTGATGACAAGAGACGGTGCACCATGTCGTAGGACGATGTGGCGTACAAAGAACTTGGCCACTTCATACGAGTTTGCTTGAGGGATAGCTTCAGTTTTCGCGTACCCCTTCAAATAGTCGGTAGCGACGACTATCCATCTGCGGCGCGAAGAGGCCAGTGGGAATGGCCCAAGTAGATCCATTCCTATTTGTTGGAACGGTGCTTGAGGAGGGTCCACAGGATGGAGAAAGCCGGCCGGTATGACTGCTGGTTTCTTGCGGCACTGACAATCGCGGCAGGTCTTCACGTACCGTTGTACAGAAGAATAAAGCCGGGGCCAGTAATACTAATATCTTAGCGAATCCCAGTTGTCCCGCGCATGGCTCATCATGGCAGGCTGGCAAATGTCTTGGCGCAGCGCTGACGGCATGACCAGGAGGTACGTATTGGGACGGCTCCCGCACTTTTTGCTGTAAAGGAAGTTGTTGTGCAAGTAGTATGAATATAAGCCGCGCACGAGCGAGCGAGGTAAAAAACCTTCAACTCATTGAAGGTGCTTGATCAGCGGTAGCAGCTCAGGGTCAGCGCGCTGGTGCTCAGCCATCTTTATGGCGTCGATAATGTCGACAAGTGGCAAGTCATGGTCAGGGTCCGATGACGTCATAGGGAGTGGTGCGCGTGAAAACAGTCAGCGTCACTGTGCTTGCTTCCAAATCGGTAGACAACTGTAATGTCGAACCCTTGTAATGTCGTTGCGCAGGATCCAACGTGCCATTCTGCCTGAAGGATCCTTGAGATTGGCAAGCCAGCACAGCGCGTGATGGTCATTGACTGCCTTAAAGGTTCTACCGTAGGAGTAGGGTCGGAATTTATTAATTGCCCACACAACCACTCAGCATTCTTTTTCAGTGGTTGAGTAGTTTTTCTCAGCCTTGGTGAGGCTGCGGCTTGCATAAGTAATGGTGCTTTCCGCACCAGCTTGCCACTGCACAAGAACTGCGCCGAGACCAGATTTGATGGCGTCAGTATGAATTTCAGTGTCAGCGCATTCGTCGAAATGTGGCAATTATTGGGGCCTCTCGCAAACGCTTGCGCAATTCATTGAATGACTGCTACTGCTCGTCCGCCCAAATGAAAGGCACATCGTCGCGTGTAAGCCGTGTCAGAGGCTCAGCAATTCACGAGAATCCCTCGACGAAGCGCCTATAGTATGCGCACAAACCAAGGAAGCGCTGGACAACCTTCGTGTCTCTGGGTGGTGAAAACTCGGCGACGGTAGCTACCTTGTCGGAGTATGGTCGGACGCCTTGAGGACCAACGACATAGCCAAGAAATTTGAGCTCTTGCAACCCGAAGTAGCATTTTTTCAGGCTTTATGCCGAGGCCTGCAGTACGGATCGCAGCGAGGACACTCTCGAGTCGTGCGAGATGTTCGTCAAACGTGCTCGAGAACACGGCAACGTCGTCCAAGTATACGAGGCAGGTTTGCCATTTGAGTTCGGCAAGCACGGTATCCATCATCCACTGAAAAGTGGCAGGTGCGGAACAGAGACCGAAGGGGAGAACTTTGAACTCATAAAGCCTGTCAGGTGTCACAAACGCTGTTTTTTCACGATCCTGTTCATCAACTTTGATTTTCGAATACCCTGGTTCAAGATCCAACGAAGAAAAAAACTTGGCATGTTGTAGACGATGCAATGCGTCGTGCGTGGCAATGGATAAACATCGCGCTTGGTGACAAGGTTCAACTGTCTGCAATCTACACAGAAGCGTAGTGTGTTGTCTTTCTTTCTGACGAACACTACAGGGGAGGCCAACAGGATGGTGGGCGGCTGGATCACGTTGTTTCGGAGCATCTCTTTCACCTGATGTTTGATCGCTTCCCTTTCCACTGGAGACACTCTGTAGGGATGCTGACGAACAGGACGTGTGAACTCGTCCGTAGTGGTGCGGTGCTTTGTGACGTACGTGCGCCGTACTTTGTATGACGTTGAAAAACAGCCCGCAAATTCATTCACGAGACTCAGTAGACGATCTTTCTGGTGGTCTGGCAAAGCGGCGTTAACGTGAATCCGTTCGTTTAGGCTGGGTAACCCAGATTACTGAGACAATGCGGTTTCCAATGTGGCAATGTCAGTAACATCAGGGATTTCGCGAACGAATGCGATTGTCATTCCTCGCGGTACGTGCCGATGTTCTTTGCTAAAGTTTGTTAGCAAAACGACTGAACATTTGTTTCGCACCTGAAGAAGCCCTCTGGCTATACAAATGTGGCACTCAAGAAGCAGGGGCATGTTCGCCTCAGCAATTCCTTCAGCGTCGTCCTCGGTGTCGCATCGTACAAGGGTAAGCACGCTGCTCATGGGTGGCAGCGTGACGTGGTCGTCAGCTACGCGAAGCGCGACGTCATTGTCGTTGTCATTACTGTTCGCTATGGCTTGCATAGTAGCGAAGCTGACTCTAGACTCTTGCAGGTCGATGATGGCATCGTTCGCCTGAAGGAAATCCATGCCGTGTATAAGGTCCTTAGAACATTCAGGAAGAATGACGAAGTCACCGATGTACGTGAAGGCCCGAAAGTTGACTCGCGCCGTGCACCGGCCCGTTGGAGTCATGAGGTGCCCTCCTGCAGGACCAATTTGAGTTCCGATCCTTTGCGTGGAAACTTTGTTCAGTATACACGCGAGATTCAGGCTCATAACAGACGTGTTCGCACCCGTCTCGATTAACGCCGTGACTTCGTGGTCATCTATCGTAACTGGTACGTCGCAGGATACTGACACGGAACTACACTGCTTTCTCTGCGTCTCAATTACGTCATATCGCGGTCTTCGTAGTGGAGGATCTTAAGCGTTCGCAACATCAGCGACCTCACCTCCGCAGGTCGCTAGACTCAGTTTTCCCGGGAGGCAGGGCTGGGTAAGCGACGCCTCGTTGCTCTCGGCGTGAAGAGGGGGCTGGAAGACCTGTTTGGGGCTGGTGACGGTGACCGGGGTTCACAAGATCGTGGGGCAAACGAGGTCCTGGCGTCCGCGAGGTATGCTTATATCTCCAGGGGGCATTCACCATCGCGCAGGCACGGCGCATTCAGTGAAAATCCATGGAGGCCAGCTCGGCGGTAAGGACACGCCCTGTAGAGGTGGTCGGGTTCACCGCAATGGAATCATAAAGGCGTCCGGTCTGCGGTGCGCCATACGTCGCTCTTGAGGGGTGGTCGTGTTTCAGGAATTGCGTGTGCCGAGGCGTGAACTCGCCAGTTGCATGTTCAACGGTGCGCACACCATGAAAGTCCGGGACGTCGCTCACATCGCGAAAAATCGGGGACAACGAACTTCGCGCTGCTTCCGCATACGACATGCGAGGTTGTGGCTGCCGTACCTCGTGCTGGGGTGTCTCGCTTCGCTCAGGGAGTTGGACTGCCTGCCTGATTTCCTCCCGGACGACCTCAGCCAGAGCAAGTCGCTGTACCGATGCTGGAGCAACCTGAAGCTTTTGGAGCCCTTCTCGAACAACAAGCCTAATGAGCTCCCGCAAGGCGTCGGTATTCCCCAAAGGCATAGCGAGAGGGTCACGCGATAGGGTCGACACGTCGCGGTTGTACTGCCGTGTTCGCTGCTGCTGTGCCTTTTCCATTGATATGGCTTCCACGCAAAACTCTGCTACGGTCTTTGGTGGGTTGCGTAATAGGCCACCCAATAACTCTTGCTTGGCACCACGCATCAAATTTTTGAGCTTCTTCCGGCATTGACGCATCCGCGCGTCGTAAAAGTCGGCACATATCTTCGACAAATATTGCGACGATATCGTTCGGCCTCTGTACTCTCGCATGAATTGGAGATTCAGCTCGCTCCTTGCGATCGAGGCTGGCGTATGTGCAGATTAGCTGCCGTCGCAATTTGTCCCATGTCGATAGGGCCGCCTCACGGTTCTGAAACCATGTCCACGCATAGGCCTCGAGGGCAAAGCAGGCGTTGCGTAGCTTGCGCTCTTGAGTCCAGCCGCTGTATTCTGCGACACGCTGGAAGTGATCGAGCCAGTCCTCTACATCCTCGAAGGTGTCCCCATAGAAGGACGTGGGGATTCGCGGCTGGTTGAGGACGACCTCGGTCGGCGCGGTCGAGGAAGATGATGGAACCGACGTACTCATCCTTCTGACTTGGTTGGGTAGCGGCTCGTGCTCAGGTGGCCGTCCTTGAAGTCGGCGGCTTGTCCGTACGTGCACAGGAGTTAGCTCGACTCGCGCCTTGTACTCTTCGTACTGGGCTTGAAGACGGTGTTCGATCTGGGAGTGGTAGCATGTACCCAGCACCTCCTCCAGAAAAATGTAACGTAGATTGGAGACTGATTGTTACAAAATAGACGTTTCTCTTTAATGGCGGGCCAGAAGAAGAACGTGCAGCTTCATCGTCACTTCATCGTCTTTCATGGCGCCGACCTTTACGCGCGCCGTTCAGCGGTGCGCGTGTCAATATGTGTCAATTTGTGTCAATATATTTAAACGGAGTGCTGCGCTTTTGACAGCTTCTTCACTACACCTTGAATCAATATTTCAATGCAATGAAAATTTTAAATGCGGACGTTTCTGTGTACAAGCAGCTTCCTCGCCGTCCGCCCGGATAGCTCAGTCGGTAGAGCGTTAGGCTTTTAACCTAACGGTCCGGGGTTCGAGCCCCCGTTCGGGCGATGGTTTTTTTTGTTTTTTTTACATCACGGTTCGCGAGCAATAATTCAAATTGTGTGAATTAACATCTTGAGTCGGCACTGAGGGTTAGGAGGAACGGCGCGGTGTAGAGCTCTGGCTTAATTTAGACCATTTGTTATTCTTTAACATGAAGCCAAAGTACGGTGCACGAGTGTTTTCTTTTTTTTAGTGAAGCGTTTAGCTAAATACTTTACAAGTAACGGCGATGCGTACAAATGTGTTTACCTTAATCCTATGCAACGTGTTTATTCAACACAAAGGTCACAAATTTATTGTGATCCAACCTTTACGTTTGTGCACTACACCGGCGGCAAGCTATTACGATCTTTTTAATACAAACTCCAAATCAGACAAATGCACCGTGTGACACGTATATCCGCAGTGATGTCCCAATTACCACGGATTGTCACAATGTCACGGATTGGTAGGCGAGAATAAAAAGTCTCGAGGCACCAGGGGGCCCTTGGGATCTCGAAAGTCCACATCCGCCGCTCCTGTGCGTTCAGGGAAGTGTCGAATGCCAAATTTCGATTCATCAAAAGAATTGGTAAAGAGGGGCTTGCCACTGGCCGAAGACTTTGACTCGCGGCGCCTTCCTTCATTTCCAGGCCTCAATGCAAGAGTTGAAGTAGCTGTCAACAGGCCTGATGTTGTCGGCTTAGTCAACAGGCCGGACGTCGTTCGTCTGCGTTCTACCTGTTTCTTAATAGGGTCAGTAAGAGGACTTGTTCGAGACACCGTGAACAAAGATTTCGCCAGTGCGAAAGCTAACATTCTAAGCGCGGGCGACCCGCTCAGGACAACTGTTGCTGCGTATGTCGTGGAAGATAACGACGCAAAGAGCAAGAAATGACGGTGATCCAAGGAAATATCGCACTGCTAGATCCTTCTGAAACCTGGCCAAGGTCATTGAAGTGTATTCTGGAGTCGACGCGAAGCCGCGCTCCTGTCGCTTAAAAATGAAAACAAGACTCGTTCGGAGACCTGTACAACATCTTTACTCACTTGAACGCTGCTTCCAACGATGAGAAGAAACCTTTTCGGCGCCGGAAGCTGTTGAAACTCATGGGAGCGGACAAGACGAGAAAGAAGACGGCGGGTTCCAAAGGCGCGCGCTAAAGAAAAACAAAAAGAAAAGAATTTCGATTTCGTTCGCATCGAACGCAGCTGTCTCGTCTCGTTTCAGCGACAGTTGTAGTTCAGAGTGCGTATTTCCGAGGACGCTAGTATAGGATCAGGTAAAACTTAACGCCACATACGTTACGCGGACCGCGTACTGCTCAAAAATATTTCGACGCCCCACACAGTGACTGAGTGAATGCCTCGAGGAATGAGAAGCTCGCATATATTTGCAGATGTACTTCCATAAGCCTCCAAAACAGGCTTGAAACCTCAAGTACTTTTCTGCTGCCGCGCGTGCGGCTTAACTCTAACACCCCATTCTACGTGGGATATGATTTTCTTATACACGCTATGCGTGAAAGAAAAGCGTGTGGCCAACAAGTAATTGTCTCGTCTCTTATTAGAATAAAGCGTAGATCAAAGGGGAAGCTCTACTAAAACACCGAGCTTGCTACTATTCTTTGGTTATGATAAAAGAAAACGGTAATTTCTGATTCGCCGTTCTGCGGTGCGGGAGCCCCACATCTTTGTGTCAATTGCCCCCATGCGAAAAGCGACCGTCTCGGTCGCGTCACAAAGCTCTTTCAGCGTTATAAGAAATGGAGCTCCTCAGGTGCATCTCGGCGTTCAAGTACACGCATAGTATGGTTTAATGAGCACTACATGAACAACTTCAGCGCGAGGACGCCGACGGAGCGAATCGGGGTCAGAACTGCAGGGGACGGCTTCGTAGGTCACGTCACTGAGGCGGCGTGTAACCTTGTAGGGACCGAAATACCGGTGGATCCACGGTGACGGGCGAGCGTCCAGACCCACACGCAGGCGCCGGTATTGTAATGGACGTCGCATCGACCCTGGTTGTATCGAAGGGTGTCGGTATGATTAGCTCCGGATACGATGCCGAGCAAGTTAGCGTGCCTCTTCGGCTCTTTGTACAAACTCTTCCGCGTGTTCGCTGGTCGCCCTATTATCAGCCAGAGGTAGCATGACGTCAAATGTTGACGTGACGTGGCACCCGTATACAAGTTCGAACGGCGTAAACTGTGTAGTCTCCTGTACAGCAGTGTTACACGCGAAAGTCACATAGGGTAAAATCTCGTCCCATCTTGTGCTCTACGTCGACATACACGGAGAGCATATCAGCCAGCGTTGTGTTCAGACGTTCCGTTAATTCATTGGTTTGAGGGTGTTACGCTGTGCTCTTGCGGTGAGAGCTATGCGTCAGCTGGAGAACGTCCTGCATAAGTTCCGCTGTAAATGCTGTACCGCGGTCGGTGATGACAAGAGACGGTGCACCATGTCGTAGGACGATGTGGCGTACAAAGAACTTGGCCACTTCATACGAGTTTGCTTGAGGGATAGCTTCAGTTTTCGCGTACCCCTTCAAATAGTCGGTAGCGACGACTATCCATCTGCGGCGCGAAGAGGCCAGTGGGAATGGCCCAAGTAGATCCATTCCTATTTGTTGGAACGGTGCTTGAGGAGGGTCCACAGGATGGAGAAAGCCGGCCGGTATGACTGCTGGTTTCTTGCGGCACTGACAATCGCGGCAGGTCTTCACGTACCGTTGTACAGAAGAATAAAGCCGGGGCCAGTAATACTAATATCTTAGCGAATCCCAGTTGTCCCGCGCATGGCTCATCATGGCAGGCTGGCAAATGTCTTGGCGCAGCGCTGACGGCATGACCAGGAGGTACGTATTGGGACGGCTCCCGCACTTTTTGCTGTAAAGGAAGTTGTTGTGCAAGTAGTATGAATATAAGCCGCGCACGAGCGAGCGAGGTAAAAAACCTTCAACTCTTTGAAGGTGCTTGATCAGCGGTAGCAGCTCAGGGTCAGCGCGCTGGTGCTCAGCCATCTTTATGGCGTCGATAATGTCGACAAGTGGCAAGTCATGGTCAGGGTCCGATGACGTCATAGGGAGTGGTGCGCGTGAAAACAGTCAGCGTCACTGTGCTTCCTTCCAAATCGGTAGACAACTGTAATGTCGAAATCTTGTAATGTCGTTGCGCAGGATCCAACGTGCCATCCTGCCTGAAGGATCCTTGAGATTGGCAAGCCAGCACAGCGCGTGATGGTCACTGACTGCCTTAAAGGTTCTACCGTAGAAGTAGGGTCGGAATTTCTTAATTGCCCACACAACCGCTCAGCATTCTTTTTCAGTGGTTGAGTAGTTTTTGTCAGCCTTGGTGAGGCTGCGGCTTGCATAAGTAATGGTGCTTTCCGCACCAGCTTGCCACTGCACAAGAACTGCGCCGAGACCAGATTTGATGGCGTCAGTATGAATTTCAGTGTCAGCGCATTCGTCGAAATGTGGCAATTATTGGGGCCTCTCGCAAACGCTTGCGCAATTCATTGAATGACTGCTACTGCTCGTCCGCCCAAATGAAAGGCACATCGTCGCGTGTAAGCCGTGTCAGAGGCTCAGCAATTCACGAGAATCCCTCGACGAAGCGCCTATAGTATGCGCACAAACCAAGGAAGCGCTGGACAACCTTCGTGTCTCTGGGTGTTGAAAACTCGGCGACGGTAGCTACCTTGTCGGAGTATGGTCGGACGCCTTGAGGACCAACGACATAGCCAAGAAATTTGAGCTCTTGCAACCCGAAGTAGCATTTTTTCAGGCTTTATGCCGAGGCCTGCAGTACGGATCGCAGCGAGGACACTCTCGAGTCGTGCGAGATGTTCGTCAAACGTGCTCGAGAACACGGCAACGTCGTCCAAGTATACGAGGCAGGTTTGCCATTTGAGTTCGGCAAGCACGGTATCCATCATCCACTGAAAAGTGGCAGGTGCGGAACAGTGACCGAAGGGGAGAACTTTGACCTCATAAAGCCTGTCAGGTGTCACAAACGCTGTTTTTTCACGATCCTGTTCATCAACTTTGATTTTCGAATACCCTGGTTCAAGATCCAACGAAGAAAAAAACTTGGCATGTTGTAGACGATGCAATGCGTCGTGCGTGGCAATGGATAAACATCGCGCTTGGTGACAAGGTTCAACTGTCTGCAATCTACACAGAAGCGTAGTGTGTTGTCTTTCTTTCTGACGAACACTACAGGGGAGGCCAACAGGATGGTGGACGGCTGGATCACGTTGTTTCGGAGCATCTCTTTCACCTGATGTTTGATCGCTTCCCTTTCCACTGGAGACACTCTGTAGGGATGCTGACGAACAGGACGTGTGAACTCGTCCGTAGTGGTGCGGTGCTTTGTGACGTACGTGCGCCGTACTTTGTATGACGTTGAAAAACAGCCCGCAAATTCATTCACGAGACTCAGTAGACGATCTTTCTGGTGGTCTGGCAAAGCGGCGTTAACGTGAATCCGTTCGTTTAGGCTGGGTAACCCAGATTACTGAGACAATGCGGTTTCCAATGTGGCAATGTCAGTAACATCAGGGATTTCGCGAACGAATGCGATTGCCATTCCTCGCGGTACGTGCCGATGTTCTTTGCTAAAGTTTGTTAGCAAAACGACTGAACATTTGTTTCGCACCTGAAGAAGCCCTCTGGCTATACAAATGTGGCACTCAAGAAGCAGGGGCATGTTCGCCTCAGCAATTCCTTCAGCGTCGTCCTCGGTGTCGCATCGTACAAGGGTAAGCACGCTGCTCATGGGTGGCAGCGTGACGTGGTCGTCAGCTACGCGAAGCGCGACGTCATGGTCGTTGTCATTACTGTTCGCTATGGCTTGCATAGTAGCGAAGCTGACTCTAGACTCTTGCAGGTCGATGATGGCATCGTTCGCCTGAAGGAAATCCATGCCGTGTATAAGGTCCTTAGAACATTCAGGAAGAATGACGAAGTCACCGATGTACGTGAAGGCCCGAAAGTTGACTCGCGCCGTGCACCGGCCCGTTGGAGTCATGAGGTGCCCTCCTGCAGGACCAATTTGAGTTCCGATCCTTTGCGTGGAAACTTTGTTCAGTATACACGCGAGATTCAGGCTCATAACAGACGTGTTCGCACCCGTCTCGATTAACGCCGTGACTTCGTGGTCATCTATCGTAACTGGTACGTCGCAGGATACTGACACGGAACTACACTGCTTTCTCTGCGTCTCAATTACGTCATATCGCGGTCTTCGTAGTGGAGGATCTTAAGCGTTCGCAACATCAGCGACCTCACCTCCGCAGGTCGCTAGACTCAGTTTTCCCGGGAGGCAGGGCTGGGTAAGCGACGCCTCGTTGCTCTCGGCGTGAAGAGGGGGCTGGAAGACCTGTTTGGGGCTGGTGACGGTGACCGGGGTTCACAAGATCGTGGGGCAAACGAGGTCCTGGCGTCCGCGAGGTATGCTTATATCTCCAGGGGGCATTCACCATCGCGCAGGCACGGCGCATTCAGTGAAAATCCATGGAGGCCAGCTCGGCGGTAAGGACACGCCCTGTAGAGGTGGTCGGGTTCACCGCAATGGAATCATAAAGGCGTCCGGTCTGCGGTGCGCCATACGTCGCTCTTGAGGGGTGGTCGTGTTTCAGGAATTGCGTGTGCCGAGGCGTGAACTCGCCAGTTGCATGTTCAACGGTGCGCACACCATGAAAGTCCGGGACGTCGCTCACATCGCGAAAAATCGGGGACAACGAACTTCGCGCTGCTTCCGCATACGACATGCGAGGTTGTGGCTGCCGTACCTCGTGCTGGGGTGTCTCGCTTCGCTCAGGGAGTTGGACTGCCTGCCTGATTTCCTCCCGGACGACCTCAGCCAGAGCAAGTCGCTGTACCGATGCTGGAGCAACCTGAAGCTTTTGGAGCCCTTCTCGAACAACAAGCCTAATGAGCTCCCGCAAGGCGTCGGTATTCCCCAAAGGCATAGCGAGAGGGTCACGCGATAGGGTCGACACGTCGCGGTTGTACTGCCGTGTTCGCTGCTGCTGTGCCTTTTCCATTGATATGGCTTCCACGCAAAACTCTGCTACGGTCTTTGGTGGGTTGCGTAATAGGCCACCCAATAACTCTTGCTTGGCACCACGCATCAAATTTTTGAGCTTCTTCCGGCATTGACGCATCCGCGCGTCGTAAAAGTCGGCACATATCTTCGACAAATATTGCGACGATATCGTTCGGCCTCTGTACTCTCGCATGAATTGGAGATTCAGCTCGCTCCTTGCGTACGAGGCTGGCGTATGTGCAGATTAGCTGCCGTCGCAATTTGTCCCATGTCGATAGGGCCGCCTCACGGTTCTCAAACCATGTCCACGCATAGGCCTCGAGGGCAAAGCAGGCGTTGCGTAGCTTGCGCTCTTGAGTCCAGCCGCTGTATTCTGCGACACGCTGAAAGTAATCGAGCCAGTCCTCTACATCCTCGAAGGTGTCCCCATAGAAGGACGTGGGGATTCGCGGCTGGTTGAGGACGACCTCGGTCGGCGCGGTCGAGGAAGATGATGGAACCGACGTACTCATCCTTCTGACTTGGTTGGGTAGCGGCTCGTGCTCAGGTGGCCGTCCTTGAAGTCGGCGGCTTGTCCGTACGTGCACAGGAGTTAGCTCGACTCGCGCCTTGTACTCTTCGTACTGGGCTTGAAGACGGTGTTCGATCTGGGAGTGGTAGCATGTACCCAGCACCTCCTCCAGAAAAATGTAACGTAGATTGGAGACTGATTGTTACAAAATAGACGTTTCTCTTTAATGGCGGGCCAGAAGAAGAACGTGCAGCTTCATCGTCACTTCATCGTCTTTCATGGCGCCGACCTTTACGCGCGCCGTTCAGCGGTGCGCGTGTCAATATGTGTCAATTTGTGTCAATATATTTAAACGGAGTGCTGCGCTTTTGACAGCTTCTTCACTACTCCTTGAATCAATATTTCAATGCAATGAAAATTTTAAATGCGGACGTTTCTGTGTACAAGCAGCTTCCTCGCCGTCCGCCCGGATAGCTCAGTCGGTAGAGCGTTAGGCTTTTAACCTAACGGTCCGGGGTTCGAGCCCCCGTTCGGGCGATGGTTTTTTTTTGTTTTTTTTTACATCACGGTTCGCGAGCAATAATTCAAATTGTGTGAATTAACATCTTGAGTCGGCACTGAGGGTTAGGAGGAACGGCGCGGTGTAGAGCTCTGGCTTAATTTAGACCATTTGTTATTCTTTAACATGAAGCCAAAGTACGGTGCACGAGTGTTTTCTTTTTTTTAGTGAAGCGTTTAGCTAAATACTTTACAAGTAACGGCGATGCGTACAAATGTGTTTACCTTAATCCTATGCAACGTGTTTATTCAACACAAAGGTCACAAATTTATTGTGATCCAACCTTTACGTTTGTGCACTACACCGGCGGCAAGCTATTACGATCTTTTTAATACAAACTCCAAATCAGACAAATGCACCGTGTGACACGTATATCCGCAGTGATGTCCCAATTACCACGGATTGTCACAATGTCACGGATTGGTAGGCGCGAATAAAAAGTCTCGAGGCACCAGGGGGCCCTTGGGATCTCGAAAGTCCACATCCGCCGCTCCTGTGCGTTCAGGGAAGTGTCGAATGCCAAATTTCGATTCATCAAAAGAATTGGTAAAGAGGGGCTTGCCACTGGCCGAAGACTTTGACTCGCGGCGCCTTCCTTCATTTCCAGGCCTCAACGCAAGAGTTGAAGTAGCTGTCAACAGGCCTGATGTTGTCGGCTTAGTCAACAGGCCGGACGTCGTTCGTCTGCGTTCTACCTGTTTCTTAATAGAGTCAGTAACAGGACTTGTTCGAGACACCGTGAACAAAGATTTCGCCAGTGCGAAAGCTAACATTCTAAGCGCGGGCGACCCGCTCAGGACAACTGTTGCTGCGCATGTCTTGGAAGATAACGACGCAAAGAGCAAGAAATGACGGTGAACCAAGGAAATATCGCACTCTTAGATCCTTCTGAAACCTGGCCAAGGTCATTGAAGTATATTCTGGAGTCGACGCGAAACCGCGCTCCTGTTGCTTAAAAATGAAAAGAAGACTCGTTCGGAGACCTGTACAACATCTTTACTCACTTGAACGCTGCTTCCAACGATGAGAAGAACCCTTTTCGGCGCCGGAAGCTGTTGAAATTCATGGGAGCGAACAAGACGAGAAAGAAGACGGCGGGTTCCAAAGGCGCGCGCTAAAGAAAAATAAAAAAGAAAAGAATTTCGATTTCGTTCGCATCGAACGCAGCTGTCTCGTCTCGTTTCAGCGACAGTTGTAGTTCAGAGTGCGTATTTCCGAGGACGCTAGTATAGGATCAGGTAAAACTTAACGCCACATACGTTACGCGGACCGCGTACTGCTCCAAAATATTTCGACGCCCCACAGAGTGACTGAGCGAATGGCTCGAGGAATGAGAATCTCGCATATATTTGCAGATGTACTTCTATGAGCCTTCAAAACATGCTTGAAACCTTAAGCACTTTTCTGCTGCCGCGCGAGCGGCTTAACTCTGACACCACATTCTACGTGGGATATGATATTCTTATACACGCTATGCTTGAAAGAAAAGCGCGTGGCCAACAAGTAATTGTCTCGTCTCTTATTGAAATAAAGCATAGAACAAAGGGGAAACTCTACTAAAACACCGAGCTTGCTACTATTCTTTGGTTATGATAAAAGATAACGGTAATTTCTGATGGCTTCAGCGCATGGCAGTAGTGTAATGCGGCGAAGTATTCAGGTTATTGCAGTGAAACGAGCACAATTTTCGCGCATATGCATTGTAAGCAACGCGTTATTATAGAAATTGCAAACCTGACTCGGCCACGCTTGTAGCATTTATTGTTATCTCAGGTGCTCACTTGAGGCCTCTGCTCTGAAGCATAGTGTGCTACAGTGAAGCGAAGACAGAATTTCTTATAGAGTCTGAAAACCCCACTGGGCCACTGCTGTAGCCTTTATTATTAACTCAGTTGCGGACCGGAGCCTTTCGGCTGCCGGTATTATTTTTCCTTTAGCTTGCTATACAATGCGACCGCAGTACATATGAGTATTCTGGAGAAGATTTTTGCAGCACATTCACCATCATGAAATGCGTTTCTTTTTGTATGTCTTTTTATACTTTTTGTACTAAATATCGTGAAGTAGGCTTGATGGCACAATAACAACATTCAAGTCTACTGTTGCTTATGAGGACAACTCTCTGCAACGTTATACGTTTGGATGAAAGCATTATCATTTACTGCACTTCTGCAGGCAATTATAAAAACCTCAAGCATGATTCAGCATGCCTTGAGAATTAATAGCAAATTGAGAAGTCATTGTCACCCTGTCAGTACACTGTTTCTTCTAGGTTAGTTAGTGATCTCCGAGCTAGAAACAATATGCTACCATTAAGTTTTTTTTTCAATTATTTTGTTGTTTGAGACATACAGCTGTCTCAGGGGCTGCAGCAAAAGGCAATATTCTTGCCTGACAAAGGCTGCAGCACCCAAAGCATGTTGACACTCTGAAGCATACAACAGCACAAGTGTTACAATTTTCGAAATATGATAACATATAAAAAACGATTAACAATTCGAATCTCGATCAGAACATGTTAAAAAGGAAAACAAAACAGTAACATTGTAGTACATAAGGAAGTTATACAATAAAGCTGCGAAGAAAATACGTTTTAACAGATTTCTTGAACCTCAAGCTTGATTTCGTGGTTTGTAATTGTTCCAGAATTGTGGGATTATTGTAAAGTAAGGTTGATATTTGAAAGTGTAATGCCTGTTTCCCGCAGTTCGTGCGAGTAAGCGGTATAGAGATTGGGTCATGTCTGAGATTATACGGAGTTTCTTTGGTGGCGAAGGTCTGATTAAACTGTATGTGATCAGCCTGACGGAGACGGAACGCCTCGAGCGATAGCTTATGCAAAAATAGGTGGTCTATATGGAGCATGCCAAGCTTATCAAAAAACGGTTTAGTGTGTGCAAGAACAGGTAGGTTACAAACTGCCCTTACGGCTCTTTTTTTGCAGCCTCTATAGTGACATAAGGTTAGTTTTGGTAGTAGTTCCCCAGACCAGAAGAGAATAGTGTAGACGAGAGTGTATTAGTGTGTAATATAGCTGTTTCTTTAAATTCGTTGGAATAAGATGCTTTAACATGTTAATCATTCCCGTCGCTCTACGAATGTCAGCTCTGAGGGTCTCCACATGAATGGACCAATACAGGTTTTCGTTAAACCATACGCCTAAAAATTTTACGTACTTCGTATTTTCTATAATGCGCCCCCCAAAATTTAACTCGTAGTGACCCATCAGCTGCTTTCCTTTTGGTCTAAATATGACGTACTTTGTTTTTCCGCAGTTCAGTTGTATTCTATTTGAATTTAGCCAACAGTTAAGGTCCCCCATCCATCTATTGGCTACGTTAAATGCTCCTTGAATGTTATGATCAGAGAAGAAAACGCTGGTGTCATCTGCATACAAAGTTATGCACGGTGTGTTTGGGATGTTAACAATATCATTGATATAGAGAAGAAACAAAGTTGGGCCTAGGATTGAGCCCTGAGGAACACCGCAGTTTAAATCAAGAAGTTGGGACTTAGAATCTTTTAGGCTAACAAACTGTTTACGGGAGCTGAGATAGTTCTTAATTAAAGTATATGCTACAAGTTGATAACCTCTCCACTTGCTTTGTTTTGTCTGGTGCTTTCTATGAGCTCTCGTTAGCGTACGAGATGTGGGTGAAGTATTCTCGCTTGTGCTCGTAATTGCAAGGCATTATAGAATCATGGACACTTTTTTTTTTCGAAATATATGTCGTGTTTGAATAAGCATTGGTTAAAAAAAATTTGTCTAAATGCCAATAAAATCAAAGCATGTTCGTATATTTACAAGAGGAGGGATGATTTCTGATAACTACGCTCCTGTTTCTGCTTCTATTTCATGGACGCTTTTTTGCGTAATTTGTGATCTGGTAGGTATTGTTTTTCTTTTTAGGGGGAAGGAAGTGGGTTATACGTATTTCATGATGGTGAATATGCTCTTAAAAGGTTCACCACAATACTTGTATGTACTGTAGCGAAATTGTATAGCAAGCGAAAAGAAAAACATTACTGGCCGACGGTTTTGAGATAATAATAAAGACTACAACGGTGGCCCAGTGAGGTTTTCAGTTTTTATAACATGTTACTTACACTTAATATGCGCGCAAATTCTCTCTTCGGTTCACTGCAACACACCATATGCTTCAGCGCGGAGGCCTCAGGTAAGCACCTGAGATAATAAAGGCTTTACGCGTGGTCAAGTGAGGTTGGCAGTATTTACAATTACGCGTTGCTTACACTGCGTATGCGCGAAAATTCTCACTTGCTTCACCGCAATAGACTGATTGCTTCGCCGCATTACACTAGTGTCATGCGTTGAAGCCATAAAAAAATACCGCTTTCTTTTTTCATAACCGAAGAATCCTAGCAAGCTCGATCTTTTAGTAGAATTTCCGCCTTGATGTACGCTTTATGCTAATGAGAGACGAGCCAATTACTTGTTGGCCGAGTGCTTTTCCTTTACGCATAGTGGGTATAAGAAAATTATATCCCACGAAGTCATAGTTAAGCCGCACGCGCGGCAGCAGGGAAGTGCTTATGGTTTGAAGCATACTTTGAAGGCTTATGGACATAAATCTGCGACGCATGCCACGCGCTTCCTTCCGCGTGGTATGCACGCAGTCACTCTATGTGGCGTCGAAATATTTTGGACACGTGCACGTTTCGCGTAACGTATGCGGTGTGGTCTTACCTGATCGTACTAGCGTTTTCGGAAATCTGCGGTTTGAACTAAAACAAAAACTTACGGTGTCGTCGTTATTATTGTGGGCTCAACACATGGTGATGATGGTGAAGCCTCAATTAATGGTAGGTACAAAGCCAATACGGCGGGGATAGGCCACGAATCGGGTGGTAATATCATTGAAAAATAAAATAATTAGTTAATAAGTAACACAATAATAAATATAAATGAATAATCTATAATGATAAATAAACTATTAAATTAGATAAATTAGTGTTTATTATGATAGCCTTGCCTTGATAGGAGTAGTAACAAGCACTTATTACTGAAATACGTAAAGGATATACTTAAACATATTAAATTTTGAATAATAATATTATTTATCCTTAAATGGGCATTTCTGTTTTTACTGTTTCAATTTTCTAAAATGAAGAAGCAAATAAAATATGGAAACTACAAAACATTACTAAGGCAATTTTTTGTGTCATACAGGAAATTAACAATGGCTAGGCAAACTTTCCTGTGGCTGTATCCTAATACCGTTGCTCCAAGGGAGAGTATAACCGTACTGCTTAAAGGCAGTCCTAGATTACGACGCTGAATTTTTAGACATCGTGTTCGATGAGTAGAAAACTGCCGATAGGATAATAAAAAATGATCGATGGATTCCGACTCATTGCAGAGGTAGCATAAAGAGGAGACAGCCAGACCACATCTGTGCAAGTAAAAAGTGTTGCAATACGGCAACGGCGGCCTTGTAAATGATACTTCGAATTGCCGGTTAGGAAACCATTGTCGGTTCGAAGTGTAATTTAGAAGCATGAAATCTGTAGATTTTGATAGTGACAGACCATTTTGGTCTTCGGTCAAAGAAAACTGCATATACCTGGGTGCAGGGATGTGAGCAGTTGCCGGTAGCCGAGATATCACCGAACCTGTTAAAGAAGCTCGTGCTAAGGAATCTGCTATTTCATGGCTCCACGATCAGGCCACCGCCGTGTTCTTCCTTTTCGATGTGGCGCGTGTCCACGTTCCACTTGAATGGTTTTTCAGCTTCGTGGAAAACGGAACGAGGTGGCTTTCGGCAGCGAGGCGTGGCGTTGTCAAAGGCCTGCACACGACCCTTGTGTAACGTTGCACACAGGCGTTTCTTGAAGCATTTCAAGTTGCTTCACCAGCCTCGGATACGCAACAATGCTTGTGATGCGTTCTCCTATCACCAAATGGGCGTCATTGCCCACTGCTGCATCGCGTTGACCGCGGCTGCAGCCCAGCGTCGGAGTGCAAACAAACTTAAACCTTGTAGGCAACGTTGGAGAATGCGGCCAAGGGTGCCGCCATGCTAGTGGAAGTGGCCTCTGGCGAGAGCCAATAGGCGCGCAACTATGACCGCACGGCGCCCAGGGGATATGTTTTCCTTTTATACGTAGCCCGGCCGTGCCAAACCTCGGCAAGTAGGCAAGTAAATAAGTAAGTAAAGTAAGTAAAGTAAGTTAGTAAGTAAATAAGTAAGTAAGTGAGTGATTGAGTGAGTGAGTAAGTAAGTAAGTAAGTAAAGTAAGTAAAGTTGGTAAGTAAAGTAAGTAAGTAAAGTAAGTAACTATAGTAAGTAAAGTAAGTCAGTAATTAAGTAAGTTGGTACAGTAAGTAAGTAAAGTAAGTAAGTAAAGTAGGTAAGTAAAGTAGGTAAAGTAAAGCAAGTATAGTAAAGTAAGTAAGTTATGTAAAGTAGGTAAATTAAAGTAAGTAAAGTAGTAAGTAAAGTAAAGTAAGTAAAGTAAAGTAAGTAAAGTAAAGTGAGTAAGTAAAGTAAGTAAGTAAAGTAAGTAAAGTTGGTAAGTAAAGTAAGTAAGTAAAGTAAGTAAAGTGGGTAAGGAAAGTAAGTAAAGTAAGTAAGTAAAGTAAATAAATTGAGTAAAGTAAAGTAAGTGAGTAAAGTAAATAAAATAGAGTAAGTAAAGTAGGTAAGTAGCTAAAGTAAGTAAGTAAGTAAAGCAAGTAAGTAAAGTAAGTAAGCAAGTAAAGTAAGTAAGTAAAGTAAATAAAGTGAGTAAAGTAAAGTAAGTAAAGTAAGTAAAGTAAGTGAGCAAGTAAATTAAGTAAAATAGGTAAGTAAAGTAAGTAAGTAAAGTAAGTAAAATTGGTAAGTAAGGTAAGTAAGTAAAGTAACGTAAGTAAAGTAAAGCAAGTAAGTAAAGTAGGTTAATAAAGTAAGGTAAGTAAGTAAAGTAAAGTAACTAAGTGAAGTAAAGTAAGTAGAATAAGTAAGTAAAGTAAAGTAAGTAAGTAAAGTAAGTAAAGTAAAGTAAGTAAAGTAAAGAAAGTAAAGTAAGTAAAATAAGTCAGTAAAGTAAGTAAGTAGAGTAAGTTAGTAAAGTAAAGTAAAATGAAATAAAGTAAGGCGTAGAAAGTAAGAAGAGCAAGAACATAAAACACAGTTTCATCACATTCACAATCTGTGAGGTTGGTTGGTCCGGTTCGGTGCATTCCAGACTCCAGTGGCCTCGGATTGCAACAAAGCCATGACGATCCAATCCGCCAGCTGTGCCGGTTCAAGTCATTGCGTCCCAACCGTGTCTCTGGCTGGTGGGTTGGTGATCTGTCGTATTAGCTCTTGTAGTTGAGGTGGTCGGTGTCGGCAGCCGGCTCGCTGTCGGGGTCCACTGTTGCAGTGTCCGGCTCTAGCCGGACGATGTCTGCCTTGGGTTTTCCTCCAGATTTTCGGCTCGCCTGTCCAGTCGGTCCTGCTGTTACAGCCGGGTCTTCGTAACCTCGGCACGTGCAGCTTGGTCCTCGTCGGTGAGACCAGTCAGCGCCAGGCTATCGGCGTTGCAACGTGAATTCACCAGAATGATTCTGCTGAATTGATCTTTCGTGTCCAAGGCATCCATTTTTGTAGCATCATGTTGGGCAGGTGACATTCGTGTTGCAGGCGCACGCTTAAAATGAATGAATAAATAAATAAATAAATAAATAAATAAATAAATAAATAAATAAATAAATACATAAATAAATAAATGCGATAATATGTTGTGACAACAGAATCTCATTTTTCATATAACCAGTTAGGCTGCTATGCCAGTGCGTGCGGGATGAAATCCCAGCTGTGCCGGTCTAATTTTGATGGCGGCTAAATGCAAAGAGGCCCGAGTATACCATGTATGGGGTGCACGTTATTGTACACCAGCTGGTCAAAATTAATTCGGAGTTCCTCGCTACGGCGTGGCTCAGAACCAAATTGTGGTTCTCAGTGACACGTAAAAAGGGAGACATTTCTTTTCGCGTTTCTCCTGGTTCGTTCTCTACGGAAGAAAAGCATGAATTTCGCGCAAACGGACTGGAGTACTCTGCGCACCCTGGTAAAAGGCCGACTGGCGAATACGGCTTTTCTAACGTGCACTAATCAATTTACACTAAAAGCTATAATCTAGTGCATAAATGGGAAGAGCGACGTTGGAGGTCGCCTCGAGGATTTGTCTACGAGAGAGCTGCCGCGTGAACTTAATTTCTTCACAGCGGGACATCTCTCTCTGCTCGATGTTGTTTCCCACGTTCCTTCACGCCACATGGCCACTACAAAGAGTGGAAGTCGTTCCTGTTCATATTTAACGTAGCATTTCACATCCCCTGTTGAGCATGAGGACCAGCAGCTTTTCCCGAAGTCCCTCGCTTTTACTTATTTAACACGTTATCGGTTTCTGAAATATTAAGATACTCTGTTTGCAGTACAGACTGCGTGGCAGGGCGCGCTCTTCAAAATGAGCGCTAATTGCAGGAGCTCTCCGTTGTCACGATACCGCTTATTGAAAAACAAAGCAGTGCTGCCACCGCGCGGCTAGCAGGACCACGCAACACTAAGGCAACACTGTGCAGCGGCACACCAGGAAATATTTTGCGTAAGCGACGAGCCAAAGCCGAGGGCAGATGCGGTGATCCGCACGAAGAAGAACAAGCCACCGCGGTTGCCTTCGTCGACTATACCCCTGCGGGCTGGCGTCTGCCGGCTGGCGTGTGCCGGCTGGTTTGAAACCTGCGGCAGCCGCTCGTAAAACTTAAACGGTGAACCAGCCTACGTGGGTGTTCCTACAAAATGGTGCCCATGTAATGTGATGAGATGGTGGCGCTCTTCAGTGCATGGCTACTGCCTTCCCAAACGCCCACAGTCATTGAGAAGACCAACTGTTCCTTCAAAAAATATGCCTTCAAATCCAAGGCACACGTTTTACAGCGAAGCTCTCTATGGCTAGGATCCCGGGATCTTTTCGCGTTCATCACGTCGACAGAAAACCCAGTGGGCCGATACCGGCGGGAAAGCGTTGGCCAAAAACACTTCTTTAATAACGACGGAAAGATGTCTCTGTACATAGCGGCCACAAAGCAGTTATAGCAGTAATTTAAAAGTAATAAATAAAATAAAGATTTTGTAAACTGCATTGAAACGTGTGTTTGTGTCATGCATCACTTTGAAGAGCAACGTGCGTAATGGGCGCCCATCATGGGATCAGTGTTTGATAAGATGGCATAGGTGCAACGTATCTACAGCTTCGCTGACCAGCCACCTTCACAGGATTGAATTGGTGGCGATTTTTTTCTTAAATTAAGGAAATCGTTCAACAGCAACCTGCTCTTCTCGTAGTGGCTGCAATCGTTGCTTCGCAAATGCCGTTGTAGTTTCTTACTGCTGGTCATCACAACATATTTTAACGTTGATTGGAGACAGAGTGTTAAAAAATAGACGTTTATCTTTAATGGTGGGCCAGAAGAAGAATGTGCAGCTTACGCACTTCATCGTCTTTCACGGCGCCGACCTTCGCGCGCACCGTTCAGCGGTGCGGGAGCTCCACAACTTTGTGTCAATTGCCCTCATGCGAAAAGCGACCATCTCGGTCGCGTCACAAAGCTCTTTCAGCGACATAAGAAATGGAGCTCCTCAGGTGCATCTCGGTGTTCACGTACGCGCATAGTATGGTTTCATGCGCACTACATGAACAACTTCAGCGCGAGGACGACGACGGCGTGAACCGGCGTCAGAACTGCAGGGGACGACTTCGTGGGTCACGTCACCGAGGCGGCGTGTAACCTTGTAGGGACCGAAATACCGGCGGATCCACGGTGACGGACGGGCGTCCAGACCCACACGCATGCACCGGTATTGTAATGGACGTCGCGTCGACCCTGGTTGTATCGAAGGGTGTCGGTATGATTGGCTCCGGATATGATGCCGAGCAAGTTGGCGTGCCTCTTCGGCTCTTTGTACAAACTCTTCCACGTGTTCGCTGGTCGTGCTATTATCAGCCAGAGGTAGCATGACGTCAAATGTTGACGTGACGTGGTGCCCGTATACAAGTTCGAACGGCTTAAACTGTGTAGTCTCCTGTACAGCAGTGTTATACGCGAAAGTCACATAGGGTAAAATCTAGTCCCATCTTGTGCTCTACGACGACATACATGGAGAGCATATCAGCCAGCGTTCTGTTCAGACGTTCCATTATTTCATTGGTTTGAGGGTGATACGCTGTGCTCTTGCGGTGAGAGCTATGCGTCAGCTGGAGAACGTCCTGCATAAGTTCCGCTGTAAATGCTGTACCGCGGTCGGTGATGACAACAGACGGTGCACCACGTCGTAGGACGATGTGACGTACAAAGAACTTGGCCACTTCATACGAGTTTGCTTGAGGGATAGCTTCAGTTTTCGCGTACCCGGTCAAGTAGTCGGTAGCGACGACTATCCATCTGCGAGGCGAAGAGATCAGTGGGAATGGCCCAAGTAGATCCATTCCTATTTGTTGGAACGGTGCTTGAGGAGGGTCCACAGGATGGAGAAAGCCGGCCGGTTTGACTGGTGGTTTCTTGCGGCACTGACAATCGCGGCAGGTCTTCACGTACCGTTGTACAGAAGAATAAAGCCGGGGCCTGTAATACTAATGTCTTAGCGAATCCCAGGTGTCCCGCGCATGGCTCATCATGGCAAGCTGGCAGAATGTCTTGGCGCAGCGCTGACGGCACGGCAAGGAGGTACGTATTGGGACCGCTTCCGCACTTTTTGCTGTAAAGGACGCTGTTGTGCAAGTACTATGAATATAAGCCGCTCACGAGCGAGCGGGGTAAAACACCTTCAACTCTTTGAAGGTGCTCAATCAGCGGTAGCAGCTCAGGGTCAGCGCGCTGGTGCTCAGCCATCTTTATGGCGTCGATAACGTCGACAAATGGCAAGTCATGGTCAGGGTCCGATGAAGTCTTATGGAGTGGTGCGCGTGACAATCAGCGTCACTGTGCTTCCTTCCAGATTGGTAGACAACTGTAATGTCGTACACTTGTAATGTCGTTGCGCAGGATCCAACGTGCTAGTCTGCCTGAAGGATCCTTGAGGTTGGCAAGCCAGCACAGCGCGTGGTGGTCATTGACTGCCTCAAAGGTTCTACCGTAGAAGTAGGGTCGGAATTTGCTAATTGCCCACACAACCGCTCAGCATTCTTTTTCAGTGGTTGAGTAGTTTTTCTCAGTCTTGGTGAGACTGCGGCTTGCATAAGTAATGGTGCTTTCCGCACCAGCTTGCCACTGCACAAGAACTGCGCCGAGACCAGAATTGCTGGCGTCAGTATGAATTTGAGTGTCAGTGTCTTCGTCGAAATGAGCAATTACTGGGCCTCTTGCAAACGCTTGCGGAATTCATTGAATGACTGCTACTGCTCGTCCGCCCAAATGAAAGGCACATCGTCGCGTGTAAGCCGTGTCAGAGGCTCAGCAATTCACGAGAATCCCTCGACGAAGCGCCTATTGTATGCGCCCAAACCAAGGAAGCGCTGGACAGCCTTCGTGTTTCTGGGTGGTGAAAACTCGGCGACGGCAGCTGCCTTGTCGGAGTATGGTCGGACGCCTTGAGGACCAACGACATAGCCAAGAAATTTGAGCTCTTGCAACCCGAAGTAGCATTTTTGAGGCTTTATGCGGAGGCCTGCAGTATGGATCGCAGCGAGGACACTCTCGAGTCGTGCGAGGTGTTCGTCAAACGTGCTCGAGAACACGACAACGTTGTCCAAGTATACGAGGCAGGTTTGCCATTTGAGTTCAGCAAGCACGGTGTCCATCTTCCACTGAAAGGTGGAAGGTGCGGAACAGGGACCGAAGGGGATAACTTTGAACGCATAAAGCCTGTCAGGTGTCACAAACGCTGTTTTTCACGATCCTGTTCATCAACTTTGATTTGCCAATACCCTGATTCAAGATCCAACGAAGAAAAAACATGGCATGTTGTAGACCATGCAGTGCGTCGTCCGTGGCAATGGATAAACATCGCGCTTGGTGACAGGGTTCAACTGTCTGCAATCTACACAGAAGCGTAGGGTGTTGTCTTTCTTTCTGACTTATACTACAGGGGAGGCCCACGGGCTGGTGGACGGCTGGATCACGTTGTCTTGGGGCATCTCTTTCCCCTGATGCTTCCCTTTCCACTGGAGACACTCTGTAGGGATGCTGACGAACCGAACGTGCGAACTCGTCCGTAATGGTGCAGTGCTTTGTGATGTACGTGCGCCGCACTTTGGATGACGTTGAAAAACAGCCCGCAAATTCATTCACGAGACTCAGTAGACGATCTTTCTGGTGGTCTGGCAAAGCGGCGTTAACGTGAATCCGTTCGTTTAGGCTGGGTAACCCAGATTGCTGAGACAATGTGGTTTCCAATGTGGCGATGTCAGTAACATCGGGGATTTCGCGAACGAATGCGATTGTCATTCCTCGCGGTACGTGCCGATATTCTTTGCTAAAGTTTGTTAGCAAAACGACTGAACATTTGTTTCGCACCTGAAGAAGCCCTCTGGCTATACAAATGTGGCGCTCAAGAAGCAGGGGCATGTTCGCCTCAGCAATTCCTTCAGCGTCGTCCTCGATGTCGCATCGGACAAGTGTAAGCACGCTGCTCTTGGGTGGCAGCATGACGTGGTCGTCAGCTACGCGAAGCGCGACGTCATGGTCGTTGTCATTACTGTTCGCTATGGCTTGCATAGTAGCGAAGCTGACTCTAGACTCTTGCATGTAGATGATGGCATCGTTCGCCTGAAGGAAATCCATGCCGTGTATAAGGTCCTTAGAACATTCAGGAAGAATGACGAAGTCGCCGATGTACGTGAAGGCCCGAACGTTGACTCGCGCCGTACACCGGCCCGTTGGAGTCATGAGGTGCCCTCCTGCAGGACCAATTTGAGTTCCGGTCCATTGCGTCGAAACTTTGTTCTGTATACGCGCGAGATTCTGGCTCATCACAGACGTGTTCGCACCGGTCTCGATTAACGCCGTGACTTCGTGGTCATCTATGGTAACTGGTACGTCGCAGGATAGTGACACGGAACTACACTGCTTTCTCTGCGTCTCAATTACGTCATATCGCGGTCTTCGTAGTGGAGGATCTTAAGCGTTCGCAACATCAGCGACCTCACCTCCGCAGGTCGCTAGACTCAGTTTTCCCGGGAGGCAGGGCTGGGTGAGCGACGCCTCGTTGCTCTTGGCGTGAAGAGGGGGCTGGAAGACCTGTTTGGGGCTGGTGACGGTGACCGGGGTTCAGAAGATCGTGGGGCAAACGAGGTCCTTGCGTCCGCGAGGTATGCTTATATCTCCAGGGGGCGTTCACCATTGCGCAGGCACGGCGCATTCAGTGAAAATCTACGGAGCCCAGCTCGGCGGTAAGGACACGCCCTGTAGAGGTGGTCGGCTTTAGCGCAATGGAACCATAAAGGCCTCCGGTCTGCGGTGCGCCATACGTCGCTCTTGAGGGGTGGTCGTGTTTCAGCCATGAATTGCGTGTGCCGAGGTGTGAACTCGCCAGTTGCTTGTTCAACGGTGCGCACACCATGAAAGTCCGGGACGTCGCTCACATCGCGAAAAATCGGGGACAACGAACTTCGCGCTGCTTCCGCATACGACATGCGAGGTTGTGGCTGCCGTACCTCGTGCTGGGGTGTCTCGCTTCGCTCAGGGAGTTGGACTGCCTGCCTGATTTCCTCCCGGACGACCTCAGCCAGAGCAAGTCGCTGTACCGATGCTGGAGCAACCTGAAGCTTTTGGAGCTCTTCTCGAACAACAAGCCTAATGAGCTCCCACAAGGCGTCGGTATTCCCCAAAGGCATAGCGAGAGGGTCACGCGATAGGGTCGACACGTCGCGGTTGTACTGCCGTGTTCGCTGCTGCTGTGCCTTTTCCATTGATATGGCTTCCACGCAAAACTCTGCTACGGTCTTTGGTGGGTTGCGTATTAGGCCACCCAATAACTCTTGCTTGGCACCACACATGAAATTTCTGAGCTTCTTCCGGCATTGACGCATCCGCGCGTCGTAAACGTCGGCACATATCTTCGACAAATATTGCGACGATATCGTTCGGCCTCTGTACTCTCGCATGAATTGGAGATTCAGCTCGCTCCTTGCGATCGAGGCTGGCGTATGTGCAGTTTAGCTGCCGTCGCAATTTGTCCCATGTCGATAGGGCCGCCTCACGGTTCTCAAACCATGTCCACGCATAGGCCTCGAGGGCAAAGCAGGCGTTGCGTAGCTTGCGCTCTTGAGTCCAGCCGCTGTATTCTGCGACACGCTGAAAGTGATCGAGCCAGTCCTCTACATCCTCGAAGGTGTCCCCATAGAGGGACGTGGGGATTCGTGGCTGGTTGAGGACGACCTCGGTCGGCGCGGTCGAGGAAGATGATGGAACCGACGTACTCATCCTTCTGACTTGGTTGGGTAGCGGCTCGTGCTCAGGTGGCCGTCCTTGAAGTCGGCGGCTTGTCCGTGCGTGCACAGGGGTTAGCTCGACTCGCGCCTTGTACTCTTCGTACTGGGCTTGAAGACTGTGTTCGATCTGGGAGACGGTGTTCGATCTGGGAGTTCGCCCGGATAGCTCAGTCGGTAGAGCGTTAGGCTTTTAACCTAACGGTCCGGGGTTCGAGCCCCCGTTCGGGCGATTGTTGTTTTTGTTTTTTTTTTACATCACGGTTCGCAGATTTTTCGATCAGCTAAAACAGTATACCCAGTGTAATAGGCTCCTCATTATTGCCGGTGATTTTAACTGTGTTCTTTCAGCCCGTGATAGAACTAGCGCCCGACCGTACAAGGATGCAAGCACCGTTGCCCTAAGCGATATGATAAGGGACGATGGTTTGGAAGACTAGGCTGAATGTCTCGGTGGTGGGAGGACTACGCAGTACACCCACTTTCAGGCAGCCAGCCACGCCCGTCTTGACAGAGTGTATGTGAGCCTTGATTTGATACCCGTTTGTAAGGAGTACCATGTGAGCGCATTTTCATTCAGTGATCACTGTTTGGTCAGCTTTTTAGTAGCAAGCACGAAAGAAAAGAAAAAGGGCTTCGAGTGGCAACTATGGAAATTTAATTCGAAATTACTAAGCGACGAAATGTTTACAGCGGATGTAACGAAGCAAGTTGAAGAAATGAATGCTGTTGATAACACGACATCTGGTGAAAAATGGGAGAACTTCAAGCAGGTGGTTAAAATCAAGGCTTTAGAGCGTGCGAGCGCTATATGCAGAGAAAAAGGAGCAGAAGAAAAAGAGATGCGCAGGAATTTAGAAAAATTGATTATTGAGGAATGTAGGATGCCCGGCATGATCATGGACGATATTCGCGCACTGAAACATAAAATAGAACAGTTCGATATCGAAAGATACCGCGGTGTTTGGTGCGGGCAAGGGCCGAAAGGCTGATAATGGGAGAAGTACCGTCGAAAAGAGCGTTAGGCTCAGAAAAGTGGCATGCGCGCCGCAATCAGATAGCGGAAATCGAATATTGCGGAAAAGTTAGCGACGCAGCAGATGATATCGAGCGTGCTTTTTTCGAGCACTACAGTGGTTTATTCACTTACTGCGCAGTCGACATTGATCGTTTTAAAAAGGAATTTTTGTCGTTGATGCCAAGGCTAGATGAAAGTACGAAAGAAATATTGGAGGAACCAATTTCGGAAGAGGAAGTGAAAAGTGCTATTGAAAGTATGCATCCGGGGAAGTCCCCTGGCCCTGATGGTCTAACCTCAGCCTTTTATAAATATTTCAAAGGTGCCATCTCACCAGCCTTAGCGGATGTATATAACGAAGCATTCCAGCTCAAAGTACTACCCCCGTCCTTCTCATCTTCCCACACTATTCTTATACCCAAGTCAGAAGATCCCGTTGCATTGCGAAGAGTAACTTCTTACCGCCCAATTTGTCTCACTAACGGAGACTATAAGATAATGATGAAAATCTTAGCAAAGAGGTTGCAGACTGTCATTGCGAAGCTTGTGGGGCCGCATCAAACGTGTGGCATTAAAGGCCGAACTATCTTCTCAAATATACACGTAGCACGCAGTATCCTCGAATGTTGCGATGCCATGGGTGCACGAGTGGCAATGCTCCAAATTGATCTCGAGAAAGCGTTTGACCGGGTGCCTCATGACATTCTTTTGTGCATTCTAGATTATGTGAATTTGGGTAGAATAATTAGAGAGGGGGTTGCCATGGCGTACCGGGACTGCTCGACGAGGCTTATTGTCAACAAGGTGGTGGGAGCGCGAATCCAAGTTAAGCGTTCGGTGCGTCAGGGCTGCTTTCTCTCGCCGCTGTTGTTTTGCTTGTATATTGAGTCTTTTTGTTTGAGTGTCATAGAGAATGACTGTGTCCGCGGGTTTAAACTGCACGAGGTTGAAGTCCGCCTGTTGGCTTATGCAGACGATATTGCTGTGTTTTGCACTGATTCGGACAGTATAACGCAGGCTGTCAAATGCGTTAAACGTTTTTGTGCTGTAAGCGGCAGCGCGGTAAAGTGGGGTAAGTGCCTGGGATTCTGGCACGGGGATTGGCGTGGGGCCCCAGACACTTTTGCCAACATGAGTTTCGTTACGACTCCGGTGAAATACTTCGGTGTTCCCCTTCAGTGCTACAAAGACAGTGAGTCGTACTGGAGGAGTGAAGTGGATAACCTTCGGGACAGGGTAAACAAATGGAATGGCTGGAATTGGTCTATGTTTTCCAGAGCCACAATTTGAAACATATTTTTAGTGAGCAAACTTTGGTACATCCTCCAAGTCTTGCATTGCTCAAGGGTAAACATCCAAAAAATTCACCGGGTGTTCGCAGTGTTTGTATGGGCATCGTCTTGGGAGAGATCAAGTCGCACCAATTTGTTTCTTCGAGTTCGAAATGGAGGACTAGGACTGTCACATTAGTTTTTGAGACAGTTAGTCAATCGCTTTTTTTTCTTCAGGGACGCAAAAAACCCGTTTTTATACACTGTCAGCCAACTCCGCCTGGGCAAACACTTGCCCGAAATGGTTGTCTCAGCGGGCAGTTTGCCAGGGGGTGTTTATGGTTTTCTACGTGAAGTTGTGGTTTCATGCAGGTTTTTGTCAGCGCGTTTTTCACTTCAATATTTGAGTGACGTCAACCGGAAAAAACTGTACAAGGACCTGTGTGATGTTGTTCTTCCCGTGCCTTTATATCGGTCTCTCTACAGAGCTAGCCATGGGCACAATGTTCTGAAGCGTGTTAAGGCGATGCTAGTACCGTCAGGCGCTAAGACGTTGTTTTTTAAATTGCACTCCGGAACGCTGACTGTCAAACCGTGGATGGCTGAAAGAGGTTTCTTTTTACCTTGGGGCACTCATTGTACAATTTGCAAGCAGGAGGAGACAATTGAACATGTTTTTCTGCATTGTTGGGATGCCGTTTTCCTCTGGGATGTGCTCCAGCGCACAATCAAAAAAGATTTCCCCCTAGATGCGTATGGGATTCGCTACTTGCCAATAGAAAGTGATGATGGTACCCCATTCGATGTGATCATGCTTATTGCCCTGCATAGCATTTGGAAATGTAGAATGGCGGTAAGAAACACCGATCTCGATGCCAGAGCGGCTCGCCAGTATTTCAAAGAAAGCATACGGAACTTTGTAGAGGAACAAAAGTTGCTGGAGTGCATCCCAGAGTGGTTTCCACGTGTGGAATTATTATTGGCGATAAAGGAATATTAGCACAAGCGCAGACACACAAGTTCTGCGGTCGTTTTTACCATATTGTGAGTGTGCCTTTTGATTATTTGTGAATGTGTATTTTTTATCCGGGCCAATGACCGGCAATAAAGTAAAAAAAAGCCCGGATAGCTCAGTCGGTAGAGCGTTAGGCTTTTAACCTAACGGTCCGGGGTTCTAGCCCCCGTTCGGGCGATTGTTATTTTTTGTTTTTTTTTTACATCACGGTTCGCGAGAAATAATTGAAATTGTGTGAATTAACTCACTGAATCGGCACTGAGGGTTAGGAGGAATGGCGTGGTGTAGAGCTCTGGCTTAATTTAGACCAATTGGGATTCTTTAACATGAACCCAAAGTACGGTGCACGAGGGTTTTCTTTTTTTTTAGTGAAGCGTTAAGCTAAATACTTTACAAGTAACGGCGATGCGTACCAATGTGTTTACCTTAATCCTATGAAACGTGTTTATTCAACACAAAGGTCACACATTTATTGTCATCCAATTTTTACGTTTGTGGCCTACACCGGCGGCAAGCTATTACGATATTTTTAATACAAACTATAAATCAGACAAATGCACTGTGTGACACGTATGTACGAAGTGATGTCACAATTACCAAGATGATGAACGATGCTTATCGAGCGATGAATGGTGAGGAGAGGTGTACGCATAAAAAAATACGATACGTATCAAGCAACATTTAGAGATATTTTACCACTTGTGTCACAGTGTGACATATCCATCCTGAAGGACTCGCCGAGAGCGGACTCACACTCAATAGCACATAATGAGTGGCTAAATCAGAGGAGATAAAGTAAATAAAAGAAGCTGTTAAACATGAGGCACCATTCCATTAAAACATCGGTGTGCTTAAGAGATACCCGTTGAACGACACTGTATATTGTGTTTTATATAAAGAGTTAGTTTCTTTCTTACGCAGAATATGGGTCACATATTTTCTCATTGCGCAAGGGTTACATCAGCCCATTCGTAGGCACTTTCACTTGGCGCACATATAACCACTGTATAAATATCCGCAAATATATCCACCGATATAGCGAGCGACCGAGCGGAACCCAGCACTAGGAAAACCAGGGCACTCAGCCAGGCAGCCATGCAAATCCGGTAAAGTAGGCAAAGATAGCTTGGCTTTAAAAAAAGGTGGTAGTTTGTGTGTTAATGACCAAAATGATGTCATCTCAAAGCGGTCTGCTGTACCGCGTACTCTTTTGTACGTCTACAGACAGCCTGAAGGCGCTCCAGTTTTTTATTTATAAGGAGACGAAGACTGGCTAATGCGATTGTTTGCCGCTATGACCATGATGGCGTATTTAACTTTAGTGGCTAAGTCGCATGCATGCCGAACCTAGGCTAAAATTATGCTTCCTTGGAACATAAAAGTTGTTTAAACAACTTTTTATGAAGTAAGTCCTGAATGAAGGGTTTTACTAAAATTTCAAACATATAAATGCAAGGAGTGGCGAGATTTCAATGTCAGACCATTGATGAGTGTTTCACTTCGCTCCTTAGAGTTGAAACTCGTTGACCTCTTTCATTAGTGAGCTGGCGGACACACTGACCTTAAATTCCTTTTATTTTATTACGTTTTGCGCTCACTGCTTTGTAATTTTGCAAAGCATAGCACCAACCTTTGCACCGTATAAACAACTGGAGTAAATTCGAGCTGCAAAGCTGGCTAAAGAAGGTAAATAAACAGTAAACGTTGCAGTGGAGACAACACTAGATACTTCACAGGGCGAAAAAAGGCCCCCAGCCGGAAATGTGTGAGGTAGTCGATGCAGCGCCATTATTTCTCATGTACGGGCTGCACAAGCCGAAACTCGTGTTCCACAATGCTTCATAAGAAGGCCATCTGTAACATGTTAATGTAAAATCTTACATCGGCAATTTATGGTTTTGCAGCAGCATTCCCACGCTGCGAGAGTAGCAAATAAATGAACTGTAACGTGTTTGCATTATCTATATTGCTTGGCACATTGCTGTCATAATGCTGCGACAGTGTTTTGCGAAAACCTCTTATGAAATCGCTACGAGCTGTGAAATCTCGTCGGGAAATCCTCGGCATTTGATAGAGAAAAAGTAAACAAAGGTACTAACAAGTGAGAACGATGCAGGCTTGCTTTATCCGATAAATAACACGAATTGGCGACGAACTCTATCTGCCTCCGATCGTCATTTGGAGAAAAAGAATGGATAATAGGCGCCTTTCTTTGAGCGTTCGGGGCAGTGCAACTAATGAAAGCTTCTATGTAAGAAACGACGCAACTTTCTTAATGCAGTTTGTGCCTTAATGTAAAAGCGTGTATCAGCGAACGTCAGCTTCAATGCTCGAATTCAGCAGCAAGTATTGCTTTTATTACGTCCAATAGAATTTGTAAGCTGCATATACGCAGCCACTGCACCGAATTGCTTGATCACACGTCTGCCTGGATCACGTAGACGCTACGAAGGAAGTGTTGCGTTATATGCCCAATATTTGTACACAGATTTTGATGCACGTAGATATTGTGAGAATGTTGCAGCCACGGGCATATTTAGTGTACGAAGAACTCTGCACACGCCGGCTTGAAACAAAGCACTGCGCCTTCAGTTGAAAAGACGTGCCATATGCTTCCATTAGAGTTATATGCTTCACCTTTACGGTCCCGCAGCCTTCGATGGTCCATGGTCGTTAGCTCCTCCGTTTCCGAGCGTGTCGTCGCAAAGGTTAGACGCAGGAGTGCACACTGTTATTCGTTCGATTGCTTCCAGTGGCAGCGAATACAAAGTGCAGCGCCGAGTTCGATAAGGCGGCGGCGACCAATCACCTAGCCCGCGTGTGCGTAAAGACAGCAGTGGTCACGAATTATTGCAGGCACCTCATCGTTGTCTGCCCGGAGTGCGCGTGTCGCCGTGCGTCCCACTTAAGTTTGGAGTCACTCATTCGGCCATTTACAAGATAATAATAAATGCTGCCTGCAGTGTTGCGCACAGAGAAGCGTAAATTTAATTTGTGTTCAGACGAACTGCTCTAACATAGAAACTACTTGATCAATAAATATTTGGCGTGGAGGGTTCTTATGGCCAGTTGCAGTGGCGGTTCTTAAACAGCTTCGAAGTGCTTTGGAACTTTAGCGACACTTGGTACATGCTGTTTTCCTGGAATGTATATGTTCTCTAAATGGTGGTCGTCCTAATAAATTTCTTTTTTTTAACACGGTTGCCATTCGTGACTCGCGCATACTGCCGTAATAGTTTGAAAAGGAAATAGAAAACGAGACTATACTTGCATTTGATCTGAGACCACAATGCGGTGTCACTCTCTGTACTCAGTTGCTAAGCATAATGGGGCCGTTTAATATTTTTTCAACTTCTTTTGTTGTTTCTAATCATGTATTGATTTATTGTGTCATGCAAAATAATCATGCGCATGGTGATAATTGTACGCGCCAGATGTGCTTCTAAAACATGTATATGTGCACATATGTGCATGTAATATAGGTGCGTATAATGTGTGTATTGGTGTATGTATACACATTTATTCGTTTTTGGCATTTCTTTTTTCCCTCTATTGATATTGTAACAGTTTGTATGCTGCCGGTCAAACTCTGCCAGCGAAGCCCAATGAGGCTATGGAAGGCCTGGTGAATGTATTTTTTCAAGAAATATTGAAAGTGTTTTATTCTTCATATTGTTCATAGTAATATTATTATTATTGTTATTATCATCAATCATTGTCATCACATAGAGGCAAAAGAAAGGCATACGATACGAAGCTAATTAACAATTTGGAACATATGGCCAATCCCCTGCAGTGCGCATGCGCCACTACCATTCAGATCAACAACAACAAACGCGACAACAAGAGATAAGCTTAATTTAGGACCGCCTCCGTAGCGGGAAATGTGCCGTGCTAAAACGGGAAAGGTGCGCAGGCTTGCTCTATCAAGAACATATGTGATGAGCGGGCGTTAGCCAGTCACGGAAGCTGCTGGCGCGATCGCGCTCTCCAATACCAATATTTTCTACAGCTGTAGCGTCGGGTTAGTGCCCGAGAGGTACAACCCTGGACTGCCAATCCGTTGGCGCTAACTTTGAATCTTGACGGCAGCATGAGAATTTGTTTATAATTTTGTCACGAAGCATTCTGGGTTTCCAGCGACGGCACTGCCGGACACAAAAGCGACCAGAGCAGCGAACGCATAACAGCTATCGCTGTGAATGGCCAAACCTCCACATAGAAGCTACGTTAGATGGACGAGTTAAAAGCAAGAGTTCAGCTTCCTTTCCTAGGACGCCGTAAGGCCATTCGATAGCTGCGAAATACCGACGACGAGTCCTCCATTGCTATTTTATTGCTTGTCATCCTCTAGAAAATTAGGCAACCATCGTTGTATGCCCCTCACTTTCCTCCAAATTTCGCTCCGATCACTGCGAGTGGGTGGCCGCGGTTTCTTCTTTCCGGGAACGAGGTGCCATCTAACAACAGTGCATAAAATTACTACTTTGTTATTTCCTGTACAATCCCTCGTCGCGTCAAAGAACAGCGTCGCTCATGCTGCTTTTACTACTTAGCACAATCTCAGCCAGTAATCGCTATAGTTCATCGTGACACCGAAGTGCACGTGCGACAGCTACTAAATGTCAGCAGAACGCGAAACCCCCGCAGGTCACACAGGATGAGCGCACAAACACTGAAATCGACAATTCTGCGGCAGTGCTGACAGTCTCGGCTGCAGCCGAGACTGTCAAGCAAGAAAAACACGACTGCCGGAAGAAGAAACTGTAGAGGGCGCAAGTAAGAACTATCCGTATCAGAGAGCCTAATGAATGCCTGAAGCCGTGTGCAACGTAGAAGAGAGATTCCATCTTGGCCAGTGGTTACCGTTACTCACCGGTACCCGTGTGGTGGTTTCCAAGGGGAGAACGCATGCGCGAATTTAAACTTTTTTTTCGTGACGAAAGTACCTGCGAAAATTCGGAAGAAAAAACGAAAGTGGATAACAGAGGGCTACAAATTTCCTTTTATTGCGTGTTTTTCAATGTTCCGCGCCTGCTTGTCCTTGGATTCATAATCACGGAAGTCACATGAGGAGCATGCCACTTGAATGAGGGGTGGGTGGTGTGGAATTGCAAAGACGATGAGATGAGAGCACGTGAACAGCAAAGCAGAAGCCAAGTGTGCTAGGATTGTTGCAGATAACGTAGCAGAGTATTTTTCCCCCCGACCAGCAGTCGCATACATTCGGCTCAGCAAAGTCACCAATGGTCGCGTTCGGGTCGAAGCAAGACTGATTCGTGCATCCTGATTCCCTAGTGAAGGTGAGGGTAAATAACTGAAACAAAAGAAACCGAAAACATTTGCGTTGCAGAGCTCCTTTTTAAGTTTTTATAATAACGCCTAACGTAAGGAAAGTTAAAGGAATGAGGTTCCTTCACTGCAAGCCCACTCACACCTGGAACGAATAGCAGCTGAAGAATTACCCTCACCTTGCACAAGTTCAAGTTCCATGGCCGCTGAGCTTGCAAGCTGAAAGCTCGAACATTTTTTTGACGTTAACATGACGCACTTGTGGCGTGCAACATCAGTGATGACGATGAGCCACAATCAACTGGAGCGTATTTGGTGGTCATTCCTTGGTGGGCGAAATCTCCCGACCACCTCACGCCGGCCGCGCGTGATCTGAGCCACGCGCCCGCTTCGCTTCGTAGGGAATGGCCCGTCCCTAGCCAGCCGCCGTTCTGCTCGTCTTCCTCGATGTCGATGCTACTGCACATTCAAACAAAAGTATGCTCCTGGTTGTTTGAGCTTTCTAATCTCTATCAATCCCAGTTCTAACGCTGCTATGTTCATGGTGTAAAATGTCTGCAGTGTGAAACACTGAAGTGCGGAAAGAAAGGCTAAAAAGGAGGAAGGAAGATGGATTGCGAGAGGACAAACACGAGTGCTTCCTTCGTCCTTTTAGAGCTTTCCACACTTCAGCGCTTCGCGCTGCAGAAACTTTACACCATAGACCTAAACTCGCCAATATGGCTATTGTTATTCGCCGCTATGTTATTCGGGATTCTTCGAAAGCTCTGCAACAAAGGAAGTGTTTTCCTTGCGGGCTTAGTATTGTGTGTGCACCTTAGAGCCTTCAGAAGTAATGTACCCCATACTTAAAAATCGTCTTGCTTTCATAATGCGTGGAGACCGATGCATGGAACATTACGGTGAGTGTCTTCCCCAATTGACTTTATGGCGGAGCGAAATATATTGACCTAAAATAGCAGTCAAGTTAATATAGTTGCATTGACATTGGGCTTAGGAGTCACTGGGGACACTTTTCCACAACCGGCGTGGTGCTGGTACAGTATGTGTAACCGAATATTAGTTGGAGAAATAAACCACGGAAAACAGCAAAACTAATTACCACGTAGAGGCGTCAAATAAAACCAATACTCGCATCGCTAATTCTCCCGGTCTTCCTTTTATCGCCTTCTTGTTCCATGATACGCGTTCTTACTTTTGAAAAGAAAGAAATTAAATAATGGGGTTTTACGTGCCAAAACCACTTTCTCATTGTCAGGAACGTCGTAGTGGAGGACCCCGGAAATTTCGACCACCTAGTTTTTTTTAACATGCACCTGAATCTAAGAACACGGGTGTTTCCGCATTTCGCCCCCCCCCCCCATCGAAAGCCGGCCGTCGTGGCCGGGATTCTATCCCGAGACCTCGTGCTCTGTAGCCCAACACTTACTTTTTCAGTGCTATGAGCATCGCCGCGTGAAAGAGTAACAAGAGGAAGAAGGAGCGATAGCTATATTTGCATTTACTAAGGCTGGCAACGAGATGTTTCGGCCCGCGGGTATAGTCTCCTTTCGTTTTAGAGCGCAGCTCTTTGGCGTCCGTTCCTGGGTTTCGCGTCGTCGTCGGCGTTGTCGTCGGCCTCGTAACCAGCTCCGCCCCCCTTTCATCCCCCCAGCGCTAGCAGCGACCGACTGATACCGCTGGATGCCGCTGACGCCGCTAGAGAGTTAAGATAACGTGACTGCATAGAACACCGTCGCCGCCATGCAGAAAGAGGAGGAAAGGGTCCCCCCCCCTGTTCTTGTGTGGCGGATAGGGTGCTCTTCAGTTGCCGACGCGCCGGTTATTCGTTGTCCCTGAAACCAACTCCGCAGCTGGGGTTGACTCACTATCGGCGTCAGCGGCATCAGTCAGTCGCTGCTATCTCTTCCCTCCTCCCTTTATCGTGTTGTCCGCTTGCTGCGCGCGCTTCTGCTCCCATCGTTTGCCGCTGGGTGTACACGCCGCCCCCCTCCCCCCTCTTCTTGCGAGTCTCCGGTTGTCAAAGCGCCGGCTCGAACTTAATTCCTTTCTTCGCTCCTCCTCCAATGCAACCCCTGTGCGGTGGCAATCAGAGAGCCAGATCGGTGGCGGCGGATCTGTATATGTGCACCGCCCGAGCCGAAATTGCCGCTGCCGTTCGCCCTGTGCGGTGGCAATCAGAGAGCCAGATCGGTGGCGGCGGATCTGTATATGTGCACCGCCCGAGCCGAAATTGCCGCTGCCGTTCGCCACTGCGAAATTATCTGCCAGTTCTTTCTGAGCCATGAGCGAGACGACCGATGGAAGTCCTCCGTCTGCTGCTGCTGCTGCTGCTGCTAAACGAGCTGCCAGAGCAGAGGCCCAGCGCCGTCGCCGTCAGAATCCAGAGGTGCGTGCCGCCGAAGCAGAAGCTTACCGTCACCGCCGTCGAGATGATCCAGGAGTACGGGAAATATAAAAAAAAATTCTGTGATAGCGCATACATGTGTTGCTCGATTTCTTTGCCTCAATCTATCGAAAGGTGAAACAGCTTATTTGCTGCGCTCAAATTTCGCATTAGGAAGTAACGTAATCGTCGGTAATTTTTTTTATTTACCTGAAAGCATTTTTTTAAATATTGACAAAATACGATGTGCAGGAACGTCCATCTTCGGAAATGCGAAGACAACCGCTCCAGTGGCGCTGCAGCATCTCGTCAAAAGCAAGCTCTGCTGCAGTAAGCCTTTCTGCTCTTAGCATGACACTCCTGTTTTCCCAAGACGATGGGCCACCCGAAAGTCGCATAGACGTCGTGTACAGCCACTACCTCAGGGAAAGGGGGCATAACGCAGATACGTCCTCGTCGCGGAAGTTGTCGCTCAGTGTCTCCTGTGTACGACGTTCTCAAGACGTGAACGCGAAAGAAGCGATGGTTGCAGAAGCTAAAAGGCGAACGCTAAACGGGCGCCACTTTGTTGAAGTGCATGGACAATCATTAGAAAGAAGCGAATAAAAGAAAAAAGCGCAGCAAAGCGACCAGTGTCACTTGCCAATATTTCCGAGAGTCCCAGTGAGCCGCAACATAACGTTGCGCACTAACCAGGATTATTCGCAGAAGGGAGCATATAAAGCACGTGCGGGATTCATGGAAGATCGTCTGCCGCTCAGTTACGGCTACAAACCACTCACCAGTTCTTGTTGGCGAAAGAACCTATACTGCCTCATCACGTGCAACAGCATGTTTTCTGGCTCTCGCGGAAACACGTGAAATATTAGCGCCTCTTCCACAGCTTGAGACTATATGGAGGATGCCATTGCCACCGCGAAGCTCTTATAAGGACTGCTTTGCGAATTTCCCGCCGCAACAGGAATGTATAACCGTTCCTCCTAAATTTATCTTCGTACCGCGATTATGGGCACACTATAGCTGGAGTTGAATCGATGGCAAATGTAGAGCAAAATAAAAATATTGCTTACGATTCATCTGCTGCATCATCTTCAGGTACAGAGAATTATAGTACAGTTTTGTCTCTTGCGGTACTTCGGATGTTTTAGAGTACGTTACAAGGCATGTTGCGTTGGCCACCTTATTGTCATCACTACACCTAAAGGAAGGCTGACCACGTGACATCCGGGGTGTCTACCACACCGCCACGTAAAGGCTGCGTAAGGTATGTGCGATGCAAATCAATCAATATTGTGTTCTTCGTGCGAGCCAACATGGGCAAAAACATCCTGCCTTCATTGAGACGGTTCTTTAATAGCCTGGATAGGTTATTAGATGCAATGAACAGGAGGATATTGTTCTGGTCAATGACCAATATGAGGTGAAGAGGAAACAGTGAGAAACGGCTTCGCCAAGTTTCCTTCACACTATTGTGCCGTGATGTCACACGTGTGAGTGAGAAGTGTGTTCTCTATATTACCAGGAAATACGCAGTCGTGATGTCTGTTCAATGAAAATATACTAAAACATATTTCGAAAGTAACTTCTGAAACATTCCTATCAAGATGGGGGTGGTGTCGATACAGGCGCGATTAGTCTTCGCTAGGCCTTGGCACCTTCTTGAGTATCGAATGAGCCACGTAACCTTGATCAGTCTAGTTTATCGCAGACATGCGAGTAGAATTCGCGCCCCTTCTTTGAGCACTATCCGCGTTTCTTCCGACAAAGCTTTCCTGCTCTCCAATTAATAATCTCACAGGAGTGTGGACCGACGGATGAGCGCTTTATCACGGAGCTCCATTGCGAAAGCCGCAAGTGTATGCGCATGTTCGCGGAGTATCCTTTCCAGCCTTCTAGGCTTTCAATTCTGTGCAAAGTAGCACCTGATGCTTAAGAGTTCATCGATATCTCGCCAGCGCTTATTGTATCCATCTCGTGCGCGCACGAGCCGTGGGAGACGATGAAACGTTGCAAATTCATCAGAGTTACGCGGCGCTGGCTCGGAAGTACGTGTGCGCATTTGAATCAGCGTTGATGGTAATAAGCAGCAAGGGCTACGTCAATCTCAATGGAACAGACTACATATGCAGTCGCTGCTCGAACACAAGGATGCTCTGCGCCCCGCATGTGCCTGCTACTTTTGCAGGTGCGCGCAATGTGGAGTGTTGCGATTCGCCTGCGACACGTGGTTTTGCCGGCGCGACTGCGGCGGGGCGGCAGACATTTTGGCCCGATCGTCGTCGCCGCAACACTCATCGCCAGGTGTTTCCAGGCGCGACTGCGGCGATGCGACCGCCTAGGGATCATCCTCGCATTCCAGTCATTGTGCCCGAAACAGGCGATGCCAAAGCAGGGATCTCATTCCAGTCATTGTGCCCGAAACAGGCGATGCCAAAGCAGGGACCATCCTCTCATTACAGTCATTGTGTCCGACCGGCAGCGCCACGACAGGGTGCTACGAGATCGTGCTCGACATGGTGCTACGGCATCGCTACGACAGTGTGCGTCACCATTAGCCCATTGTACATTCACGTGCTCGTCTTTTGAGGGGTTCCTTCTTGCCCTAAACTGCGAGAGTATAAAAACAGCTGCCCCCGGACGCCAAAAGGAGGGCTCCGATTTCTTCTGCTGAGTAAAGTGCTCTCCCGTCTCTCTACTTCGGTCAACCTGACCGCCAACTCTTTGCGATGTTAAAATAAACAAGTTGTTTTGTTGTTACCAGTCGACTCATGCTTTGCCGGGACCTTCGGATGCTTCCAGTTGTACCCCAGGCCGCCAGGCCAACGCTACCCTTGGGGCTTGCGACCCAGGTACAACCACGGGCGTCAGCGCCGAGTTCCCAACAGATCGTACCAGCAGTCCGATCCAAACATCTGGTTGGCAGCGGTGAGATCGCCTACGACTTCAAACAACTGTCTGCCAGCGGTGAGATCGCGACAACGGAGGCCAGCAGCGAAGAGATGCAGTTGACTGTATGCTGAGCAGCTCAACGACGATCCGGGAGCAGTGCAACGAGCCCTGTGTGATGACTGGTTGCCTGCAGCGGAACGACTGCGCTGGACTCTTGGCTGCGAGGTTTGGTGAGTGCGGGACTTTCTTCTTCTGAGCTTTGCCAGGCTTTTGTTAGTGTCAGAAACAGAGCTGGTAAATGTGGTTGTCGTTGCTGCCGGGTTAGTTTGCGGCAAGACAATAGTAAGCAGTAGAGAAAGCAGCATTCAGAGCAGCCATGGATTTGAAGTCGTTGCGCAAACCGAAATTGTTGGAGCTTGCAAGAGAGTTGGGTCTGGATGTCTCGGACAAACTCAGAAAACCAGAACTGCTAAAGGCTATTCTTGAGTTAGAGGCTGAGGATGACGAGCTGTCGGAATGCCTTGAGACTATTGAGGAGAGGTCAAAAAGACAGGAGCGCGAACTTAAAGAGCAAAAAGAGAAACAGGAGCGCGAACTTAAAGAGCAAAAAGAGAAACAGGAGCGCGAACTTAAAGAGCAGAAAGAAAAAGAAGAGCGTGACCGTCAACACGCTTTGGAAATGAAGCGTCTTGAGGTAGAGATGGAACGCGCTCGTAATGGAAGTCAGGCACACGGTGCAGGAGAACGAGTATTGTTCAAAATGACTGACCTGATGCGGCCGTTTAAGCTTGGAGAGGACATTGGTTTGTTCCTGGTTAACTTTGAGCGAACGTGCGAGAAGCAGGGGTTCTCTCGGGAAACGTGGCCACAGCGCTTGCTCACTTTGTTACCCGGCGAGGCGGCCGACGTAGTCGCTCGCTTGGATAGAGAGGAAGCAGAGGATTTCGACCAAGTAAAATCGAGTCTGCTAAAAAAGTACCGGCTGTCTGCGGAGGCGTTCCGTCGGAAGTTTCGGGAAAATGAGAAAGGCAGAAGTGAGTCATATACAGAGTTTGCGTATAGGCTTATGTCGAACATGCAGGAGTGGCTCAAAGAAGAGAAAGCGTTTGGTGACCACGATAAAGTTCTGCAGTGTTTCGGGCTAGAACAGTTTTATAGTCGGTTACCGGAGAACGTGCGATACTGGGTCTTGGATAGGCCAGACGTTTGTACGGTGGCTAAAGCCGCTGAGCTAGCCGAGGAGTTTGTGACGCGTCGGGCTCGCGGAGCTAAGGACGGTCAAAAGGGTGAATTTGGCTCGAAGTTTGAGAGGCCGAAGTTCACACCCATGAGAGCAAAGGGGAACACGCGTAGTGCGGATGCGAGTGGAAGCAGTGCGACCGAACCTAAGGAGACGGCGGCAGCCGAAGCCGAACGCAGAAAGCGGTTCGAGATGAGGCGAGCGGGCGTTTGTTATACGTGCCAGAAGCCGGGTCACTTTTCGGCGCAGTGTCCGGAAACAACACCAAAAGTTGTGTTTTTTTCAATAGGCAGCACTGACGAGAACATGAAGCTTCTCGAGCCTTACATGCGAGACCTCCTCGTGAACGGGAAAGAGTGCCGAGTGCTTCGCGATTCCGCAGCTACGATGGATGTAGTTCACCCATCTAACGTAGAACCCCATATGTTCACGGGCGAGTGCGCGTGGATCAAGCAAGCCGTGGAAGCTCATAGCGTGTGTCTGCCAGTAGCAAAGGTGCTTATTGAAGGACCTTTCGGAGCGCTTGAGACAGAGGCGGCAGTGTCATCTATGCTGCCACCCCAGTACCCGTACCTATTTTCAAACAGGTCCGATCACCTCCTGCGCGAGAAGGGGCTTCTGTTTGGTGAAGCTAGTGTTCAGGCCTTAACCAGATCGAAGGTTCGGGAGCTCGCTGCAAAGGCGGTAGTTGCGGGGCCGACGTTATCAAACAACGAAAAAGGGTCAGAGGCGCAGCAAGCTGATATTCCGAGCACGCCCGAACTGAATAAACTTGAGTCTGTAACGTTAAAGGCGCCAGATACTGGAGAGGAAAATCCCGATGCGGGAAAGTTAGAAGAGCTATCTACTGATTTGCTCATCGCGCCTACGTCAGACGGACTTGATAGGTTGCTAAAAGTCAGCCGGTCGGCTTTGATAGCCGAGCAAAAAAAGGATGGCAGCCTGGAAAACGTGCGCTGCAATGTCAAAGAAGGTATCGCCAGGAAAACTGCGCGTTTTGTGGAAAGAGGTGGAGTCCTGTACCGGAAGTATCTAGACCGAAGAGGAGTGGAGTTCGATCAGCTGATCGTGCCTCAATGCTATCGTCAGGATCTGTTGCGCTTGTCGCATGGGGGTTCGTGGTCCGGACACCTAGGAGTTAAGAAAACTAAGGACCGTCTCTTGCAAGAGTACTATTGGCCAGGGTGTTTTCGGGACGCAGACCATTTCGTGAGGACATGTGACACTTGTCAGCGGGTGGGCAAACCAGGGGACAAATCAAGGGCGCCGTTGAAATTGGTACCTATCATAACGGAGCCTTTTAGACGGCTCGTTATTGATACAGTGGGACCTCTGCCGGTAACAGCCACGGGGTACAGACACATTTTGACTGTGATCTGCCCAGCGACAAAGTTCCCTGAAGCAGTGCCGCTTAAAGAACTCAGCTCAGTTGAGATAGTCAATGCACTACTGTCCATATTTGCGCGAGTTGGTTTTCCTGCAGAAATTCAATCAGATCAGGGCACAGTGTTTACTAGCGCTTTGACGACAACTTTTCTCGAAAGGTGTGGGGTAAAGCTGTTACACAGCTCAGTGTACCACCCACAGTCGAATTCCGTTGAGAAGCTCCACTCCGTCATGAAGCGCGTGTTGAGAGCGTTGTGTTTTGAACATCAAACTGACTGGGAGCTGTGTCTGCCTGGGGTGATGTTTGCATTAAGAACCGCGCCGCATGCGGCTACGGGGTTTTCGCCAGCTGAACTGGTGTACGGTCGCTCGCTTCGGTCTCCGCTTCGCATGCTTCGAGAATCATGGGAAGGTAGGGGCGACGACCCAGTCGTGGTGGAGTACGTGCTTAAGCTCCTCGAACGCTTAAGAAGGGCACAGGAGTTGTCAGGTGAAGCAATGACAAAGGCCCAGCAGAGGGCCAAGGTTTATTATGATCGGACAGCCAGGGCCCGTCGTTTTGAGGTTGGCGATGAGGTCATGATATTGCGCACATCGCTAAACAACAAACTAGACGTGCAGTGGGAGGGCCCAGCACGAATTGTTCAGAAACTGTCGGACGTTAACTACGTGGTAAGTCTGCCAGGAAAGCGGAAAGCACAGCAAGTTTACCACTGTAATCTGCTCAAACCTTATAGACAAAGGGAAGCAGTGGTGTGCATGATGGTAAACGTTCCTGAAGAGCTTCCGGTCGAGCTTCCAGGACTAGGCTCAGTGACGAACAGGGAAGACACCGGTCAAGTCATTAGTGACCTTATCAGTAAAGCACCGCTGTCGCCCGAGCAGAAAACCGAACTACACCAGCTATTACAAGAGTTTCAAGGTCTGTTCTCTGAGAGGCCTGGTAGGACTTCTGTACTTACTCATGATATAGAACTTACCTCCCCAGAGCCAGTACGATCCAAGGCGTATCGGGTGTCACCCCGCCAGAGCGATATTATGGAGGCTGAGGTAAAGAAAATGCTACAGCTCGGTGTTATTGAGGCAGGTGAGAGTGATTATACCTCCCCTTTGATTTTAGTTGAGGTACCGGGCAAGGAACCTCGTCCTTGCGTCGACTACCGCAGGCTTAATTCCATCACTAAGGATCAAATTTATCCGATCCCTAACATAGAGGAGCGCCTTGAGAAAGTTAGTAGCGCTCAGTTTATTTCCACCCTAGATCTTGTCAGGGGTTATTGGCAGGTTCCACTTACAGAAGAGGCTAGTAGGTATGCGGCGTTCATTTCACCAATGGGAACATTCCGTCCTAAAGTGTTGAGTTTTGGTTTGAAGAACGCGCCATACTGTTTTTCAAGTCTCATGGATAAAGTGTTGCGGGGACAGCAAGAATTCGCTTTACCGTATCTAGACGACGTAGCGATATTCTCCGCATCCTGGTCTGAGCATATGACACACTTGCGGGCAGTGCTAACCCGCCTGCGCGAAGCAGGCTTGACAGTAAAGGCTCCTAAGTGCCAGTTAGCACAGGCCGAGGTTGTCTACCTCGGTCACGTGATTGGTCAGGGTCGTCGCCGCCCCTCTGAAATAAAAGTGGCCGCTGTGCGAGACTTTCCGCAACCGCGCACAAAGACCGATATTCGGTCGTTCTTAGGTGTCGCCGGCTACTATCAGAGGTACATCCCTAGGTACTCTGATATCGCGGCTCCCCTGACGGATGCTCTAAGAAAGACAGAGCCTCAAACAGTCGTCTGGGACGAGACAAAGGAAAGAGCTTTTAGCGCCCTAAAGAGTGCCCTAACAAGCCAGCCTGTGCTACGATCGCCAGACTATACAAAAGGGTTCGTTGTTCAGTGCGATGCTAGTGAGCGAGGCATGGGCGTTCTACTGTGCCAACGGGAAAATGGAGAAGTAGAACACCCCGTCCTGTATGCTAGTCGTAAGCTGTCCAGTCGTGAGCAGGCGTATAGCGCCACCGAGAAAGAGTGTGCGTGTCTCGTGTGGGCCGTTCAGAAATTGTCATGCTATCTAGCCGGCTCGAGGTTTATCATTGAGACGGATCACTGCCCTCTCCAATGGCTGCAGACCATCTCTCCCAAAAATGGCCGCCTCCTGCGCTGGAGCCTCGCTTTACAACAATATTCCTTTGAGGTGCGTTACAAAAAGGGGAGTCTCAACGGTAACGCCGATGGCTTAAGTCGAAGCCCCTAACGTAGGAATCAGCCTCAAAATTGTTTGTTACTGATGTTTTTCTTCCTGAGGCAGGATTTTTTTTAACATATTGCTTTTGTTTAGTGTTTCAAAGTGATGATATGCTTTCTAGTGCAATTTTTCAATTTGTGGACGCGTTCTGAGTGATGCTAGACTACTGTAAGGAACTAGGCAGTGGTATAAAAAGGGGAAAGAGCCTGGCAGGGCTTAGTGAGGGTTGTGCCGTGCTTGCTGACTGAGCGGTTGAGTTTCAGCGTAGTTCTAACGCTCGCCGGGAACAAGAACAAAAATGTGAACTCTCCCGAAGTCACTTTGCAGTGTCCCGTGCGAACCTGAACGAGAGAACGAGGCCTTCTCTGTGCGCTGCGCTCAAGAAACGTCGAGGGACGCCCGACTTCGGTTATGAGCATCATCGAGCGACATCCCTCCGGACAGCGGATGCAGTCCCCTGTCCATCGGGATCTCCTTCCCCCGGCGGGGCGGTCTGTTGCGATTCGCCTGCGACACGTGGTTTTGCCGGCGCGACTGCGGCGGGGCGGCAGACATTTTGGCCCGATCGTCGTCGCCGCAACACTCATCGCCAGGTGTTTCCAGGCGCGACTGCGGCGATGCGACCGCCTAGGGATCATCCTCGCATTCCAGTCATTGTGCCCGAAACAGGCGATGCCAAAGCAGGGATCTCATTCCAGTCATTGTGCCCGAAACAGGCGATGCCAAAGCAGGGATCTCATTCCAGTCATTGTGCCCGAAACAGGCGATGCCAAAGCAGGGACCATCTTCTCATTACAGTCATTGTGTCCGACCGGCAGCGCCACGACAGGGTGCTACGAGATCGTGCTCGACATGGTGCTACGGCATCGCTACGACAGTGTGCGTCACCATTAGCCCATTGTACATTCACGTGCTCGTCTTTTGAGGGGTTCCTTCTTGCCCTAAACTGCGAGAGTATAAAAACAGCTGCCCCCGGACGCCAAAAGGAGGGCTCCGATTTCTTCTGCTGAGTAAAGTGCTCTCCCGTCTCTCTACTTCGGTCAACCTGACCGCCAACTCTTTGCGATGTTAAAATAAACAAGTTGTTTTGTTGTTACCAGTCGACTCATGCTTTGCCGGGACCTTCGGATGCTTCCAGTTGTACCCCAGGCCGCCAGGCCAACGCTACCCTTGGGGCTTGCGACCCAGGTACAACCACGGGCGTCAGCGCCGAGTTCCCAACAGATCGTACCAGCAGTCCGATCCAAACATCTGGTTGGCAGCGGTGAGATCGCCTACGACTTCAAACAACTGTCTGCCAGCGGTGAGATCGCGACAACGGAGGCCAGCAGCGAAGAGATGCAGTTGACTGTATGCTGAGCAGCTCAACGACGATCCGGGAGCAGTGCAACGAGCCCTGTGTGATGACTGGTTGCCTGCAGCGGAACGACTGCGCTGGACTCTTGGCTGCGAGGTTTGGTGAGTGCGGGACTTTCTTCTTCTGAGCTTTGCCAGGCTTTTGTTAGTGTCAGAAACAGAGCTGGTAAATGTGGTTGTCGTTGCTGCCGGGTTAGTTTGCGGCAAGACAATAGTAAGCAGTAGAGAAAGCAGCATTCAGAGCAGCCATGGATTTGAAGTCGTTGCGCAAACCGAAATTGTTGGAGCTTGCAAGAGAGTTGGGTCTGGATGTCTCGGACAAACTCAGAAAACCAGAACTGCTAAAGGCTATTCTTGAGTTAGAGGCTGAGGATGACGAGCTGTCGGAATGCCTTGAGACTATTGAGGAGAGGTCAAAAAGACAGGAGCGCGAACTTAAAGAGCAAAAAGAGAAACAGGAGCGCGAACTTAAAGAGCAAAAAGAGAAACAGGAGCGCGAACTTAAAGAGCAGAAAGAAAAAGAAGAGCGTGACCGTCAACACGCTTTGGAAATGAAGCGTCTTGAGGTAGAGATGGAACGCGCTCGTAATGGAAGTCAGGCACACGGTGCAGGAGAACGAGTATTGTTCAAAATGACTGACCTGATGCGGCCGTTTAAGCTTGGAGAGGACATTGGTTTGTTCCTGGTTAACTTTGAGCGAACGTGCGAGAAGCAGGGGTTCTCTCGGGAAACGTGGCCACAGCGCTTGCTCACTTTGTTACCCGGCGAGGCGGCCGACGTAGTCGCTCGCTTGGATAGAGAGGAAGCAGAGGATTTCGACCAAGTAAAATCGAGTCTGCTAAAAAAGTACCGGCTGTCTGCGGAGGCGTTCCGTCGGAAGTTTCGGGAAAATGAGAAAGGCAGAAGTGAGTCATATACAGAGTTTGCGTATAGGCTTATGTCGAACATGCAGGAGTGGCTCAAAGAAGAGAAAGCGTTTGGTGACCACGATAAAGTTCTGCAGTGTTTCGGGCTAGAACAGTTTTATAGTCGGTTACCGGAGAACGTGCGATACTGGGTCTTGGATAGGCCAGACGTTTGTACGGTGGCTAAAGCCGCTGAGCTAGCCGAGGAGTTTGTGACGCGTCGGGCTCGCGGAGCTAAGGACGGTCAAAAGGGTGAATTTGGCTCGAAGTTTGAGAGGCCGAAGTTCACACCCATGAGAGCAAAGGGGAACACGCGTAGTGCGGATGCGAGTGGAAGCAGTGCGACCGAACCTAAGGAGACGGCGGCAGCCGAAGCCGAACGCAGAAAGCGGTTCGAGATGAGGCGAGCGGGCGTTTGTTATACGTGCCAGAAGCCGGGTCACTTTTCGGCGCAGTGTCCGGAAACAACACCAAAAGTTGTGTTTTTTTCAATAGGCAGCACTGACGAGAACATGAAGCTTCTCGAGCCTTACATGCGAGACCTCCTCGTGAACGGGAAAGAGTGCCGAGTGCTTCGCGATTCCGCAGCTACGATGGATGTAGTTCACCCATCTAACGTAGAACCCCATATGTTCACGGGCGAGTGCGCGTGGATCAAGCAAGCCGTGGAAGCTCATAGCGTGTGTCTGCCAGTAGCAAAGGTGCTTATTGAAGGACCTTTCGGAGCGCTTGAGACAGAGGCGGCAGTGTCATCTATGCTGCCACCCCAGTACCCGTACCTATTTTCAAACAGGTCCGATCACCTCCTGCGCGAGAAGGGGCTTCTGTTTGGTGAAGCTAGTGTTCAGGCCTTAACCAGATCGAAGGTTCGGGAGCTCGCTGCAAAGGCGGTAGTTGCGGGGCCGACGTTATCAAACAACGAAAAAGGGTCAGAGGCGCAGCAAGCTGATATTCCGAGCACGCCCGAACTGAATAAACTTGAGTCTGTAACGTTAAAGGCGCCAGATACTGGAGAGGAAAATCCCGATGCGGGAAAGTTAGAAGAGCTATCTACTGATTTGCTCATCGCGCCTACGTCAGACGGACTTGATAGGTTGCTAAAAGTCAGCCGGTCGGCTTTGATAGCCGAGCAAAAAAAGGATGGCAGCCTGGAAAACGTGCGCTGCAATGTCAAAGAAGGTATCGCCAGGAAAACTGCGCGTTTTGTGGAAAGAGGTGGAGTCCTGTACCGGAAGTATCTAGACCGAAGAGGAGTGGAGTTCGATCAGCTGATCGTGCCTCAATGCTATCGTCAGGATCTGTTGCGCTTGTCGCATGGGGGTTCGTGGTCCGGACACCTAGGAGTTAAGAAAACTAAGGACCGTCTCTTGCAAGAGTACTATTGGCCAGGGTGTTTTCGGGACGCAGACCATTTCGTGAGGACATGTGACACTTGTCAGCGGGTGGGCAAACCAGGGGACAAATCAAGGGCGCCGTTGAAATTGGTACCTATCATAACGGAGCCTTTTAGACGGCTCGTTATTGATACAGTGGGACCTCTGCCGGTAACAGCCACGGGGTACAGACACATTTTGACTGTGATCTGCCCAGCGACAAAGTTCCCTGAAGCAGTGCCGCTTAAAGAACTCAGCTCAGTTGAGATAGTCAATGCACTACTGTCCATATTTGCGCGAGTTGGTTTTCCTGCAGAAATTCAATCAGATCAGGGCACAGTGTTTACTAGCGCTTTGACGACAACTTTTCTCGAAAGGTGTGGGGTAAAGCTGTTACACAGCTCAGTGTACCACCCACAGTCGAATTCCGTTGAGAAGCTCCACTCCGTCATGAAGCGCGTGTTGAGAGCGTTGTGTTTTGAACATCAAACTGACTGGGAGCTGTGTCTGCCTGGGGTGATGTTTGCATTAAGAACCGCGCCGCATGCGGCTACGGGGTTTTCGCCAGCTGAACTGGTGTACGGTCGCTCGCTTCGGTCTCCGCTTCGCATGCTTCGAGAATCATGGGAAGGTAGGGGCGACGACCCAGTCGTGGTGGAGTACGTGCTTAAGCTCCTCGAACGCTTAAGAAGGGCACAGGAGTTGTCAGGTGAAGCAATGACAAAGGCCCAGCAGAGGGCCAAGGTTTATTATGATCGGACAGCCAGGGCCCGTCGTTTTGAGGTTGGCGATGAGGTCATGATATTGCGCACATCGCTAAACAACAAACTAGACGTGCAGTGGGAGGGCCCAGCACGAATTGTTCAGAAACTGTCGGACGTTAACTACGTGGTAAGTCTGCCAGGAAAGCGGAAAGCACAGCAAGTTTACCACTGTAATCTGCTCAAACCTTATAGACAAAGGGAAGCAGTGGTGTGCATGATGGTAAACGTTCCTGAAGAGCTTCCGGTCGAGCTTCCAGGACTAGGCTCAGTGACGAACAGGGAAGACACCGGTCAAGTCATTAGTGACCTTATCAGTAAAGCACCGCTGTCGCCCGAGCAGAAAACCGAACTACACCAGCTATTACAAGAGTTTCAAGGTCTGTTCTCTGAGAGGCCTGGTAGGACTTCTGTACTTACTCATGATATAGAACTTACCTCCCCAGAGCCAGTACGATCCAAGGCGTATCGGGTGTCACCCCGCCAGAGCGATATTATGGAGGCTGAGGTAAAGAAAATGCTACAGCTCGGTGTTATTGAGGCAGGTGAGAGTGATTATACCTCCCCTTTGATTTTAGTTGAGGTACCGGGCAAGGAACCTCGTCCTTGCGTCGACTACCGCAGGCTTAATTCCATCACTAAGGATCAAATTTATCCGATCCCTAACATCGAGGAGCGCCTTGAGAAAGTTAGTAGCGCTCAGTTTATTTCCACCCTAGATCTTGTCAGGGGTTATTGGCAGGTTCCACTTACAGAAGAGGCTAGTAGGTATGCGGCGTTCATTTCACCAATGGGAACATTCCGTCCTAAAGTGTTGAGTTTTGGTTTGAAGAACGCGCCATACTGTTTTTCAAGTCTCATGGATAAAGTGTTGCGGGGACAGCAAGAATTCGCTTTACCGTATCTAGACGACGTAGCGATATTCTCCGCATCCTGGTCTGAGCATATGACACACTTGCGGGCAGTGCTAACCCGCCTGCGCGAAGCAGGCTTGACAGTAAAGGCTCCTAAGTGCCAGTTAGCACAGGCCGTGGTTGTCTACCTCGGTCACGTGATTGGTCAGGGTCGTCGCCGCCCCTCTGAAATAAAAGTGGCCGCTGTGCGAGACTTTCCGCAACCGCGCACAAAGACCGATATTCGGTCGTTCTTAGGTGTCGCCGGCTACTATCAGAGGTACATCCCTAGGTACTCTGATATCGCGGCTCCCCTGACGGATGCTCTAAGAAAGACAGAGCCTCAAACAGTCGTCTGGGACGAGACAAAGGAAAGAGCTTTTAGCGCCCTAAAGAGTGCCCTAACAAGCCAGCCTGTGCTACGATCGCCAGACTATACAAAAGGGTTCGTTGTTCAGTGCGATGCTAGTGAGCGAGGCATGGGCGTTCTACTGTGCCAACGGGAAAATGGAGAAGTAGAACACCCCGTCCTGTATGCTAGTCGTAAGCTGTCCAGTCGTGAGCAGGCGTATAGCGCCACCGAGAAAGAGTGTGCGTGTCTCGTGTGGGCCGTTCAGAAATTGTCATGCTATCTAGCCGGCTCGAGGTTTATCATTGAGACGGATCACTGCCCTCTCCAATGGCTGCAGACCATCTCTCCCAAAAATGGCCGCCTCCTGCGCTGGAGCCTCGCTTTACAACAATATTCCTTTGAGGTGCGTTACAAAAAGGGGAGTCTCAACGGTAACGCCGATGGCTTAAGTCGAAGCCCCTAACGTAGGAATCAGCCTCAAAATTGTTTGTTACTGATGTTTTTCTTCCTGAGGCAGGATTTTTTTTAACATATTGCTTTTGTTTAGTGTTTCAAAGTGATGATATGCTTTCTAGTGCAATTTTTCAATTTGTGGACGCGTTCTGAGTGATGCTAGACTACTGTAAGGAACTAGGCAGTGGTATAAAAAGGGGAAAGAGCCTGGCAGGGCTTAGTGAGGGTTGTGCCGTGCTTGCTGACTGAGCGGTTGAGTTTCAGCGTAGTTCTAACGCTCGCCGGGAACAAGAACAAAAATGTGAACTCTCCCGAAGTCACTTTGCAGTGTCCCGTGCGAACCTGAACGAGAGAACGAGGCCTTCTCTGTGCGCTGCGCTCAAGAAACGTCGAGGGACGCCCGACTTCGGTTATGAGCATCATCGAGCGACATCCCTCCGGACAGCGGATGCAGTCCCCTGTCCATCGGGATCTCCTTCCCCCGGCGGGGCGGTCTGTTGCGATTCGCCTGCGACACGTGGTTTTGCCGGCGCGACTGCGGCGGGGCGGCAGACATTTTGGCCCGATCGTCGTCGCCGCAACACTCATCGCCAGGTGTTTCCAGGCGCGACTGCGGCGATGCGACCGCCTAGGGATCATCCTCGCATTCCAGTCATTGTGCCCGAAACAGGCGATGCCAAAGCAGGGATCTCATTCCAGTCATTGTGCCCGAAACAGGCGATGCCAAAGCAGGGATCTCATTCCAGTCATTGTGCCCGAAACAGGCGATGCCAAAGCAGGGACCATCTTCTCATTACAGTCATTGTGTCCGACCGGCAGCGCCACGACAGGGTGCTACGAGATCGTGCTCGACATGGTGCTACGGCATCGCTACGACAGTGTGCGTCACCATTAGCCCATTGTACATTCACGTGCTCGTCTTTTGAGGGGTTCCTTCTTGCCCTAAACTGCGAGAGTATAAAAACAGCTGCCCCCGGACGCCAAAAGGAGGGCTCCGATTTCTTCTGCTGAGTAAAGTGCTCTCCCGTCTCTCTACTTCGGTCAACCTGACCGCCAACTCTTTGCGATGTTAAAATAAACAAGTTGTTTTGTTGTTACCAGTCGACTCATGCTTTGCCGGGACCTTCGGATGCTTCCAGTTGTACCCCAGGCCGCCAGGCCAACGCTACCCTTGGGGCTTGCGACCCAGGTACAACCACGGGCGTCAGCGCCGAGTTCCCAACAGATCGTACCAGCAGTCCGATCCAAACATCTGGTTGGCAGCGGTGAGATCGCCTACGACTTCAAACAACTGTCTGCCAGCGGTGAGATCGCGACAACGGAGGCCAGCAGCGAAGAGATGCAGTTGACTGTATGCTGAGCAGCTCAACGACGATCCGGGAGCAGTGCAACGAGCCCTGTGTGATGACTGGTTGCCTGCAGCGGAACGACTGCGCTGGACTCTTGGCTGCGAGGTTTGGTGAGTGCGGGACTTTCTTCTTCTGAGCTTTGCCAGGCTTTTGTTAGTGTCAGAAACAGAGCTGGTAAATGTGGTTGTCGTTGCTGCCGGGTTAGTTTGCGGCAAGACAATAGTAAGCAGTAGAGAAAGCAGCATTCAGAGCAGCCATGGATTTGAAGTCGTTGCGCAAACCGAAATTGTTGGAGCTTGCAAGAGAGTTGGGTCTGGATGTCTCGGACAAACTCAGAAAACCAGAACTGCTAAAGGCTATTCTTGAGTTAGAGGCTGAGGATGACGAGCTGTCGGAATGCCTTGAGACTATTGAGGAGAGGTCAAAAAGACAGGAGCGCGAACTTAAAGAGCAAAAAGAGAAACAGGAGCGCGAACTTAAAGAGCAAAAAGAGAAACAGGAGCGCGAACTTAAAGAGCAGAAAGAAAAAGAAGAGCGTGACCGTCAACACGCTTTGGAAATGAAGCGTCTTGAGGTAGAGATGGAACGCGCTCGTAATGGAAGTCAGGCACACGGTGCAGGAGAACGAGTATTGTTCAAAATGACTGACCTGATGCGGCCGTTTAAGCTTGGAGAGGACATTGGTTTGTTCCTGGTTAACTTTGAGCGAACGTGCGAGAAGCAGGGGTTCTCTCGGGAAACGTGGCCACAGCGCTTGCTCACTTTGTTACCCGGCGAGGCGGCCGACGTAGTCGCTCGCTTGGATAGAGAGGAAGCAGAGGATTTCGACCAAGTAAAATCGAGTCTGCTAAAAAAGTACCGGCTGTCTGCGGAGGCGTTCCGTCGGAAGTTTCGGGAAAATGAGAAAGGCAGAAGTGAGTCATATACAGAGTTTGCGTATAGGCTTATGTCGAACATGCAGGAGTGGCTCAAAGAAGAGAAAGCGTTTGGTGACCACGATAAAGTTCTGCAGTGTTTCGGGCTAGAACAGTTTTATAGTCGGTTACCGGAGAACGTGCGATACTGGGTCTTGGATAGGCCAGACGTTTGTACGGTGGCTAAAGCCGCTGAGCTAGCCGAGGAGTTTGTGACGCGTCGGGCTCGCGGAGCTAAGGACGGTCAAAAGGGTGAATTTGGCTCGAAGTTTGAGAGGCCGAAGTTCACACCCATGAGAGCAAAGGGGAACACGCGTAGTGCGGATGCGAGTGGAAGCAGTGCGACCGAACCTAAGGAGACGGCGGCAGCCGAAGCCGAACGCAGAAAGCGGTTCGAGATGAGGCGAGCGGGCGTTTGTTATACGTGCCAGAAGCCGGGTCACTTTTCGGCGCAGTGTCCGGAAACAACACCAAAAGTTGTGTTTTTTTCAATAGGCAGCACTGACGAGAACATGAAGCTTCTCGAGCCTTACATGCGAGACCTCCTCGTGAACGGGAAAGAGTGCCGAGTGCTTCGCGATTCCGCAGCTACGATGGATGTAGTTCACCCATCTAACGTAGAACCCCATATGTTCACGGGCGAGTGCGCGTGGATCAAGCAAGCCGTGGAAGCTCATAGCGTGTGTCTGCCAGTAGCAAAGGTGCTTATTGAAGGACCTTTCGGAGCGCTTGAGACAGAGGCGGCAGTGTCATCTATGCTGCCACCCCAGTACCCGTACCTATTTTCAAACAGGTCCGATCACCTCCTGCGCGAGAAGGGGCTTCTGTTTGGTGAAGCTAGTGTTCAGGCCTTAACCAGATCGAAGGTTCGGGAGCTCGCTGCAAAGGCGGTAGTTGCGGGGCCGACGTTATCAAACAACGAAAAAGGGTCAGAGGCGCAGCAAGCTGATATTCCGAGCACGCCCGAACTGAATAAACTTGAGTCTGTAACGTTAAAGGCGCCAGATACTGGAGAGGAAAATCCCGATGCGGGAAAGTTAGAAGAGCTATCTACTGATTTGCTCATCGCGCCTACGTCAGACGGACTTGATAGGTTGCTAAAAGTCAGCCGGTCGGCTTTGATAGCCGAGCAAAAAAAGGATGGCAGCCTGGAAAACGTGCGCTGCAATGTCAAAGAAGGTATCGCCAGGAAAACTGCGCGTTTTGTGGAAAGAGGTGGAGTCCTGTACCGGAAGTATCTAGACCGAAGAGGAGTGGAGTTCGATCAGCTGATCGTGCCTCAATGCTATCGTCAGGATCTGTTGCGCTTGTCGCATGGGGGTTCGTGGTCCGGACACCTAGGAGTTAAGAAAACTAAGGACCGTCTCTTGCAAGAGTACTATTGGCCAGGGTGTTTTCGGGACGCAGACCATTTCGTGAGGACATGTGACACTTGTCAGCGGGTGGGCAAACCAGGGGACAAATCAAGGGCGCCGTTGAAATTGGTACCTATCATAACGGAGCCTTTTAGACGGCTCGTTATTGATACAGTGGGACCTCTGCCGGTAACAGCCACGGGGTACAGACACATTTTGACTGTGATCTGCCCAGCGACAAAGTTCCCTGAAGCAGTGCCGCTTAAAGAACTCAGCTCAGTTGAGATAGTCAATGCACTACTGTCCATATTTGCGCGAGTTGGTTTTCCTGCAGAAATTCAATCAGATCAGGGCACAGTGTTTACTAGCGCTTTGACGACAACTTTTCTCGAAAGGTGTGGGGTAAAGCTGTTACACAGCTCAGTGTACCACCCACAGTCGAATTCCGTTGAGAAGCTCCACTCCGTCATGAAGCGCGTGTTGAGAGCGTTGTGTTTTGAACATCAAACTGACTGGGAGCTGTGTCTGCCTGGGGTGATGTTTGCATTAAGAACCGCGCCGCATGCGGCTACGGGGTTTTCGCCAGCTGAACTGGTGTACGGTCGCTCGCTTCGGTCTCCGCTTCGCATGCTTCGAGAATCATGGGAAGGTAGGGGCGACGACCCAGTCGTGGTGGAGTACGTGCTTAAGCTCCTCGAACGCTTAAGAAGGGCACAGGAGTTGTCAGGTGAAGCAATGACAAAGGCCCAGCAGAGGGCCAAGGTTTATTATGATCGGACAGCCAGGGCCCGTCGTTTTGAGGTTGGCGATGAGGTCATGATATTGCGCACATCGCTAAACAACAAACTAGACGTGCAGTGGGAGGGCCCAGCACGAATTGTTCAGAAACTGTCGGACGTTAACTACGTGGTAAGTCTGCCAGGAAAGCGGAAAGCACAGCAAGTTTACCACTGTAATCTGCTCAAACCTTATAGACAAAGGGAAGCAGTGGTGTGCATGATGGTAAACGTTCCTGAAGAGCTTCCGGTCGAGCTTCCAGGACTAGGCTCAGTGACGAACAGGGAAGACACCGGTCAAGTCATTAGTGACCTTATCAGTAAAGCACCGCTGTCGCCCGAGCAGAAAACCGAACTACACCAGCTATTACAAGAGTTTCAAGGTCTGTTCTCTGAGAGGCCTGGTAGGACTTCTGTACTTACTCATGATATAGAACTTACCTCCCCAGAGCCAGTACGATCCAAGGCGTATCGGGTGTCACCCCGCCAGAGCGATATTATGGAGGCTGAGGTAAAGAAAATGCTACAGCTCGGTGTTATTGAGGCAGGTGAGAGTGATTATACCTCCCCTTTGATTTTAGTTGAGGTACCGGGCAAGGAACCTCGTCCTTGCGTCGACTACCGCAGGCTTAATTCCATCACTAAGGATCAAATTTATCCGATCCCTAACATCGAGGAGCGCCTTGAGAAAGTTAGTAGCGCTCAGTTTATTTCCACCCTAGATCTTGTCAGGGGTTATTGGCAGGTTCCACTTACAGAAGAGGCTAGTAGGTATGCGGCGTTCATTTCACCAATGGGAACATTCCGTCCTAAAGTGTTGAGTTTTGGTTTGAAGAACGCGCCATACTGTTTTTCAAGTCTCATGGATAAAGTGTTGCGGGGACAGCAAGAATTCGCTTTACCGTATCTAGACGACGTAGCGATATTCTCCGCATCCTGGTCTGAGCATATGACACACTTGCGGGCAGTGCTAACCCGCCTGCGCGAAGCAGGCTTGACAGTAAAGGCTCCTAAGTGCCAGTTAGCACAGGCCGAGGTTGTCTACCTCGGTCACGTGATTGGTCAGGGTCGTCGCCGCCCCTCTGAAATAAAAGTGGCCGCTGTGCGAGACTTTCCGCAACCGCGCACAAAGACCGATATTCGGTCGTTCTTAGGTGTCGCCGGCTACTATCAGAGGTACATCCCTAGGTACTCTGATATCGCGGCTCCCCTGACGGATGCTCTAAGAAAGACAGAGCCTCAAACAGTCGTCTGGGACGAGACAAAGGAAAGAGCTTTTAGCGCCCTAAAGAGTGCCCTAACAAGCCAGCCTGTGCTACGATCGCCAGACTATACAAAAGGGTTCGTTGTTCAGTGCGATGCTAGTGAGCGAGGCATGGGCGTTCTACTGTGCCAACGGGAAAATGGAGAAGTAGAACACCCCGTCCTGTATGCTAGTCGTAAGCTGTCCAGTCGTGAGCAGGCGTATAGCGCCACCGAGAAAGAGTGTGCGTGTCTCGTGTGGGCCGTTCAGAAATTGTCATGCTATCTAGCCGGCTCGAGGTTTATCATTGAGACGGATCACTGCCCTCTCCAATGGCTGCAGACCATCTCTCCCAAAAATGGCCGCCTCCTGCGCTGGAGCCTCGCTTTACAACAATATTCCTTTGAGGTGCGTTACAAAAAGGGGAGTCTCAACGGTAACGCCGATGGCTTAAGTCGAAGCCCCTAACGTAGGAATCAGCCTCAAAATTGTTTGTTACTGATGTTTTTCTTCCTGAGGCAGGATTTTTTTTAACATATTGCTTTTGTTTAGTGTTTCAAAGTGATGATATGCTTTCTAGTGCAATTTTTCAATTTGTGGACGCGTTCTGAGTGATGCTAGACTACTGTAAGGAACTAGGCAGTGGTATAAAAAGGGGAAAGAGCCTGGCAGGGCTTAGTGAGGGTTGTGCCGTGCTTGCTGACTGAGCGGTTGAGTTTCAGCGTAGTTCTAACGCTTGCCGGGAACAAGAACAAAAATGTGAACTCTCCCGAAGTCACTTTGCAGTGTCCCGTGCGAACCTGAACGAGAGAACGAGGCCTTCTCTGTGCGCTGCGCTCAAGAAACGTCGAGGGACGCCCGACTTCGGTTATGAGCATCATCGAGCGACATCCCTCCGGACAGCGGATGCAGTCCCCTGTCCATCGGGATCTCCTTCCCCCGGCGGGGCGGTCTGTTGCGATTCGCCTGCGACACGTGGTTTTGCCGGCGCGACTGCGGCGGGGCGGCAGACATTTTGGCCCGATCGTCGTCGCCGCAACACTCATCGCCAGGTGTTTCCAGGCGCGACTGCGGCGATGCGACCGCCTAGGGATCATCCTCGCATTCCAGTCATTGTGCCCGAAACAGGCGATGCCAAAGCAGGGATCTCATTCCAGTCATTGTGCCCGAAACAGGCGATGCCAAAGCAGGGATCTCATTCCAGTCATTGTGCCCGAAACAGGCGATGCCAAAGCAGGGACCATCGTCTCATTACAGTCATTGTGTCCGACCGGCAGCGCCACGACAGGGTGCTACGAGATCGTGCTCGACATGGTGCTACGGCATCGCTACGACAGTGTGCGTCACCATTAGCCCATTGTACATTCACGTGCTCGTCTTTTGAGGGGTTCCTTCTTGCCCTCAACTGCGAGAGTATAAAAACAGCTGCCCCCGGACGCCAAAAGGAGGGCTCCGATTTCTTCTGCTGAGTAAAGTGCTCTCCCGTCTCTCTACTTCGGTCAACCTGACCGCCAACTCTTTGCGATGTTAAAATAAACAAGTTGTTTTGTTGTTACCAGTCGACTCATGCTTTGCCGGGACCTTCGGATGCTTCCAGTTGTACCCCAGGCCGCCAGGCCAACGCTACCCTTGGGGCTTGCGACCCAGGTACAACCACGGGCGTCAGCGCCGAGTTCCCAACAGATCGTACCAGCAGTCCGATCCAAACATCTGGTTGGCAGCGGTGAGATCGCCTACGACTTCAAACAACTGTCTGCCAGCGGTGAGATCGCGACAACGGAGGCCAGCAGCGAAGAGATGCAGTTGACTGTATGCTGAGCAGCTCAACGACGATCCGGGAGCAGTGCAACGAGCCCTGTGTGATGACTGGTTGCCTGCAGCGGAACGACTGCGCTGGACTCTTGGCTGCGAGGTTTGGTGAGTGCGGGACTTTCTTCTTCTGAGCTTTGCCAGGCTTTTGTTAGTGTCAGAAACAGAGCTGGTAAATGTGGTTGTCGTTGCTGCCGGGTTAGTTTGCGGCAAGACAATAGTAAGCAGTAGAGAAAGCAGCATTCAGAGCAGCCATGGATTTGAAGTCGTTGCGCAAACCGAAATTGTTGGAGCTTGCAAGAGAGTTGGGTCTGGATGTCTCGGACAAACTCAGAAAACCAGAACTGCTAAAGGCTATTCTTGAGTTAGAGGCTGAGGATGACGAGCTGTCGGAATGCCTTGAGACTATTGAGGAGAGGTCAAAAAGACAGGAGCGCGAACTTAAAGAGCAAAAAGAGAAACAGGAGCGCGAACTTAAAGAGCAAAAAGAGAAACAGGAGCGCGAACTTAAAGAGCAGAAAGAAAAAGAAGAGCGTGACCGTCAACACGCTTTGGAAATGAAGCGTCTTGAGGTAGAGATGGAACGCGCTCGTAATGGAAGTCAGGCACACGGTGCAGGAGAACGAGTATTGTTCAAAATGACTGACCTGATGCGGCCGTTTAAGCTTGGAGAGGACATTGGTTTGTTCCTGGTTAACTTTGAGCGAACGTGCGAGAAGCAGGGGTTCTCTCGGGAAACGTGGCCACAGCGCTTGCTCACTTTGTTACCCGGCGAGGCGGCCGACGTAGTCGCTCGCTTGGATAGAGAGGAAGCAGAGGATTTCGACCAAGTAAAATCGAGTCTGCTAAAAAAGTACCGGCTGTCTGCGGAGGCGTTCCGTCGGAAGTTTCGGGAAAATGAGAAAGGCAGAAGTGAGTCATATACAGAGTTTGCGTATAGGCTTATGTCGAACATGCAGGAGTGGCTCAAAGAAGAGAAAGCGTTTGGTGACCACGATAAAGTTCTGCAGTGTTTCGGGCTAGAACAGTTTTATAGTCGGTTACCGGAGAACGTGCGATACTGGGTCTTGGATAGGCCAGACGTTTGTACGGTGGCTAAAGCCGCTGAGCTAGCCGAGGAGTTTGTGACGCGTCGGGCTCGCGGAGCTAAGGACGGTCAAAAGGGTGAATTTGGCTCGAAGTTTGAGAGGCCGAAGTTCACACCCATGAGAGCAAAGGGGAACACGCGTAGTGCGGATGCGAGTGGAAGCAGTGCGACCGAACCTAAGGAGACGGCGGCAGCCGAAGCCGAACGCAGAAAGCGGTTCGAGATGAGGCGAGCGGGCGTTTGTTATACGTGCCAGAAGCCGGGTCACTTTTCGGCGCAGTGTCCGGAAACAACACCAAAAGTTGTGTTTTTTTCAATAGGCAGCACTGACGAGAACATGAAGCTTCTCGAGCCTTACATGCGAGACCTCCTCGTGAACGGGAAAGAGTGCCGAGTGCTTCGCGATTCCGCAGCTACGATGGATGTAGTTCACCCATCTAACGTAGAACCCCATATGTTCACGGGCGAGTGCGCGTGGATCAAGCAAGCCGTGGAAGCTCATAGCGTGTGTCTGCCAGTAGCAAAGGTGCTTATTGAAGGACCTTTCGGAGCGCTTGAGACAGAGGCGGCAGTGTCATCTATGCTGCCACCCCAGTACCCGTACCTATTTTCAAACAGGTCCGATCACCTCCTGCGCGAGAAGGGGCTTCTGTTTGGTGAAGCTAGTGTTCAGGCCTTAACCAGATCGAAGGTTCGGGAGCTCGCTGCAAAGGCGGTAGTTGCGGGGCCGACGTTATCAAACAACGAAAAAGGGTCAGAGGCGCAGCAAGCTGATATTCCGAGCACGCCCGAACTGAATAAACTTGAGTCTGTAACGTTAAAGGCGCCAGATACTGGAGAGGAAAATCCCGATGCGGGAAAGTTAGAAGAGCTATCTACTGATTTGCTCATCGCGCCTACGTCAGACGGACTTGATAGGTTGCTAAAAGTCAGCCGGTCGGCTTTGATAGCCGAGCAAAAAAAGGATGGCAGCCTGGAAAACGTGCGCTGCAATGTCAAAGAAGGTATCGCCAGGAAAACTGCGCGTTTTGTGGAAAGAGGTGGAGTCCTGTACCGGAAGTATCTAGACCGAAGAGGAGTGGAGTTCGATCAGCTGATCGTGCCTCAATGCTATCGTCAGGATCTGTTGCGCTTGTCGCATGGGGGTTCGTGGTCCGGACACCTAGGAGTTAAGAAAACTAAGGACCGTCTCTTGCAAGAGTACTATTGGCCAGGGTGTTTTCGGGACGCAGACCATTTCGTGAGGACATGTGACACTTGTCAGCGGGTGGGCAAACCAGGGGACAAATCAAGGGCGCCGTTGAAATTGGTACCTATCATAACGGAGCCTTTTAGACGGCTCGTTATTGATACAGTGGGACCTCTGCCGGTAACAGCCACGGGGTACAGACACATTTTGACTGTGATCTGCCCAGCGACAAAGTTCCCTGAAGCAGTGCCGCTTAAAGAACTCAGCTCAGTTGAGATAGTCAATGCACTACTGTCCATATTTGCGCGAGTTGGTTTTCCTGCAGAAATTCAATCAGATCAGGGCACAGTGTTTACTAGCGCTTTGACGACAACTTTTCTCGAAAGGTGTGGGGTAAAGCTGTTACACAGCTCAGTGTACCACCCACAGTCGAATTCCGTTGAGAAGCTCCACTCCGTCATGAAGCGCGTGTTGAGAGCGTTGTGTTTTGAACATCAAACTGACTGGGAGCTGTGTCTGCCTGGGGTGATGTTTGCATTAAGAACCGCGCCGCATGCGGCTACGGGGTTTTCGCCAGCTGAACTGGTGTACGGTCGCTCGCTTCGGTCTCCGCTTCGCATGCTTCGAGAATCATGGGAAGGTAGGGGCGACGACCCAGTCGTGGTGGAGTACGTGCTTAAGCTCCTCGAACGCTTAAGAAGGGCACAGGAGTTGTCAGGTGAAGCAATGACAAAGGCCCAGCAGAGGGCCAAGGTTTATTATGATCGGACAGCCAGGGCCCGTCGTTTTGAGGTTGGCGATGAGGTCATGATATTGCGCACATCGCTAAACAACAAACTAGACGTGCAGTGGGAGGGCCCAGCACGAATTGTTCAGAAACTGTCGGACGTTAACTACGTGGTAAGTCTGCCAGGAAAGCGGAAAGCACAGCAAGTTTACCACTGTAATCTGCTCAAACCTTATAGACAAAGGGAAGCAGTGGTGTGCATGATGGTAAACGTTCCTGAAGAGCTTCCGGTCGAGCTTCCAGGACTAGGCTCAGTGACGAACAGGGAAGACACCGGTCAAGTCATTAGTGACCTTATCAGTAAAGCACCGCTGTCGCCCGAGCAGAAAACCGAACTACACCAGCTATTACAAGAGTTTCAAGGTCTGTTCTCTGAGAGGCCTGGTAGGACTTCTGTACTTACTCATGATATAGAACTTACCTCCCCAGAGCCAGTACGATCCAAGGCGTATCGGGTGTCACCCCGCCAGAGCGATATTATGGAGGCTGAGGTAAAGAAAATGCTACAGCTCGGTGTTATTGAGGCAGGTGAGAGTGATTATACCTCCCCTTTGATTTTAGTTGAGGTACCGGGCAAGGAACCTCGTCCTTGCGTCGACTACCGCAGGCTTAATTCCATCACTAAGGATCAAATTTATCCGATCCCTAACATCGAGGAGCGCCTTGAGAAAGTTAGTAGCGCTCAGTTTATTTCCACCCTAGATCTTGTCAGGGGTTATTGGCAGGTTCCACTTACAGAAGAGGCTAGTAGGTATGCGGCGTTCATTTCACCAATGGGAACATTCCGTCCTAAAGTGTTGAGTTTTGGTTTGAAGAACGCGCCATACTGTTTTTCAAGTCTCATGGATAAAGTGTTGCGGGGACAGCAAGAATTCGCTTTACCGTATCTAGACGACGTAGCGATATTCTCCGCATCCTGGTCTGAGCATATGACACACTTGCGGGCAGTGCTAACCCGCCTGCGCGAAGCAGGCTTGACAGTAAAGGCTCCTAAGTGCCAGTTAGCACAGGCCGAGGTTGTCTACCTCGGTCACGTGATTGGTCAGGGTCGTCGCCGCCCCTCTGAAATAAAAGTGGCCGCTGTGCGAGACTTTCCGCAACCGCGCACAAAGACCGATATTCGGTCGTTCTTAGGTGTCGCCGGCTACTATCAGAGGTACATCCCTAGGTACTCTGATATCGCGGCTCCCCTGACGGATGCTCTAAGAAAGACAGAGCCTCAAACAGTCGTCTGGGACGAGACAAAGGAAAGAGCTTTTAGCGCCCTAAAGAGTGCCCTAACAAGCCAGCCTGTGCTACGATCGCCAGACTATACAAAAGGGTTCGTTGTTCAGTGCGATGCTAGTGAGCGAGGCATGGGCGTTCTACTGTGCCAACGGGAAAATGGAGAAGTAGAACACCCCGTCCTGTATGCTAGTCGTAAGCTGTCCAGTCGTGAGCAGGCGTATAGCGCCACCGAGAAAGAGTGTGCGTGTCTCGTGTGGGCCGTTCAGAAATTGTCATGCTATCTAGCCGGCTCGAGGTTTATCATTGAGACGGATCACTGCCCTCTCCAATGGCTGCAGACCATCTCTCCCAAAAATGGCCGCCTCCTGCGCTGGAGCCTCGCTTTACAACAATATTCCTTTGAGGTGCGTTACAAAAAGGGGAGTCTCAACGGTAACGCCGATGGCTTAAGTCGAAGCCCCTAACGTAGGAATCAGCCTCAAAATTGTTTGTTACTGATGTTTTTCTTCCTGAGGCAGGATTTTTTTTAACATATTGCTTTTGTTTAGTGTTTCAAAGTGATGATATGCTTTCTAGTGCAATTTTTCAATTTGTGGACGCGTTCTGAGTGATGCTAGACTACTGTAAGGAACTAGGCAGTGGTATAAAAAGGGGAAAGAGCCTGGCAGGGCTTAGTGAGGGTTGTGCCGTGCTTGCTGACTGAGCGGTTGAGTTTCAGCGTAGTTCTAACGCTTGCCGGGAACAAGAACAAAAATGTGAACTCTCCCGAAGTCACTTTGCAGTGTCCCGTGCGAACCTGAACGAGAGAACGAGGCCTTCTCTGTGCGCTGCGCTCAAGAAACGTCGAGGGACGCCCGACTTCGGTTATGAGCATCATCGAGCGACATCCCTCCGGACAGCGGATGCAGTCCCCTGTCCATCGGGATCTCCTTCCCCCGGCGGGGCGGTCTGTTGCGATTCGCCTGCGACACGTGGTTTTGCCGGCGCGACTGCGGCGGGGCGGCAGACATTTTGGCCCGATCGTCGTCGCCGCAACACTCATCGCCAGGTGTTTCCAGGCGCGACTGCGGCGATGCGACCGCCTAGGGATCATCCTCGCATTCCAGTCATTGTGCCCGAAACAGGCGATGCCAAAGCAGGGATCTCATTCCAGTCATTGTGCCCGAAACAGGCGATGCCAAAGCAGGGATCTCATTCCAGTCATTGTGCCCGAAACAGGCGATGCCAAAGCAGGGACCATCGTCTCATTACAGTCATTGTGTCCGACCGGCAGCGCCACGACAGGGTGCTACGAGATCGTGCTCGACATGGTGCTACGGCATCGCTACGACAGTGTGCGTCACCATTAGCCCATTGTACATTCACGTGCTCGTCTTTTGAGGGGTTCCTTCTTGCCCTCAACTGCGAGAGTATAAAAACAGCTGCCCCCGGACGCCAAAAGGAGGGCTCCGATTTCTTCTGCTGAGTAAAGTGCTCTCCCGTCTCTCTACTTCGGTCAACCTGACCGCCAACTCTTTGCGATGTTAAAATAAACAAGTTGTTTTGTTGTTACCAGTCGACTCATGCTTTGCCGGGACCTTCGGATGCTTCCAGTTGTACCCCAGGCCGCCAGGCCAACGCTACCCTTGGGGCTTGCGACCCAGGTACAACCACGGGCGTCAGCGCCGAGTTCCCAACAGATCGTACCAGCAGTCCGATCCAAACATCTGGTTGGCAGCGGTGAGATCGCCTACGACTTCAAACAACTGTCTGCCAGCGGTGAGATCGCGACAACGGAGGCCAGCAGCGAAGAGATGCAGTTGACTGTATGCTGAGCAGCTCAACGACGATCCGGGAGCAGTGCAACGAGCCCTGTGTGATGACTGGTTGCCTGCAGCGGAACGACTGCGCTGGACTCTTGGCTGCGAGGTTTGGTGAGTGCGGGACTTTCTTCTTCTGAGCTTTGCCAGGCTTTTGTTAGTGTCAGAAACAGAGCTGGTAAATGTGGTTGTCGTTGCTGCCGGGTTAGTTTGCGGCAAGACAATAGTAAGCAGTAGAGAAAGCAGCATTCAGAGCAGCCATGGATTTGAAGTCGTTGCGCAAACCGAAATTGTTGGAGCTTGCAAGAGAGTTGGGTCTGGATGTCTCGGACAAACTCAGAAAACCAGAACTGCTAAAGGCTATTCTTGAGTTAGAGGCTGAGGATGACGAGCTGTCGGAATGCCTTGAGACTATTGAGGAGAGGTCAAAAAGACAGGAGCGCGAACTTAAAGAGCAAAAAGAGAAACAGGAGCGCGAACTTAAAGAGCAAAAAGAGAAACAGGAGCGCGAACTTAAAGAGCAGAAAGAAAAAGAAGAGCGTGACCGTCAACACGCTTTGGAAATGAAGCGTCTTGAGGTAGAGATGGAACGCGCTCGTAATGGAAGTCAGGCACACGGTGCAGGAGAACGAGTATTGTTCAAAATGACTGACCTGATGCGGCCGTTTAAGCTTGGAGAGGACATTGGTTTGTTCCTGGTTAACTTTGAGCGAACGTGCGAGAAGCAGGGGTTCTCTCGGGAAACGTGGCCACAGCGCTTGCTCACTTTGTTACCCGGCGAGGCGGCCGACGTAGTCGCTCGCTTGGATAGAGAGGAAGCAGAGGATTTCGACCAAGTAAAATCGAGTCTGCTAAAAAAGTACCGGCTGTCTGCGGAGGCGTTCCGTCGGAAGTTTCGGGAAAATGAGAAAGGCAGAAGTGAGTCATATACAGAGTTTGCGTATAGGCTTATGTCGAACATGCAGGAGTGGCTCAAAGAAGAGAAAGCGTTTGGTGACCACGATAAAGTTCTGCAGTGTTTCGGGCTAGAACAGTTTTATAGTCGGTTACCGGAGAACGTGCGATACTGGGTCTTGGATAGGCCAGACGTTTGTACGGTGGCTAAAGCCGCTGAGCTAGCCGAGGAGTTTGTGACGCGTCGGGCTCGCGGAGCTAAGGACGGTCAAAAGGGTGAATTTGGCTCGAAGTTTGAGAGGCCGAAGTTCACACCCATGAGAGCAAAGGGGAACACGCGTAGTGCGGATGCGAGTGGAAGCAGTGCGACCGAACCTAAGGAGACGGCGGCAGCCGAAGCCGAACGCAGAAAGCGGTTCGAGATGAGGCGAGCGGGCGTTTGTTATACGTGCCAGAAGCCGGGTCACTTTTCGGCGCAGTGTCCGGAAACAACACCAAAAGTTGTGTTTTTTTCAATAGGCAGCACTGACGAGAACATGAAGCTTCTCGAGCCTTACATGCGAGACCTCCTCGTGAACGGGAAAGAGTGCCGAGTGCTTCGCGATTCCGCAGCTACGATGGATGTAGTTCACCCATCTAACGTAGAACCCCATATGTTCACGGGCGAGTGCGCGTGGATCAAGCAAGCCGTGGAAGCTCATAGCGTGTGTCTGCCAGTAGCAAAGGTGCTTATTGAAGGACCTTTCGGAGCGCTTGAGACAGAGGCGGCAGTGTCATCTATGCTGCCACCCCAGTACCCGTACCTATTTTCAAACAGGTCCGATCACCTCCTGCGCGAGAAGGGGCTTCTGTTTGGTGAAGCTAGTGTTCAGGCCTTAACCAGATCGAAGGTTCGGGAGCTCGCTGCAAAGGCGGTAGTTGCGGGGCCGACGTTATCAAACAACGAAAAAGGGTCAGAGGCGCAGCAAGCTGATATTCCGAGCACGCCCGAACTGAATAAACTTGAGTCTGTAACGTTAAAGGCGCCAGATACTGGAGAGGAAAATCCCGATGCGGGAAAGTTAGAAGAGCTATCTACTGATTTGCTCATCGCGCCTACGTCAGACGGACTTGATAGGTTGCTAAAAGTCAGCCGGTCGGCTTTGATAGCCGAGCAAAAAAAGGATGGCAGCCTGGAAAACGTGCGCTGCAATGTCAAAGAAGGTATCGCCAGGAAAACTGCGCGTTTTGTGGAAAGAGGTGGAGTCCTGTACCGGAAGTATCTAGACCGAAGAGGAGTGGAGTTCGATCAGCTGATCGTGCCTCAATGCTATCGTCAGGATCTGTTGCGCTTGTCGCATGGGGGTTCGTGGTCCGGACACCTAGGAGTTAAGAAAACTAAGGACCGTCTCTTGCAAGAGTACTATTGGCCAGGGTGTTTTCGGGACGCAGACCATTTCGTGAGGACATGTGACACTTGTCAGCGGGTGGGCAAACCAGGGGACAAATCAAGGGCGCCGTTGAAATTGGTACCTATCATAACGGAGCCTTTTAGACGGCTCGTTATTGATACAGTGGGACCTCTGCCGGTAACAGCCACGGGGTACAGACACATTTTGACTGTGATCTGCCCAGCGACAAAGTTCCCTGAAGCAGTGCCGCTTAAAGAACTCAGCTCAGTTGAGATAGTCAATGCACTACTGTCCATATTTGCGCGAGTTGGTTTTCCTGCAGAAATTCAATCAGATCAGGGCACAGTGTTTACTAGCGCTTTGACGACAACTTTTCTCGAAAGGTGTGGGGTAAAGCTGTTACACAGCTCAGTGTACCACCCACAGTCGAATTCCGTTGAGAAGCTCCACTCCGTCATGAAGCGCGTGTTGAGAGCGTTGTGTTTTGAACATCAAACTGACTGGGAGCTGTGTCTGCCTGGGGTGATGTTTGCATTAAGAACCGCGCCGCATGCGGCTACGGGGTTTTCGCCAGCTGAACTGGTGTACGGTCGCTCGCTTCGGTCTCCGCTTCGCATGCTTCGAGAATCATGGGAAGGTAGGGGCGACGACCCAGTCGTGGTGGAGTACGTGCTTAAGCTCCTCGAACGCTTAAGAAGGGCACAGGAGTTGTCAGGTGAAGCAATGACAAAGGCCCAGCAGAGGGCCAAGGTTTATTATGATCGGACAGCCAGGGCCCGTCGTTTTGAGGTTGGCGATGAGGTCATGATATTGCGCACATCGCTAAACAACAAACTAGACGTGCAGTGGGAGGGCCCAGCACGAATTGTTCAGAAACTGTCGGACGTTAACTACGTGGTAAGTCTGCCAGGAAAGCGGAAAGCACAGCAAGTTTACCACTGTAATCTGCTCAAACCTTATAGACAAAGGGAAGCAGTGGTGTGCATGATGGTAAACGTTCCTGAAGAGCTTCCGGTCGAGCTTCCAGGACTAGGCTCAGTGACGAACAGGGAAGACACCGGTCAAGTCATTAGTGACCTTATCAGTAAAGCACCGCTGTCGCCCGAGCAGAAAACCGAACTACACCAGCTATTACAAGAGTTTCAAGGTCTGTTCTCTGAGAGGCCTGGTAGGACTTCTGTACTTACTCATGATATAGAACTTACCTCCCCAGAGCCAGTACGATCCAAGGCGTATCGGGTGTCACCCCGCCAGAGCGATATTATGGAGGCTGAGGTAAAGAAAATGCTACAGCTCGGTGTTATTGAGGCAGGTGAGAGTGATTATACCTCCCCTTTGATTTTAGTTGAGGTACCGGGCAAGGAACCTCGTCCTTGCGTCGACTACCGCAGGCTTAATTCCATCACTAAGGATCAAATTTATCCGATCCCTAACATCGAGGAGCGCCTTGAGAAAGTTAGTAGCGCTCAGTTTATTTCCACCCTAGATCTTGTCAGGGGTTATTGGCAGGTTCCACTTACAGAAGAGGCTAGTAGGTATGCGGCGTTCATTTCACCAATGGGAACATTCCGTCCTAAAGTGTTGAGTTTTGGTTTGAAGAACGCGCCATACTGTTTTTCAAGTCTCATGGATAAAGTGTTGCGGGGACAGCAAGAATTCGCTTTACCGTATCTAGACGACGTAGCGATATTCTCCGCATCCTGGTCTGAGCATATGACACACTTGCGGGCAGTGCTAACCCGCCTGCGCGAAGCAGGCTTGACAGTAAAGGCTCCTAAGTGCCAGTTAGCACAGGCCGAGGTTGTCTACCTCGGTCACGTGATTGGTCAGGGTCGTCGCCGCCCCTCTGAAATAAAAGTGGCCGCTGTGCGAGACTTTCCGCAACCGCGCACAAAGACCGATATTCGGTCGTTCTTAGGTGTCGCCGGCTACTATCAGAGGTACATCCCTAGGTACTCTGATATCGCGGCTCCCCTGACGGATGCTCTAAGAAAGACAGAGCCTCAAACAGTCGTCTGGGACGAGACAAAGGAAAGAGCTTTTAGCGCCCTAAAGAGTGCCCTAACAAGCCAGCCTGTGCTACGATCGCCAGACTATACAAAAGGGTTCGTTGTTCAGTGCGATGCTAGTGAGCGAGGCATGGGCGTTCTACTGTGCCAACGGGAAAATGGAGAAGTAGAACACCCCGTCCTGTATGCTAGTCGTAAGCTGTCCAGTCGTGAGCAGGCGTATAGCGCCACCGAGAAAGAGTGTGCGTGTCTCGTGTGGGCCGTTCAGAAATTGTCATGCTATCTAGCCGGCTCGAGGTTTATCATTGAGACGGATCACTGCCCTCTCCAATGGCTGCAGACCATCTCTCCCAAAAATGGCCGCCTCCTGCGCTGGAGCCTCGCTTTACAACAATATTCCTTTGAGGTGCGTTACAAAAAGGGGAGTCTCAACGGTAACGCCGATGGCTTAAGTCGAAGCCCCTAACGTAGGAATCAGCCTCAAAATTGTTTGTTACTGATGTTTTTCTTCCTGAGGCAGGATTTTTTTTAACATATTGCTTTTGTTTAGTGTTTCAAAGTGATGATATGCTTTCTAGTGCAATTTTTCAATTTGTGGACGCGTTCTGAGTGATGCTAGACTACTGTAAGGAACTAGGCAGTGGTATAAAAAGGGGAAAGAGCCTGGCAGGGCTTAGTGAGGGTTGTGCCGTGCTTGCTGACTGAGCGGTTGAGTTTCAGCGTAGTTCTAACGCTTGCCGGGAACAAGAACAAAAATGTGAACTCTCCCGAAGTCACTTTGCAGTGTCCCGTGCGAACCTGAACGAGAGAACGAGGCCTTCTCTGTGCGCTGCGCTCAAGAAACGTCGAGGGACGCCCGACTTCGGTTATGAGCATCATCGAGCGACATCCCTCCGGACAGCGGATGCAGTCCCCTGTCCATCGGGATCTCCTTCCCCCGGCGGGGCGGTCTGTTGCGATTCGCCTGCGACACGTGGTTTTGCCGGCGCGACTGCGGCGGGGCGGCAGACATTTTGGCCCGATCGTCGTCGCCGCAACACTCATCGCCAGGTGTTTCCAGGCGCGACTGCGGCGATGCGACCGCCTAGGGATCATCCTCGCATTCCAGTCATTGTGCCCGAAACAGGCGATGCCAAAGCAGGGATCTCATTCCAGTCATTGTGCCCGAAACAGGCGATGCCAAAGCAGGGATCTCATTCCAGTCATTGTGCCCGAAACAGGCGATGCCAAAGCAGGGACCATCTTCTCATTACAGTCATTGTGTCCGACCGGCAGCGCCACGACAGGGTGCTACGAGATCGTGCTCGACATGGTGCTACGGCATCGCTACGACAGTGTGCGTCACCATTAGCCCATTGTACATTCACGTGCTCGTCTTTTGAGGGGTTCCTTCTTGCCCTAAACTGCGAGAGTATAAAAACAGCTGCCCCCGGACGCCAAAAGGAGGGCTCCGATTTCTTCTGCTGAGTAAAGTGCTCTCCCGTCTCTCTACTTCGGTCAACCTGACCGCCAACTCTTTGCGATGTTAAAATAAACAAGTTGTTTTGTTGTTACCAGTCGACTCATGCTTTGCCGGGACCTTCGGATGCTTCCAGTTGTACCCCAGGCCGCCAGGCCAACGCTACCCTTGGGGCTTGCGACCCAGGTACAACCACGGGCGTCAGCGCCGAGTTCCCAACAGATCGTACCAGCAGTCCGATCCAAACATCTGGTTGGCAGCGGTGAGATCGCCTACGACTTCAAACAACTGTCTGCCAGCGGTGAGATCGCGACAACGGAGGCCAGCAGCGAAGAGATGCAGTTGACTGTATGCTGAGCAGCTCAACGACGATCCGGGAGCAGTGCAACGAGCCCTGTGTGATGACTGGTTGCCTGCAGCGGAACGACTGCGCTGGACTCTTGGCTGCGAGGTTTGGTGAGTGCGGGACTTTCTTCTTCTGAGCTTTGCCAGGCTTTTGTTAGTGTCAGAAACAGAGCTGGTAAATGTGGTTGTCGTTGCTGCCGGGTTAGTTTGCGGCAAGACAATAGTAAGCAGTAGAGAAAGCAGCATTCAGAGCAGCCATGGATTTGAAGTCGTTGCGCAAACCGAAATTGTTGGAGCTTGCAAGAGAGTTGGGTCTGGATGTCTCGGACAAACTCAGAAAACCAGAACTGCTAAAGGCTATTCTTGAGTTAGAGGCTGAGGATGACGAGCTGTCGGAATGCCTTGAGACTATTGAGGAGAGGTCAAAAAGACAGGAGCGCGAACTTAAAGAGCAAAAAGAGAAACAGGAGCGCGAACTTAAAGAGCAAAAAGAGAAACAGGAGCGCGAACTTAAAGAGCAGAAAGAAAAAGAAGAGCGTGACCGTCAACACGCTTTGGAAATGAAGCGTCTTGAGGTAGAGATGGAACGCGCTCGTAATGGAAGTCAGGCACACGGTGCAGGAGAACGAGTATTGTTCAAAATGACTGACCTGATGCGGCCGTTTAAGCTTGGAGAGGACATTGGTTTGTTCCTGGTTAACTTTGAGCGAACGTGCGAGAAGCAGGGGTTCTCTCGGGAAACGTGGCCACAGCGCTTGCTCACTTTGTTACCCGGCGAGGCGGCCGACGTAGTCGCTCGCTTGGATAGAGAGGAAGCAGAGGATTTCGACCAAGTAAAATCGAGTCTGCTAAAAAAGTACCGGCTGTCTGCGGAGGCGTTCCGTCGGAAGTTTCGGGAAAATGAGAAAGGCAGAAGTGAGTCATATACAGAGTTTGCGTATAGGCTTATGTCGAACATGCAGGAGTGGCTCAAAGAAGAGAAAGCGTTTGGTGACCACGATAAAGTTCTGCAGTGTTTCGGGCTAGAACAGTTTTATAGTCGGTTACCGGAGAACGTGCGATACTGGGTCTTGGATAGGCCAGACGTTTGTACGGTGGCTAAAGCCGCTGAGCTAGCCGAGGAGTTTGTGACGCGTCGGGCTCGCGGAGCTAAGGACGGTCAAAAGGGTGAATTTGGCTCGAAGTTTGAGAGGCCGAAGTTCACACCCATGAGAGCAAAGGGGAACACGCGTAGTGCGGATGCGAGTGGAAGCAGTGCGACCGAACCTAAGGAGACGGCGGCAGCCGAAGCCGAACGCAGAAAGCGGTTCGAGATGAGGCGAGCGGGCGTTTGTTATACGTGCCAGAAGCCGGGTCACTTTTCGGCGCAGTGTCCGGAAACAACACCAAAAGTTGTGTTTTTTTCAATAGGCAGCACTGACGAGAACATGAAGCTTCTCGAGCCTTACATGCGAGACCTCCTCGTGAACGGGAAAGAGTGCCGAGTGCTTCGCGATTCCGCAGCTACGATGGATGTAGTTCACCCATCTAACGTAGAACCCCATATGTTCACGGGCGAGTGCGCGTGGATCAAGCAAGCCGTGGAAGCTCATAGCGTGTGTCTGCCAGTAGCAAAGGTGCTTATTGAAGGACCTTTCGGAGCGCTTGAGACAGAGGCGGCAGTGTCATCTATGCTGCCACCCCAGTACCCGTACCTATTTTCAAACAGGTCCGATCACCTCCTGCGCGAGAAGGGGCTTCTGTTTGGTGAAGCTAGTGTTCAGGCCTTAACCAGATCGAAGGTTCGGGAGCTCGCTGCAAAGGCGGTAGTTGCGGGGCCGACGTTATCAAACAACGAAAAAGGGTCAGAGGCGCAGCAAGCTGATATTCCGAGCACGCCCGAACTGAATAAACTTGAGTCTGTAACGTTAAAGGCGCCAGATACTGGAGAGGAAAATCCCGATGCGGGAAAGTTAGAAGAGCTATCTACTGATTTGCTCATCGCGCCTACGTCAGACGGACTTGATAGGTTGCTAAAAGTCAGCCGGTCGGCTTTGATAGCCGAGCAAAAAAAGGATGGCAGCCTGGAAAACGTGCGCTGCAATGTCAAAGAAGGTATCGCCAGGAAAACTGCGCGTTTTGTGGAAAGAGGTGGAGTCCTGTACCGGAAGTATCTAGACCGAAGAGGAGTGGAGTTCGATCAGCTGATCGTGCCTCAATGCTATCGTCAGGATCTGTTGCGCTTGTCGCATGGGGGTTCGTGGTCCGGACACCTAGGAGTTAAGAAAACTAAGGACCGTCTCTTGCAAGAGTACTATTGGCCAGGGTGTTTTCGGGACGCAGACCATTTCGTGAGGACATGTGACACTTGTCAGCGGGTGGGCAAACCAGGGGACAAATCAAGGGCGCCGTTGAAATTGGTACCTATCATAACGGAGCCTTTTAGACGGCTCGTTATTGATACAGTGGGACCTCTGCCGGTAACAGCCACGGGGTACAGACACATTTTGACTGTGATCTGCCCAGCGACAAAGTTCCCTGAAGCAGTGCCGCTTAAAGAACTCAGCTCAGTTGAGATAGTCAATGCACTACTGTCCATATTTGCGCGAGTTGGTTTTCCTGCAGAAATTCAATCAGATCAGGGCACAGTGTTTACTAGCGCTTTGACGACAACTTTTCTCGAAAGGTGTGGGGTAAAGCTGTTACACAGCTCAGTGTACCACCCACAGTCGAATTCCGTTGAGAAGCTCCACTCCGTCATGAAGCGCGTGTTGAGAGCGTTGTGTTTTGAACATCAAACTGACTGGGAGCTGTGTCTGCCTGGGGTGATGTTTGCATTAAGAACCGCGCCGCATGCGGCTACGGGGTTTTCGCCAGCTGAACTGGTGTACGGTCGCTCGCTTCGGTCTCCGCTTCGCATGCTTCGAGAATCATGGGAAGGTAGGGGCGACGACCCAGTCGTGGTGGAGTACGTGCTTAAGCTCCTCGAACGCTTAAGAAGGGCACAGGAGTTGTCAGGTGAAGCAATGACAAAGGCCCAGCAGAGGGCCAAGGTTTATTATGATCGGACAGCCAGGGCCCGTCGTTTTGAGGTTGGCGATGAGGTCATGATATTGCGCACATCGCTAAACAACAAACTAGACGTGCAGTGGGAGGGCCCAGCACGAATTGTTCAGAAACTGTCGGACGTTAACTACGTGGTAAGTCTGCCAGGAAAGCGGAAAGCACAGCAAGTTTACCACTGTAATCTGCTCAAACCTTATAGACAAAGGGAAGCAGTGGTGTGCATGATGGTAAACGTTCCTGAAGAGCTTCCGGTCGAGCTTCCAGGACTAGGCTCAGTGACGAACAGGGAAGACACCGGTCAAGTCATTAGTGACCTTATCAGTAAAGCACCGCTGTCGCCCGAGCAGAAAACCGAACTACACCAGCTATTACAAGAGTTTCAAGGTCTGTTCTCTGAGAGGCCTGGTAGGACTTCTGTACTTACTCATGATATAGAACTTACCTCCCCAGAGCCAGTACGATCCAAGGCGTATCGGGTGTCACCCCGCCAGAGCGATATTATGGAGGCTGAGGTAAAGAAAATGCTACAGCTCGGTGTTATTGAGGCAGGTGAGAGTGATTATACCTCCCCTTTGATTTTAGTTGAGGTACCGGGCAAGGAACCTCGTCCTTGCGTCGACTACCGCAGGCTTAATTCCATCACTAAGGATCAAATTTATCCGATCCCTAACATCGAGGAGCGCCTTGAGAAAGTTAGTAGCGCTCAGTTTATTTCCACCCTAGATCTTGTCAGGGGTTATTGGCAGGTTCCACTTACAGAAGAGGCTAGTAGGTATGCGGCGTTCATTTCACCAATGGGAACATTCCGTCCTAAAGTGTTGAGTTTTGGTTTGAAGAACGCGCCATACTGTTTTTCAAGTCTCATGGATAAAGTGTTGCGGGGACAGCAAGAATTCGCTTTACCGTATCTAGACGACGTAGCGATATTCTCCGCATCCTGGTCTGAGCATATGACACACTTGCGGGCAGTGCTAACCCGCCTGCGCGAAGCAGGCTTGACAGTAAAGGCTCCTAAGTGCCAGTTAGCACAGGCCGAGGTTGTCTACCTCGGTCACGTGATTGGTCAGGGTCGTCGCCGCCCCTCTGAAATAAAAGTGGCCGCTGTGCGAGACTTTCCGCAACCGCGCACAAAGACCGATATTCGGTCGTTCTTAGGTGTCGCCGGCTACTATCAGAGGTACATCCCTAGGTACTCTGATATCGCGGCTCCCCTGACGGATGCTCTAAGAAAGACAGAGCCTCAAACAGTCGTCTGGGACGAGACAAAGGAAAGAGCTTTTAGCGCCCTAAAGAGTGCCCTAACAAGCCAGCCTGTGCTACGATCGCCAGACTATACAAAAGGGTTCGTTGTTCAGTGCGATGCTAGTGAGCGAGGCATGGGCGTTCTACTGTGCCAACGGGAAAATGGAGAAGTAGAACACCCCGTCCTGTATGCTAGTCGTAAGCTGTCCAGTCGTGAGCAGGCGTATAGCGCCACCGAGAAAGAGTGTGCGTGTCTCGTGTGGGCCGTTCAGAAATTGTCATGCTATCTAGCCGGCTCGAGGTTTATCATTGAGACGGATCACTGCCCTCTCCAATGGCTGCAGACCATCTCTCCCAAAAATGGCCGCCTCCTGCGCTGGAGCCTCGCTTTACAACAATATTCCTTTGAGGTGCGTTACAAAAAGGGGAGTCTCAACGGTAACGCCGATGGCTTAAGTCGAAGCCCCTAACGTAGGAATCAGCCTCAAAATTGTTTGTTACTGATGTTTTTCTTCCTGAGGCAGGATTTTTTTTAACATATTGCTTTTGTTTAGTGTTTCAAAGTGATGATATGCTTTCTAGTGCAATTTTTCAATTTGTGGACGCGTTCTGAGTGATGCTAGACTACTGTAAGGAACTAGGCAGTGGTATAAAAAGGGGAAAGAGCCTGGCAGGGCTTAGTGAGGGTTGTGCCGTGCTTGCTGACTGAGCGGTTGAGTTTCAGCGTAGTTCTAACGCTTGCCGGGAACAAGAACAAAAATGTGAACTCTCCCGAAGTCACTTTGCAGTGTCCCGTGCGAACCTGAACGAGAGAACGAGGCCTTCTCTGTGCGCTGCGCTCAAGAAACGTCGAGGGACGCCCGACTTCGGTTATGAGCATCATCGAGCGACATCCCTCCGGACAGCGGATGCAGTCCCCTGTCCATCGGGATCTCCTTCCCCCGGCGGGGCGGTCTGTTGCGATTCGCCTGCGACACGTGGTTTTGCCGGCGCGACTGCGGCGGGGCGGCAGACATTTTGGCCCGATCGTCGTCGCCGCAACACTCATCGCCAGGTGTTTCCAGGCGCGACTGCGGCGATGCGACCGCCTAGGGATCATCCTCGCATTCCAGTCATTGTGCCCGAAACAGGCGATGCCAAAGCAGGGATCTCATTCCAGTCATTGTGCCCGAAACAGGCGATGCCAAAGCAGGGATCTCATTCCAGTCATTGTGCCCGAAACAGGCGATGCCAAAGCAGGGACCATCTTCTCATTACAGTCATTGTGTCCGACCGGCAGCGCCACGACAGGGTGCTACGAGATCGTGCTCGACATGGTGCTACGGCATCGCTACGACAGTGTGCGTCACCATTAGCCCATTGTACATTCACGTGCTCGTCTTTTGAGGGGTTCCTTCTTGCCCTCAACTGCGAGAGTATAAAAACAGCTGCCCCCGGACGCCAAAAGGAGGGCTCCGATTTCTTCTGCTGAGTAAAGTGCTCTCCCGTCTCTCTACTTCGGTCAACCTGACCGCCAACTCTTTGCGATGTTAAAATAAACAAGTTGTTTTGTTGTTACCAGTCGACTCATGCTTTGCCGGGACCTTCGGATGCTTCCAGTTGTACCCCAGGCCGCCAGGCCAACGCTACCCTTGGGGCTTGCGACCCAGGTACAACCACGGGCGTCAGCGCCGAGTTCCCAACAGATCGTACCAGCAGTCCGATCCAAACAGGAGACGCTTTTAGGTAAATGTATTTGAACATTATAAGAAAGGAAGAAAATAGCTGAAATTCGAAGGCAAAGTTGAGAAGAAGACAGTTCTCCTCCGCCTTCAGACGATTAGTGCACTGAACCAAACAATTGAAACAACTCGGAACGTAAATAAGTCTATGCTGTTTAACGCTAGAAAATATTGCGGACATTCCAGTCCAGCTTCGCTTAGCATTGGTCCGAGCTTCGTTTTGACCGCACAGCTAAAATCGACGATTGGTTCTGACGCGTGCGCTTTCGGTTTGTCTATTGGCAGAGAGCTACTACGGGGAACCACATGTGCATGTCTTGGTTTTTGTAGTAACTTCCGGTTCCGGAATTTCCTTGCCGAGAAGCATGCCCTACGTCTGAGACTGGCAGCAGCGGGTAGCGCTTACACACTACCGTGGTGCCTGCCAACATCAGCCAGCTACGAACGTTTGTGCATGGCACTTTTGGATAACGGATAAAACAATAACATGCCGTTATTTTATTTCAGATAAACTCATGAACAAGAAAACGTAAAAAGCTATAATTTAAGACCGAATAGTGAACGACCTCAGACCAAGGTCAACATAGAATGTAAAACGCAAGAGATACTCAAATCATCTTGAAACTAAATTGGAAAACTAGCATGTGGCCAAAGGTAGCGTGAGCCTTCTACCAGTGACCATCAGAGACAGCTGTGCATATTCCGTTTGGTTGCAGGAATCGAAGATGCGCTTCTAAGATACATACCGTGGTGTCTTTTGATGCCAAGCGCTCTCACCTCAACTACACCGGCTGCAAACAATATGCTACTGCACCAGTATAGACAGCTCGGAACATTGCATCACGTGTCGCTTTAGCGACTAAACGACAGAACGAGCATCAAAGAAATCACAAGCAATTGAACCCTCTCGAGCGCGCATCCTCGCAGACAAACACCTAAGATCACTACAGAAGGCGAAGAAAACCCCCTTCGGCCATGCGCCAGCGTTTTATTTGACACCGAGAGTACAAACGCCACTAGGATGCGTTTATCGCAAGCATAACGGCGCATGGTCGAACAATAAAAAATATATCGTTACAAAGTAAACTAGAGAACATAATCACACTAACAGAATGCTGGTAAAGGAATTTACAAATGAATAAAAGTTGAGTAAAACAATACTAAAAAAACCTCGCCTCAGCCAATGGCCAAGCACTGCGGCCCGCGAAGAAATCTTCCTCGCAGGTACCGACGCCGAACCGCGCCGCCTTATGCCCCTCGTCGAAGGGTCAACGCCGGTGCTGCGGCCAGCGACTCCCCGGAGGCAGCGTGGGTGGAGGACGGCGCTGGTCCAGATGGATTAGGCGCAGCAGGGCCTCACTGTCCAGGTCCCGGAAAAAGGTCGCCTGGCCGCTGTCCACAGGGAAATCGTCGTCGCAGTAGGCGACTTCAGACGTGAAGCCCTTCCCAATTACGCTATAAAAACGAGGAAGCTGAGCTTTTTCCTGGTGGCCGAACCGTACCGCAACGGGTTCTGCCAGGATCTTACGTTGGAACAAATCCTGTCCACGCGTGCCCCGTGCGTCGAACCCTTCCTGCCACGGACAGCTGTCGCGAAATTCCGTCGTCGGGGAGGGGAAGCTGCAACAAGCAAGGTGATTTTTTTTTCTAGCAGGCATTGATTAATGGCGGCAGAGCATGGGAAGTGTCAGCCTCGAGCCAGCGTCCCTGCGAAGAAGTTGCGCTCAACAGGGCTAAGACTTGCTTCTGACGAATGCAAACCCCCTTTCGAAACGATACGTCCAGACTGGCGCATCTCCTGTTCGTCCACGGGTCGTCAATTCTTACCTCCGCAATGCAGTAGACGTGACCGGTGTTTGAGACACAAGTGAATGGATGGCAAGACTAGTGAATTCATGAAACGTGACAGAACGCTTCTATAGTTTTGCCGCATAAGTGGAGAAAGAGGCTTTATGGTACAGAAAATCGTTGTTTTGTCAAGCTTACCTAAATTCGACCTATTGTTGCCGTTACCTTCGAAATTTAAGATGCCGCGGTAATGCGGTAATGACCTGCGGGTGTTATTTAGTGTTGTGGTTACATACCAAAACATTTTCAACGCCCATTAGGCTACTCACTTCTGTTTCACTAAAGAACCTATCGGCCAATTTCAACACACGTCACGAAACTGGACAATAGTCCTCTTTATTTTGCAACAAGCTATAGTATTAGCTAAAACAGAAAATATTTTCACATGCACAAAAAAAAAAAGATGCGCCATTTCCTAAAGTATGATAGTATTTTCACCAACCTGTAGGGTTCCAACGAATCGAGAGTGACCGGTGTGTGGTCGCCGAGAGATGCGACGTCCTGAATACGACAAGGAAACACAACTGGGTGGTTCAGTGTCTGTAAAGGAAGATCGACCAACGAAACTTAGTATTCAGTGACATATACCCATATTGGTCATTGCACTGACTCAAAAAGACAGAATTAGTTAGGGTAGTAAGTATTCGCTCTATCAATAATTCTGATACTGGGAAGGTGTCTTAGTCACGACAGTAGGGGAACGTGCCTATTATTAAATTCTAGCGTTCTGCGTGCCAAACTACAGGTTAATTCTGGCCACCTAGTGATTTTTTTAACGAGCATCTAAATATATAAGCACACGAGTGTCTTCTGCATTCCTACCTCATCGAAATGCGACAGCCCGGGTCGGAGTCGAACGCGCGACCTAGAGCTGAGCAGTGCAACGCCATACCCACTCGGCAACCGCGGTGGATGCTATTCTTCCATAGGTAATGCATGTGCCAGACACTTACAAACCTATTTGCGACAACTTTCACTCTAGCTACTACAACACAATCTGCGGTCGTAGCTTTCGCATAGAAATCAAGTAGTTCGAGTTGCTGTTTTATTTCCGCCTCCCTCTTTTCTCTCTCAAGACGGCGAACTGGCAGAGGCGGTTTCGTGCTCCGTGCTTTTCATGAAAGTCACAGAGTCGTTCGCACTCCTCACAGCAACTCCTCACTGCAGAATCAACGCTCGCGACGCGGAAGCGCTCTACGCGTGAAGTTATTTAGAGAGGCCAAGGGGAATCTTTTAAGAAAGGTGCGGACATCTGTACTAAATTTCAGCTGTGTTTGCAGCTTCGATCAGCAACACCTATGCGGGGACAATTCTCTCCGCGTGATCCACGCACAACGTTTGACTGCCTGCAATGTCCCAAGCTGGGTGCACTGCCGTTTAAGTTTCTTGCCGAGTATGGCCTCGCAGTTAACGTTAGCTGTCTCAGGCAACGGAGCTGTACCAGTGCCAATGATGGAGTGGTACCTTTTATGCATGGACTTTAGGTGCTTCCTCACTTTGGATCATATACTTTCGTTGCTCGCCACGCCTTAGTGCTGGAAATTATTCTTAGGCTGCGAACAACTAACTGTCGCGTTGGAATTTGCAGTAAGTTCGACTGGATAATACAAGTGCCGAAAGGGAATAAAACGAAATTGAAGCTAATTTTTCTGCGTTCAATTTATGCAAGGACTGCTGTGTATCCGATTCCAAGGGAAGCATAACATAATCGACATGTGTGTATTTCTCTGGCGGGACTAACTTTACACTGTTTCCCATTCAAACTCGGGTAATACCATTGTGCAAGGTTGCTTTCAGTGGATTCCCGCCGAAACAAAGGTGGGAGGCTGCGTTCTCAACCATGGTCTCACCTGGGGGCTGTCGGAAAGCAGTTCGTGAACGAAGCCCTCTGTGCGGCTAATCAACACAGGCTTCGCGCCGAGAGGCCAGCAGTCCTCCGAATGTTTGACTATGCGCACCGTCGCCTTGTAGGGGATGTCGGCGCGTGTGGGAGCCGCACGAACAGAAAACTAGAGAAGCGACAAATAAGTCACGGTTAATTACGCACACCTATAAGTTTCCTCGAGAGCAACAGATAAAAAACTCAACGTAAGCGTAGCGCAAAAAAAAGAAAACAAAACCGACGAAGCGAGAAACTGCAAAATACTCGAGAAGGTTACCAGAAGCACATCCTCTCAGTGTGCACCCCATTGAGGGAAAGGATTAAACTGAATATACTCTAGGGCTGCTAAAGACAAGATCGTTTTGAAAGTGTTGATTACCTAATCTTACGTAACATTCGAAACGTACATAAAAAACAAATGGTGGCCGTTTACGTATTCGTATCACGTCCTCATTACAAGGTACACCACAGTGATGGAACTCCGGATAAATCTTTACCACTTGGAGCTCTAATGCGCACCTAAATCCATGTACACGAGCGCTCCTTGTGCATTTCGGCTGCTTTAAAATACGGCTTACACATAGTGCAATAAGTAACCCATACAGAAAGGATTAGGTAAGAAACCTACGAGGAGAAAAAAATGTTTTAGTTTAATTGAATTGCGCAGGAATTAGTCATCTCTGCCCGAACGACCAAAAGGAAAGGAGCATTGCGACTGGAATACAGACAATAATAAGAAGGGATATCTGATTTCCAAAGTGACGCACACAGCACAATATATCCTTCAGAAGGAAATATTTAGGAATAACTTTGCCACTGATTTATGGAAATATGCCTCTATGCAATGACGAATCATCGAATGCGTGTCACTCGGAGCAGTTCTTCATTAAACTGAAGCAATGCCTCCATATCCTCCTGCAAAGGAAGAAATGCTGTCGTGCGGATATTAGACGCACGGACATAATTCGGAGAAAAAAATTGCGAACTTCGGAAACCACAGGAACCGGCAAAGGAAGTTCTATGAAAGACAGCATCAGGCAGTGCTGCGACGTAGCGTATTAAAGGAAAAAATTGCCTTTTTCCGGAATGTAGCACGAAGCTACAAAGAAAACAGGTACGGGTTTCAAAGAAAGAGAAACTGATTTAAAATGACACTATGGTTATCTTGCGCGACTGACTATGTGCGACTCAAAGTAATGTGCACCAGAAAGGCAGACAGGGGGTACTTGCACGATAATTTTCCAGTCAAAGTATTTTTTTTCCAGTTCCTGTAAAAATTTCTCACCGGCCTCGTTCACCCACTTCAGCGGGTCTGCGTACGAGCAGAGCCACAGCTGTTGAGCAGGTGCTCTTGAAACCGCTTACAAATAACGCAACCTGATTAACACTGCAACTAAGCTATTTTTATGGTCACTTCGAAGCTGCGAGAAGGTCTCTTGGTCATAGCGCAAAGATTTAATAAGAAATTTGCTACGATTGTTTTACCGTTACGATTTTAAAATTTACTAACTGCTCGAAGGAGTGTTTTAAAGGCCCATCACGCTAGCTTAGCAATTTACTATGGCGCTTCTCACGCGCCTAAAAACTGAAAATTTCGCAGCATGTTCCTCCCAATGCTCATTAAATTATTGGTGGAGAGAAATGAGATTATGAAAGGGGGGAGGTGAACCGATAGACAAACATCAAATTTTCTACTACAATATTCATCTACAGATGCGACTTAGCTCGAAAACTGAAAACGTTCTAATCCTGCGTATACATTTGGGCACAACGTCAATTGGTACAAATTTGATAATTTCTTATGTCTCCCCCACCCATTCTACCTAAATAAATGTGAAGGGTGTAGTACCCCAACGGTGAGGGCTACTTTTTTGTATAGTAGTAACAATATAAAAACAATAATATAGTAATCAGGCTCGTACATGGCGAATTAGATTTACTTAATATCAATTACGTTTGTTAGTAATTTTGTAATTTAACTATCTCTTTGTAAACTCAACACGCGTTATTCAATTACTTTTTTCACTAACCGATTTACTACAGTATTTGATAAATGAAAAAATTGCCGACGATTACGTTACTTCCTAATGCGAAATTTGAGCGCAGCAAATAAGCTGTTTCACCTTTTCGATAGATTGAGGCAAAGAAATCGAGCAACACATGTATGCGCTATCACAGTATTTTTTTTTATTTTTCACACGTATTCCTTTAACAAAGACTCCACTAACAGTTCTTGACAGTCATGAAGGAAGCTTTGTGGTCGGAGAAATAGACTGATATATGTTCGACTTGGTACACCAATGCTTGATTCTCAAAGACGAGATGTATACAAGTGCCTCGCGAGGTTGTCACAGCCGTGGGACGCGTTACGAGCGAGAGGAACGGGATGTTCTCCCGCATAAGTGTTAGGAAATTGCTGTTTGTCTTTATGTCAAGCCGCCACCGATCTGGCTCTCTGATTGCCACCGCACAGGGCGAACGGCAGCGGCAATTTCGGCTCGGGCGGTGCTCATATACAGATCCGCCGCCACCGATCTGGCTGTCTGATTGCCACCGCACAGGGGTTGCATTGGAGGAGGAGCGAAGAAAGGAATTAAGTTCGAGCCGGCGCTTTGACAACCGGAGACTCGCAGGAAGAGGGGGGAGGGGGGCGGCGTGTACACCCAGCGGCAAACGATGGGGGCAGAAGCGCGCGCAGCAAGCGGACAACACGATAAAGGGAGGAGGGAAGAGATAGCAGCGACTGATTGATGCCGCTGACGCCGATAGTGAGTCAACCCCAGCTGCGGAGTTGGTTTCAGGGACAACGAATAACCGGCGCGTCGGCAACTGAAGAGCACCCTATCCGCCACACAAGAACAGGGGGGGGACCCTTTCCTCCTCTTTCTGCATGGCGGCGACGGTGTTCTATGCAGTCACGTTATCTTGACTCTCTAGCGGCGTCAGCGGCATCCAGCGGTATCAGTCGGTCGCTGCTAGCGCTGGGGGGATGAAAGGGGGGCGGAGCTGGTTACGAGGCCGACGACAACGCCGACGACGACGCGAAACCCAGGAACGGACGCCAAAGAGCTGCGCTCTAAAAGAACTTAAAGCAATTGATTTAAGTTTGCAACACCCCTCGAACAACGGAACAATGAACGATAGGCTCAGTCGGAGGAGGTCAAAATGAGAGTCATCAATTCGGTTGAAGTTGAACTGAAAAGTGCCTACAGTAGCGAAGAAGTGTTATTGGGAAGCACTGGAAGTAGACATAATTAGTAGACAATCTCTAGATCGTCAGCGAATTCTGCCCGTCACGGATTGGTAGGCGAGAGTAAAAAGTCTCGAAGCACCAGGAGGTCCATGGGATCTCGAAAGTCCACATCCGCCGCTCCTGGGCGTTCAGGGAAGTGTCGAATGCCAAATTTCGATTCCTCAGAAGAATTGGTAATGAGAGGCTCGCAACTGGACGAAGACTCTGACTCGCGGCGCCTTCCTTCATTTCCAGGCCTCAATGCAAGAGTTGAAGTAGCTGTCAACAGGCCTGATGTTGTCGGCTTAGTCAACAGGCCGGACGTCGTTCGTTTGCGTTCTACCTGTTTCTTACTAGAGTCAGTAACAGGACTTGTTCGAGACAATGTGAACAAAAATTTCGCCAGTGCGAAAGCTAACATTCTAAGCGCCGGCGACCCACTCAGGACAACTGTTGCTGCGTATGTCGTGGAAGATAACGACGCAAAGAGCAAGAAATGACGGTGAACCAAGAAAATATCGTTTTGAGCGGCGCGCGCACGCCTAGATCCTTCTGAAAGCTGGCCAAGATCATTGAAGTATATTCTGGAGTCGACGCGAAGCCGCGCTCTTGTCGCTTAAAAATGAAAAGAAGACTCGTTCGGAGATCTGTACAACATCTTTACTCACTTGAACGCTGCTTCCAACGATGAGAAGAAACCTTTGCGGCGCCGGAAGCTGTTGAAACTCATGGGAGCGGACATGATGAGAAAGAAGAAGACGGCGGGCTCCAAAGGCGCGCGCGCTAAAGAAAAATTAAAAAAAGGAAGAATCTTGATTTTGTTCGCATCGAACGCAGCTGGCTCTTCTCGTTTCTGCGACAGTTTCAGTTCAGAGTGCGTATTTCCGAGGACGTTAGTATAGGATCAGGTAAAACTTAACGCCGCATACGTTACGCGGAGCGCGTACTGCTCCAAAATATTTCGACGCCCCACAGAGTGACCACGCGAATGCCTGGAGGAATGAGAAGCTCGCATATATTTGCAGATGTACTTCTAGAAGCCTTCAAAACATGCTTGAAACCTTAACCACTTTTCTGCTGCCGCGTGTGCGGCTTAACTCTGACACCCTATTCTACGTGGGATATGATTTTCTTACACTCGCTATGCGTGAAAGAAAAGCACGTGGCCAACAAATAATTGTCTCGTCTTTTATTGGAATAAAGCATAGATCAAAGGGGAAACTACTAAAACACCGAGCTTGCTACTATTCTTTGGTTATGATAAAAGAAAACGGTAATTTCTGATGGCTGGAGCGCATGGCAGTAGTGTAATCCGGCGAAGTATTAAGTGTATTGCAGTGAAACGAGTAGAATTTTCGGGTATATGCATTGTAAGCAACGCGTTATTATAAAAACTGTAAACCTGACTCGGCCACGCTTGTAGCATTTATTGTTATCTCAGGTGCTCACTTGAGGCCTCCGCGCTGAAGTATAGTGTGCTGCAGTGAAGCGAAGACAGAATTTCTTATAGAGTCTGAAAACAGCACTGGGCCACCGCTGTAGCCTTCATTATTAACTCAGGTGCGGACCTGAGCCTTTGTTTTTCTTTTAGCTTGCTATACAATGTAACAGCAGTACATATGAGTATTCTGGAGAAGATTATTGAAGCACATTCACCATCATGAAATGAGTTTCTTTTTGTACGTCTTTTTATACTTTTTATGCTCTATATCGTGAAGTAGGCTTGAAGGCACAATAACAACATGCAAGCCTACTGTTGCTCATGAGGACAACTCTCTGCAACGTTATAAGTTTGGATGAAAGCATTATCAATTACCGCACTTCTGCAGGCACTTATAAAAAACTCAAGCTTGATTCAGCATTTCTTGAGAATTAATAGCAAATTGAGATATCTTTCTCTGTCAGTACACTGTTTCTTCTAGGCTAGTTGAGTGATCTCTGAGTTATAAACAATACGCTACCATCAAGTTGATAACCTCTCCACTTGCTTTGTTTTGTCTGGTGCTTTTTTTGAGCTCTCGCTAGCGTACCAGATGTGGGTGAACTATTTTCGCTTGTGCTCGTAATTGCAAGGCATTATAGAATCATCGATACTTTTTTTTCGAAATATATGTCTTGTTTGAATAAGTATTGGTTCAAAAAAATTTTGTCTAAATGCCAATAAAACCAAAGCATGTTCGTATATTTACAAGGTGAGGGATGATTTCTGAAAACTACACTGCTGTTTCTGCTTCTATTTCATGGACGCTTTTTTGCGTCATTTGTGATCTGGTAGGTATTGTTTTTCTTTTTTTAGGGGGAAGGAAGTGGGTTATACGTATTTCATGATGGTGAATATGCTCTTAAAAGCTTCACCACAATACTTGTATGTACTGTAACGAAATTAAATAGCAAGCGAAAAGAAAAATATTACTGGCCGACGGTTTGAGATAATAATAAAGAATGCAACTGTGGCCCAGTGAGGTTTTCAGTTTTTATAACATGTTACACTTAATATGCGCGCAAATTCTCTCTTCGGTTCACTGCAACACACCGTATGCTTCAGCGCGGAGGCCTCAGGTAAGCAACTGAGATAATAAAGGCTTTACGCGTGGTCAAGTGAGGTTGGCAGTATTTAGAATAACGCGTTGCTTACACTGCGTATGCGCGAAAATTCTCACTTGCTTCACCGCAATACACTGAATGCTTCGCCGCATTACACTAGTGTCATGCTGTGAAGCCATCAGAATTTACCGCTTTCTTTTTTCATAAGCGAAGAATCGTAGCAAGCTCGATCGTTTAGTAGAATTTCCGCCTTGATGTACGCTTTAAGCTAATGAGAGACGAGCCAATTACTTGTTGGCCGAGTGCTTTTCCTTCACGCATAGTGGGTATAAGAAAATTATATCCCACGAAGTCATAGTTAAGCCGCACGCGCGGCAGCTGGGAAGTGGTTATGGTTTGAAGCATACTTTGAAGGCTTATGGACGTACATCTGCGACGCATGCGACGCGCTTTCTTCCGCGTGGTATGCACGCAGTCACTCTATGTGGCGTCGAAATATATTGGACACGTGCCCGTTTCGCGTAACGTATGCGGTGTGGTCTTACCTGATCGTACTAGGAGGATAGGCCACGATTCGGGTGATAATATCATTGAAAAATAATATTAATTAGTTAATAAGTAACAGAATAATAAAAATAAATGAATAATCTCAATTGAGAAATAAACTATTAAATTATTAGATAAATTAGCTCTTAATATGATAGCCTTGCCTTGATAGGAGTAGTAACAAGAACTTATTACTGAAATACGTAAAGGATATACTTAAACATGGTAAACTTGAATAATAATATTAATAATCCTTAAATGTGCATTTGTGTTTTACTTTTTCAATTCTCTAAAATGAAGAAGTAAATAAAATATGGAAACTACAAAATGTTACTAAGGCAATTTCTTGTGTCATACAGGAAATTAACAATGGCTAGGGTAACTTTCCTGTGGCTGTATCCTAATACCGTTGCTCCAAGGTAGAGTATAACCGTACAGCTTTAGGCAGTCTTAGATTACGACGCTGAATTTTTAGACATCGTGTTCGATGAGTAGAAAACTGCCAACCAGATAATAAAAAATGATGGATTCCGACTCATTGCAGAGGTAGCATAAAGGGGAGAACGCCAGACCACATCTGGGCAAGTAAAAATTGTTGCAATACGGCAACGGCAGCCTTGTAAATGATATTTCGAATTGCTGGTTAGGAAACCATTGTCGGTTCGAAGAGTAATTTACAAGCATGAAATCTGTAGATTTTGATAATGACAGACCTTTTTGGTCTTCGGTCAAAGAAAACTGCCTATACCTGGGTGCAGTGATGTGAGCAGTTGCCGGCAGCCCAGATATCACCGAACCTGTTAAAGAAGCTCGTGCTAAGGAATCTGCAATTTCATGGCTCCACGATCAGGCCGCTGCCGTCTTCTTCCTTTTCGATGTGGCGCGTGTCCACGTTCCGCATGAATGGTTTTTCACCTTCGTGGAAAACGGAACGAGGCGGCTTTCGGCAGCGAGGCGTGGCGTTGTCAAATGCCTGCACACGACCCTTGCTTAACGTTGCACAGAGGCGTTTCTTGAAGCATTTCAAGTTGCTTCACGAGCCTCGGATACGCAACAATGCAAGTGATGCGTTCTCCTATCACCAAATGGGCGTCAGTGCCCACTGCTGCATCGCGTTGACCGTGGTGGCAGCCCAGCATCGGAGCGCAAACAAACTTAAACCATGGAGGCAACGTTGCAGAATGCGGCCAAAGGTGCCGCCATGCTAGTGGAAGTGGCCTTTGGCGAGAGCCAATAGGCGCGCAACTATGACCGCACGGCGCCCAGGGGATATTTTTCCTTTTATACGTAGCCCTGCCATGACAAGCTTCGGCAAGTAGGCAAGTAAGTATGTAAGTAAGTAAAGTAAGTAAAGTAGGTAAGTGAGTGAGTGAGTCAGTGAGTGAGTAAGTAAGTAAAGTAAGGTAAGGAAAGTAAGTAAAATAAAGTAAAGTAAGCAAGTAAAGTAAGTGAGTAAGTAAAGTAAGTAATGTAAAGTAAGTGAAGTAAAGTAAGTAAAGTAAAGTAAGTAAAGTTGGTAAGTAAAGTAGGTAAGTAAAGTAAGTAAGTAAGTTAGTTAGTAAAGTAAGTTGGTAAAGTAAGTAAGTAAAGTAGGTAAGTAAAGTAAAGTAAGTAAAGTAAGTAAGTAAAGTAAAGTAAGTAAAGTAAGCAAAGTAAAGTAAGTAAAGTAAAGTAAGTAAAGTAATGTAAGTAAGGTAAGTAAAGTAAGTAAAGTAAAGTAAAGCAAGTGAGTAAAGTAAGCAAAGTAAAGTAAGTAAAGTAAAGTAAGTAAAGTAATGTAAGTAAGGTAAGTAAAGTAAGTAAAGTAAAGTAAGTAAAGTAAGTGAGTAAAGTAAGTAAGTAAAGTAGGTAAGTAAAGTAAAGTAAGTAAAGTAAGTAAGTAAAGTAAAGTAAGCAAAGTAAGGTAAGTAAAGTAAAGTAAGTAAATAAAGTAAATAAAGTAAAGTAAGTAAAGTAAGTTAGTAAATTAAAGTAAGTAAGTGAAGTAATGTAAGTAAAGTAAAGAAAAGTAAGTAAATTAAGTTAGTAAAGTAAGTAAGTAAAGTAAGCAAAGTAAAGTAAGTAAAGTAAAGTAAGTAAAGTAATGTAAGTAAGGTAAGTAAAGTAAGTAAAGTAAGTAAAGTAAAGTAAGTAAAGTAAGTGAGTAAAGCAAGTAAAGTTGGTAAGTAAAGTAGGTAAGTAAAGTAAGTAAGTTAGTGCAGTAAGTTAGTAAAGTAAAGTAAGTAAAGTAAGTCAAGTCAAGTAAAGTAAGTAAGTGAAGTAACTAAAGTAAAGAAAAGTAAGGAAATTAAGTAAGTAAAGTAAGTAAGTAAGGTAAGCAAAGTAAAGTAAGTAAAGTAAGGTAAGTGAAGGAATGTAAGTAACGTAAGTGAGTAAAGTAAATAAAGTAAGTAAGTAAAGTAAGTAAGCAAAGTAAGTAAATAAAGAAAGTACGCAAGTAAAGTAAGTAAAGTAAGCAAGTAAAGTAATGTAAGTAACTAAAGTAATTAAGGAAGTAAAGTAAGTAAAGTTGGTAAGTAAGGTAAGTAAGTAAAGTAAGTAACTAAAGTAAGTAAAGTAAGTAAAGCAAGTAATTAAAGTAAGTAGTCAGCAAGTAAAGTAAGTAAGTAAAGTAAAGTAAGTAAGTAAAGTAAGTAAGTAAAGCAAGTAAAGTTGGTAAGTAAGGTAAGTAAAGTAAGTAGGTAAGTAAAGTAAGTAAGTAAAGTAAAGCAAGTAAAGTCAAGTAAAGTAAGTAAAGTAAAGCAAGTGAGTAAAGTTAGTAAGTAAAGTAAGGTGAGTAAAGTAAGTAAAGTAAGTAAAGTTGGTAAGTAAATTAAGTAAGTAAAGTAAGTATGTAAAGTAAGTAAGTAAATTAAAGTAAGTAATGTAAAGTAAGTAAATTAGGTAAAGTAAATAAAGTAAAGTAAAGTAAGTGATGTCAAGTAAAGTAAGTCAAGTAAAGCAAATAAGTAAAGTAATGTAAGTAAAGTAAGTAAGTAAAGTAAGTAAAGTAAAGTAAGTAAAGTCAAGTAAAGTAAGTAAAGTAAAGCAAGTGAGTAAAGTTAGTAAGTAAAGTAAGGTAAGTGAGTAAAGTAAAGTAAGTGAAGTAAAGTAAGTAATGTAAAGTAAGTAAGTAAAGTAAGTAAGTAAAGCAAGTAAAGTAAAGTAAGTAAGTAAAGTAAAGAAAGTAAAGTAAGTAAAATAAGTAAGTAAAGTAAGTTAGTAAAGTCAGTAAATTAAAGTAAAGTAAAATGAAATAAAATAAGGCGTAGAAAGTAAGAAGAGCAAGAACATAAAACAGTTTCATCAGATTCACAATTGGTCCGGTTCGGTGCATTCCAGGTTCCAGTCGCCTCGGATTTCGTCAAAGCCACGACGATCCAATCCGCCAGCTTTGCCGGTTCAAGTCATTGCGTCCCAACCGCGTCGCTGGCTGGTGGGTTCGTAATCTGTCGTAGTAGCTCGTGTAGTTGAGGTGGCCGGCGTGGGCAGCCGGCTCGCTATCGGGGTCCACTGTTGCATCGTCCGGATCTAGCCGGACGATGTCTGCCTAGGGTTTTCCACCAGATTTTCGGCTCGCCTGTCCAGTCGGTCCTGCTCTTACAGACGGGTCTTCGTAACCTCGGCACATGCAGCTTGGTCCTCGTCGGTGAGACCAGTCAGCGCCAGGCTCTCGGCGATGCAACGTGAATTCACCAGAATGATTCTGCTGAATTGATCTTTCGTGTCCAAGGCATCCATTTTTGTAGCATCATGTTGGGCAGGTGACATTCCTGCTGCAAGCGCACGCTTAAAATAAATAAATAAATAAATAAATAAATAAATAAATAAATAAATAAATAAATAAATAAATAAATAAATGCGATAATATGTTGTGACAACAGGACCTCATTTGTCATATAACCAGTTCGGCTGATATTCCAGAGCGAGCGGGATGAGATCCCAGCTGTGCCCTTCTAATTTTGATGGCGGCTAAATGCAAAGAGGCCCGAGTATACCATGCATTGGGTGCACGTTATTGTACCGCAGCTGGTCAAAATTAATTCGGAGTTCCTCGCTACGGCGTGGCTCAGAACCAAATTGTGGTTCTGACACGTAAAAAGGGAGACATTTCTTTTCGCGTTTCTCCTGTTTCGTTCTCTACGGGAGAAAAGCATGAATTTCGCGCAAACGGACTGGAGTACTCTGCGCAGCCTGGTAAGAGGCCGACTTGCGAATACGGCTTTTCTAACGTGCACTAATCAGTTTACACTAAAGCTATAATCTAGTGCATAAATGGGAAGAGCGACGTTGGAGGTCGCCTCGAGGATTTGCCTACGAGAGAGCTGCCGCGTGAACTTAATTTCTGCACAGTGGGACATCTGTCTGCGCGATGTTGTTTCCCACGTTCCTTCACGCCACATGTCCACTACAAAGAGTGGAAGTCGTTCCTATTCATATTTCACGTAGCATTTCACATCCCCTGTTGAGCATGAGGACCAGCAGCTTTTCCCGAAGTCCCTCGCTTTTACTCATTTAACACGTTATCGGTTTTTAAAATATCAAAGTACAGTGTCTGCAGTACAAAATGCGTGGCAGGGCGCGCTCTCCGAATAGAGTGCTACTTGCAGGAGCTCTCCGTTGTCACGACATCGCTTATTGAAAAACAAAGCTGTGCTGCCACCACACGGCTAGCAGGACCACGCAATACTAAGGCAACACTGTGCAGCGGGCCACCAGGAAATATTTTGCGTAAGCGACGAGCCAAAGCCGAGGGCAGATGCGGTGATCCGCACGAAGAAAAACAAGCCACAGCGGTTGCCTTCGTCGGCTATACCGCTGCGGGCTGGCGTCTGCCGGCTGGCGTCTGCCGGCTGGTTTGAAACCTGCGGCAGCCGCTTGCAAAACTTAAACGGTGAACCAGCTTATGTGGGTGTTCCTACAGAATGGTGCCCATGTAATGTGATGAGACGGTGGCGCTCTTCAGTGCATGGCTACTGCCTCCCCAAACGGCCGCAGTCACTGAGAAGACCAACTGTTCCTTCAAAAAATATGCCTTCAAATCCAAGGCACACGTCTTACAGCGAAGCTGTCTATGGCATGGATCCCGGGATCTTTTCGCGTTCATCACGTCGACAGAAAACCCAGTGGGCCAATCCCGGCGGCAGAGCTTTGGCCAAAAACACTTCTTAAATAACGACGGAAAGATTTCTCTGTACATAGCGGCCACAAAGCAGTTATAGCAGTAATTTCAATGTAATAAATGAAATAAAGATTTTGTAAACAGCATTGAAACGTGTTTATGTCATGCATCACTTTGAAGAGCAACGTGCATAATGGGCGCCCATCATGGGATCAGTGTTTGATAAGTTGGCATAAGTACCGATAAGTTTGATAAGTTTGAATGCTGTACCGCGGTGGGTGATGACAACAGACCGTGCACCATGTCGTAGGACGATGTAGCCTACAAAGAACTTGGCCACTTCATACGAGTTTGCTTGAGGGATAGCTTCAGTTTTCGCGTACCCGGTCAAGTAGTCGGTAGCGACGACTATCCATCTGCGGCGCGAAGAGGTCAGTGGGAATGGCCCAAGTAGATCCATTCCTATTGGTTCGAACGGTGCTTGAGGAGGGTCCACAGGATGGAGAAAGCAGGCCGGTTTGACTGGTGATTTCTTGCGGCACTGACAATCGCGGTACGTCTTCACGTACCGTTGTACAGAAGAATAAAGCCGGGGCCAGTAATACTAATGTCTTAGCGTATCCCAGGTGTCCCGCGCATGGCGCATCATGGCAGGCTGGCAAATGTGTTGGCGCAGCGCTGACGGCATGACTAGGAGGTACGTATTGGGACCGCTTCCGCACTTTTTGCTGTAAAGGAAGTTGTTGTGCAAGTAGTATGAATATAAGCCGCGCACGAGCGAGCGAGGTAAAACACCTTCAACTATTTGAAGGTCCTTGATCAGCGGTAGCAGCTCAGGGTCAGCGCGCTGGTGCTCAGTCATCTTTATGGCGTTGATAACGTCGACAAATGGCAAGTCATGGTAAAGGTCCGATGACGTCGTAGGGAATGGTGCGCGTGACAAACAGTCAGCGTCACTGTGCTTCCTTCCAGATCGGTAGACAACTGTAATGTCGTACTCTTGTAATGTCGTTGCGCAGGATCCAACGTGCCAGTTTGCCTGAATGATCCTTGAGGTTGGCAAGCCGGGACAGCGCGTGGTGGTCATTGACTGCCTTAAATGTTCTACCGTAGGAGTAGGGTCGGAATTTACTAATTGCCCACACAACCGCTCAGCATTCTTTTTCAGTGGTTGAGTAGTTTTTCTCAGCCTTGGTGAGGCTGCGGCTTGCATAAGTAATGCGGCTTGCATTCATTGAATGACTGCTACTGCTCGTCCGCCCAAATGAAAGGCACATCGTCGCGTGTAAGCCGTGTCAGAGGCTCAGCAATTCACGAGAATCCCTCGACGAAGCGCCTATAATATGCGCACAAACCAAGGAAGCGCTGGGCAGCCTTCGTGTCTCTGGGTGGTGAAAACTCGGCGACGGCTGCTAACTTGTCGGAGTATGGCAGGACGCCTTGAGGAGCAACGACATAGCCAAGAAATTTGAGCTCTTGGAAGCCGAAGTAGCATTTTTCAGGCTTTATGCTGAGGCCGGCAGTATGGATCGCACCGAGGACACTCTCGAGTCGTGCGAGATGTTCGTCAAACGTGCTCGAGAACACGACAACTTCGTCCAAGTATACGAGGCAGGTTTGCCATTTGAGTTCAGCAAGCACAGTATCCATCATCCGCTGAAAGGTGGCAGGTGCGGAACAGAGACCGAAGGGGAGAACTTTGAACTCATAAAGCCTGTCAGGTGTCACAAACGCTGTTTTTTCATGCTCCTTTTCATCAACTTTGATTTTCCAATACCCTGATTCAAGATCCAACGAAGAAAAAAACTTGGCATGTTGTAGACGATGCAATGCGTCGTGCGTGGCAATGGATAAACATCGCGCTTGGTGACAAGGTTCAACTGTCTGCAATCTACACAGAACCGTAGTGTGTTGTCTTTTTTTCTGACATATACTACAGGGGAGGCCCACGGGCTGGTGGACGGCTGGATCACGTTGTCTTGGAGCATCTCTTTCACCTGATGTTTGATCGCTTCCCTTTCCACTGCAGACACTCTGTAGGGATGCTGACGAGCATGACGTGCGAACTCGTCCGTAATGGTGCGGTGCTTTGTTACGTACGTGCGCCGCACTTTGGATGAAGTTGAAAAACAGTCCGCAAATTCATTCACGAGACTCAGTAGACGATCTTTCTGGTGGCCTGGCAAAGCGGCGTTAACGCGAATCCGTTTGCTGAGACGATACGGTTTCCAATGTGGCAATGTCAATAACATCAGGGATTTCGCGAAGAAATGCGATTGTCAGTCCTCGGGGTACGTGCCGATATTCTTTGCTAAAGTTTGTTAGCAAAACGACTGAACATTTGTTTCGCACCTGAAGAAGCCCTCTGGCTATACAAATGTAGCACTCAAGAAGCAGGGGCATGTTCGCCTCAGCAATTCCTTCGGCGTCGTCCTCCATGTCGCATCGGACAAGGGTAAGTACGCTGCTCTTGGGTGGCAGCGTGACGTGGTCGTCAGCTACGCGTAGCGCGACGTCATTGTCGTTGTCATTACTGTTCGCTATGGCTTGCGTAGTAGCGAAGCTGACTCTAGACTATTGCAGGTCGATGATGGCATCGTTGGCCTGAAGGAAATCCATGCCGTGTATAAGGTCCTTAGAACATTCAGGAAGAATGACGAAGTCGCCGATGTACGTGAAGGCCCGAACGTTGACTCGCGCCGTACACCGGCCCGTTGGAGTCATGAGGTGCCCTCCTGCAGGACCAATTTGAGTTCCGGTCCATTGCGTCGAAACTTTGTTCTGTATACGCGCGAGATTCTGGCTCATCACAGACGTGTTCGCACCGGTCTCGATTAACGCCGTGACTTCGTGGTCATCTATGGTAACTGGTACGTCGCAGGATAGTGACACGGAACTACACTGCTTTCTCTGCGTCTCAATTACGTCCTATCGTGGCCTTCGTAGTGGAGGATCTTAAGCATTCGCAACATCAGCGACCTCACCTCCGCAGGTCGCTATACTCAGTTTTCCCTGAAGGCAGGGCTGGGTGAGCGACACCTCGTTGCTCTCGGCGTGAAGAGGGGGCTGGAAGACCTGTTTCGGGCTGGTGACGGTGACCGGGGTTCACAAGATATTGGGGCAAACGAGGTCCTGGCGTGCGCCTGGTATGCTTCAATCTCCAGGACGCGTTCACCATTGCGCAGGCACGGCGCATTCAGTGAAAATCCACGGAGCCCAGCTCGGCGGTAAGGTCACGCCCTGTAGAGGTGGTCGGCTTCAGCGCAATGGAACCACAAAGGCCTCCGGTCTGAGGTGCGCCATACGTCGCTCTTGAGGGGTGGTCGTGTTTCAGCCATGAATTGCGTGTGCCGAGGCCAGAGCTCCCCAGTTGCTTGTTCAACGTTGCGCACACCATCAAAGTGCGAGACGTCGCTCACATTGCGAAAAAACAGGGGACAACGAACTTCGCTCAGCTTCCGCATACGACATGAGAGGTTGTGGCTGCCGTACCTCGTGCTGGGGTGTCTCGCTTCGCTCAGGGAGTTGGACTGCCTGCCTGATTTCCTCCCGGACGACCTCAGCCCGAGCGAGTTGCTGTATCGATGCTGGAGCCACCTGAAGCTTTTGGAGCTCTTCTCGAACAACAAGCCTAATGAGCTCCCGCAAGGCGTCGGTATTTTCCAAAGGCATAGCGAGAGGGTCATGCGATAGGGTCGACACGTCGCGGTTGTACTGCCGTGTTCGCTGCTGCTGTGCCTTTTCCATTGATATGGCTTCCAAGCAAAACTCTGCAACGGTCTCTGGTGGGTTGCGTATTAGGCCACCCAATAACTCTTGCTTGGCACCGCGCATCAAATTCCAGACCTTCTTTTCTTCCGGCAGTGACGCATCCGCGCGTCGTAAAAGTCGGCACATATCTTCGACAAATACTGCAAGGATATCGTTCGGCCTCTGTACTCTCGCATGAATTGGAGATTCAGTTCGCTCCTTGCGATCGAGGCTGGCGTATGTGCCGATAAACTGCAATCGCAATTTGTCCCACGTCGATAGGGCCGCCTCATTGTTCTCAAACCATGTCCATGCGTAGGCCTCGAGGGCAAAGCGGGCGTTGCGTACCTTGCGCTCTGGAGTCCAGCCGTTGTATTCTGCGACACGCTGAAAGTGATCGAGCCAGTCCTCTACATCCTCGAAGGTGTCCCCATAGAAGGACGTGGGGATTCGCGGCTGGTTGAGGACGACTTCGGTCGGCGCGGTCGAGGAAGATGATGGAACCGACGTACTCATCCTTCTGACTTGGTTGGGTAGCGGCTCGTTCTCAGGTGGCAGTCCTTGAAGTCGGCGGCTTGTCCGTACGTGCACAGGAGTCAGCTCGACGGGACTTCGTACTGGGCTTGAAGACTTTGTTCGATCTGGGAGTGGTAGCATGTACCCAGCACCTCCTCCAGAAAAATGTAACGTAGATTGGAGACGGAGTGTTTCAAAATAGACGTTTCTCTTTAATGGCGGGCTAAAAGAAGAACGTGCAGCTTACGCACTTCATCGTCTTTCATGGCGCCGGTCTTTACGCGCGCCGTTCTGCGGTGCGCGTGTCAATATGTGTCAATTTGTGTCAATATTTTTAAACAGAGTGCTGCGGTTTAGATAACTTGTTCACTACTCCTTGAATCAATATTTCAATGCAATAAAAATTTTAAATGCGGAGGTTTCTGTATAGAAGCAGCTTGCTCGCCGTTCGCCCGGATAGCTCAGTCGGTAGAGCGTTAGGCTTTTAACCTAACGGTCCGGGGTTCGAGCCCCCGTTCGGGCGATTGTTATCTTTTGTTTTTTTTTACATCACGGTTCGCGCGAAGTAATTGAAATTGTGTGAATTAACATCTTGAATCGGCACTGTGGGTTAGGAGGAACGGCGTGGTGTAGAGCTCTGGCTTCATTTAGACCAATTGCGATTCTTTATCGTGAACCCAAAGTACCGTGCACGAGTGCTTTCTTTTTTTTTTAGTGAAGCGTTTAGCTAAATACTCTACAAGTAACGGCGATGCGTACAAATGTGTCTACCTTAATCCTATGCAACGTGTTTATTCAACACGAAGGTCACAAATTTATTGTCATCCAACTTTTACGTTTGTGCCCTACACTGGCGGCATGCTATTACGATATTTTTAATGCAAACTCTAAATCAGACAAATGCACCATGTGACGCGTATGTACGCAGGGATGTCACAATTACCAAGATGATGAACGATGCTTATCGAGCGATGAATGGTGAGGAGAGGTGTACGCATAAAAAAATACAGTACGTATCAAGCAACATTTAGAGATATTTTACCACTTGTGTCACAGTGTGACATATCCATCCTGAAGGACTGGCCAAGAGCGGACACACACTCAATAGCACATAATGAGTGGCTAAATCAGAGGAGATAAAGTAAATAAAAGAAGCTGTTAAACATGAGGCACCATTCCATTAAAACATCGGTGTGCTTAAGAGATACCCGTTGAACGACACTGTATATTGTGTTTTATAATGCCAGTTAGTTTCTTTCTCACGCAGAATATGGGTCACATATTTTCTCATTATGCAAGGGTTACATAAGTCCATTCGTCGGGCACTTTCACTTGGCGCACATATAACCACTGTATAAATATCCGCAAATATATCCACCGATATAGCGAGCGACCCAGCGGAACCTAGCACTAGGAAAACCAGGGCACTCAGCCAGGCAGCCTTGCTAATCCGGGAAACTAGGCAAAGATAGCTTGGCTTTAAAAATTTATGGTAGTTTGTGTGTTAATGACCAAAATGAAGTCATCTCAAACCGGTCTGCTGTACCGCGTACTCTTTTGTACGTCTACAGACAGCCCGAAGGCGCTCCAGTTTTTTTTTTAAGGAGACGAACACTGGCTAATGCCATTGTTTGCCGCTATGACCATGATAGCGTATTTAACTTTAGTGGCTAAGTCGCATGCATGCCGAACCTAGGCTAAAATTATGCTTCCTTGGAACATAAAAGTTGGTTAAAGAACTTTTTGTGAAGGAAGTCCTCAATGAAGAGTTTTACTCAAATTTTAAACCAATAAATGGAAGGAGTGGCGACTTTTCAATGTCAGACCATTGATGAGTGTTTCACTTCGCTCCTTAGAGTTGAAACTCGTTGACCTCTTTCATTAGGGAGCTGGAGGACACACTGACCTGTTGCCAGTTGCTGTGGAGGTTCTTCAACAGCTTCGCAGTGCTTTTGAACTTTAGCGACACTTGATACATGCTGTTTTCCTGGAATATATATGTTCTCTAAATGGTGGTCATCCTAATAAATTTCTTTTTTTTAACACGGTTGCCATTCGTGACTCGCGCATACTGCCGTAATAGTTTGAAAAGGAAATAGAAAACGAGACTACACTTGCACTTGATTTGCGACCGCAATGCGGTGTCACTCTCTGCACTCTGTTGCTAAGCATAGTGGCGCTGTTTATTATTTTTCTAACTTCTTTTGTTGTTTATAATCATGTGTTGATTTATTGTATCATGGAAAATAATCGTGTGGCATGGTGATAAGTGTACGCGCCAGATGTGCTTCTAAAACCTGTATATGTGCACATATGTGCATGTATTATAGATGCGTATAATGTGCGTATTGGTGTATGTATACACATTTATTCATTTTTGGCGTTTCTTTTTTTCCCTCTATTGATATTGTAACAGTTTGTATGCTGCCGGTCAAACTCTGCCAGCCAAGCGCGATGAGGCTATGGAAGGTCTGGTGAATGCATTTTTTGAAGAAATATTGAAAGTGTTTTATTCTTCATATTGTTCGTAGTAATATTATTATTATTGTCATTATCATCAATCATTGCCATCACATAGAGGAAAAAGAAAGGCATACGATACGAAACGAATTAACAATTTGGCGCATAACATATGACCAATCCCCTACAGTGCGCATGCGCCACTACCATTCAGGTCAACAACAACAAACACGACAACAAGAGGAAAGCTTCACTTAGGACCGCCTCCGTAGCGGGGAATGCGCCTTGCTAAAACGGGAAGAAGGTGCGCAGGCTTGCTCTATCAAGAACGTATGTGATGAGCGGGCGTTAGCCAGTCACGGCAGCTGCTGGCGCGATCGTGCTCTCCAATATGAATATTTTTCACAGCTGTAGCGTCGGGTTGGGGCCCGAGAGGTATAACCCTGGACTGCCAATCCGTTGGTGGTAACTTCCAATCTTCACGGTGGAATGAGAATTTTGTTTTCTTATAATTTTGTCACGAACCATTCTGGCATTCTAGCGACGGCACTGGCGGACACAAAAGCGACCAGTGCAGCGAACGCATAACAGCTATCGCTGTGAATGGCCAAACCTCCGCATAGAAGCTACGTTAGATGGACGAGTTAAAAGCAAGAGTTCAGCTTCCTTTCCTAGGACGCTGTAAGGCCATTCGATAGCTGCGAAATTCCGACGACGAATCCGCCATTGCTCTCGTATTGCCTCTCGTCATCTAGAAAATCAGGCAACGATCGTTGTACGCACTTTTCTGCGCGTTCCACTCACTTCCCTCTAAATTTCGCTCCGATCACCGCGAGTGGGTGGCCGCGGTTTATGCTTTCCGGGAACGAGGTGCCATCTAACGACAGTGCATAAAATTACTACTTTGTTATTTCCTGTACAATCCCTCGTCGCGTCAAAGAACAGCGTCGCTCATGCTGCTTTTACTACTTAGCACAATCTCAGCCAGTAATCGCTATAGTTCATCGTGACACCGAAGTGCACGTGCGACAGCTACTAAATGTCAGCAGAACGCGAAACCTTCGCAGGTCACACAGGATGAGCGCACAAACAATGAAATCGACAATTCTGCGGCAGTCTTGACAGTCTCGAAGCAGCCGAGACTGTCATACAAGAAAAGCACCACTGGCGGAAGAGGAAACTGTACAGGGCGCCAGTAAGAGCTATCCGTACCAGAGAGAGTGATGAATGCCTGAAGCCGTGTGCAACGGAGAAGAGAGATTCCTTCTTGGCCAGTGGTTACCGTTACTCGCCAGTACCCGTGTGGTGGTTTCCAAGGGGAGAACGCATGCGCGAATTTAAACTTTTTTTCGAGACGAAAGTACCTGCGAAAATTCGGAAGAAAAAACGAAAGTGGATAACAGAGGGCTAGATAACAGAGGGCTAGCAGGCACATGCGCCCTACATGTGCCTGCTACTTTTGCAGGTGCGCGCAATGTGGAGACGCTTTTAGGCAAAAGTATTTGAACATTATAAGAAAGGAAGAAAATAGCTGAAATTCGAAGGCAAAGTTTAGAAGAAGACTCGGCTCCTGAACGTCGCACAGTGGCTATGAGAGACGCTGTTGTGGACGGCTCTTCATTTTGACTGATCGGTTTCGTTAAGGTGCCCCCAAATATTTCCCAAGCGGTTTTCCTATTTGCATTCATGGGCTACCGCAGCAGCTTTATATAGAGAAAAGATGTGTTGATAGATTAGGATGGATACATGAACAAGTTGGTTCTGCACCTTGACGCATAAGGCACCCCAAAATAATTATGCAAACTGCATGATTCTTCGTCCGTTAGCTTGCTATGGCTGATGTTCCAAACAATTTTACATCACATTTACTCGCCACCTGGCCAGATACCCCTTTGGGTATGATATACCGGGTGCTTTAAAGCTAAGTTCTGAGGCGTCCGTTCCTGCGCTGAGCGTCGGCGTCGGTGTAACCGAGTGGACCAGCACAATGAAGGATGAAAGAGCCAACGCGGAGCGCAGCGGGGGATGAAAGATGGCGAGAGCGCAGAGAGCGCGAAGAGAAAATCGGAGGAGGAAGGTGCAGCCGAAGCCTGAGGGGCAAAGCGGAGGAGGAGAGCACGGCCAAAGGGTGAGAAAGAAAGCGCAGTGCCGCCCGAGACGTGCTCCACAACGTTGACTAGGAATGCGGCGAGCGCGTCTACCGATACATTATATAGAAACAAAATGCTGCTGTGGGTTTCGGACCCACCGAGCACGCGCTACTTTGCCTGCACCGCCGCCGCTAGAAATAGCGCTCCGCGGGAGCTTTGCGTTCGCATGATCACGCTTTCTATCTGAACAATGAGCGGCGCAACAGCTGGAAATGCTTGGTTGGCCTCTGCAGCGAAACGAGCTGCCTGAGCAGAGGCTCAGCGCCACCGCCGCGATGACTCTGTCGTTCAGGTGCGCGATCGGAGATCTTTGGTCGATACGCGTTCTGTTCGGTTGCTGCAACCTCACAAAGTGGCAGTATGCAAAATTTCTGAGAAAGAGGCGGAGAGAGCAGCACATCGGCAAGCGGTGAACTCCCCGGAAGTTTACTTCCCTCGTTTGTCGTCTGCTTGCTGACAGTATACTAGAAATCGAAATGTTTCCGTCTTATAATGGATGAAATCTTTATCTAAAACATGTATTTTTTTCTTCTCAAGCTCAAACACGTTTTCAATTAGTAGTACGTGTGACTACTGCAATATATAAGTATTAGTTTCTCTGCGTCGTTCCTAGGTCATGTCGCGCACAGCGAGAATAAAAAATAAGGAAATGGCGGGAACAGTGGCGGACTTTTCAAGAGGCAGCAACAACATTCCAGTGGCTCGCTGGCACCGATGATGGGTTCGATTTCGCTGTACAACCAACGCACTATTTATTTCGAGAAACAAAATCGACGCCGGAATTCGCCTTCTGCCATTTCTTCAAACGCGTTTCGCACCGCCACCCGCTCTCTTTCTTCCTCGAGCAACGCCAGTGCAACAACCTAAGTTCCCAACGCAAGCGCCATTTTTCTCGAATTAAACTATGGATTGGATCCGAACGTCCTATACAGCTGCCAAAGCCGCCGTTTGGATCGAATCCAATCCACCAGACGCGCCATGCGAAGCCGGTCTCGTAACGAGAGATGATCGCTCCTAACTTCCCAACTCCCGTCGCGTTCGGCGCCTAGCAGACGACGTGCTCGGTGGCAAGATGATTGACAGGAGCGTTTCGTCATTTTGACGTCACCAAAAACTTGGCCGCGCCCCGCGGCTGGCGACGTCGGCTCGGAGTAGGCCAATCGCCCGCACCGGTAACCGAACGAACGCGCCGAACAACGATCTCCGATCGCACACCTGAATCAAATTCTTTGCCAAAACATATCGCTCATTCAAAACAGGGAAACAGCCGCGCTCAAAATTCATATTACGGAGCATCGTAATAGTTGGTAAATTGTTAGGTAAAAAATGTTAAAAATTGCCGGTGGCCGATTGCACAATTCCAACGCTTGATCTATATTAATAATTCGATGAGGTGGCCATTCGTTCTACAAGAATTCAAAATGCTTCAATAAATAGTTAACAGAATTGTGCTAATTACTTGTGAATTATTTACCTTTCGGCACATATTTAATCCTACGAATTATAGCCGGTGATTTCGCAAGGCATATCCACTTGCAAGGAATTATCTAGACTGCACCAATTTCGATATATTATTTTCAACGTGTCCGACGAAGTGCCATGGCGTTCAAGTTACTTCGTTTAAGAGAACGCTGTTTTATGTATTGAAGCCCTAAAGTAACTGAATCGCCAATGCATTTCGACGGACACATTGAAAAGTATTATCTAGAAACAGCTGCAGTCCAGATAACTCGTCCCAAATGGATACGCCTTGAGAACTCACAGGCCATAATTCGTAGATATAAGGTTCTCAATCATTTGTTGATACTGGCCCCCGGTGTTGCTCAGTAGGAGAATGTCTTTTGCAAACCGAATGTTGCTGAGGTTTCCTATCACTTTCTTGATAGGTAACATTACTCATTGTTTGCGGAGCACCAAAGATTGCTGTGAAGTATTTGCAGATATTTGCCAAGTTATTTACGAATTGCCTCCTGTACGCCTTTAATGCTCAGTGCCTCTATGACTGCTGGTATCTGTACTTAACAAAATTCAGAATTCGAACTTGCGACCTTTAGGTTAGAAGCACAGTTTTCTACCTCTCCTACACGCCGTCACCGTAAGAATAGTATTTGCCAACCCAAATGAAACATTGTAGTCATACGTGCGTGACACGCCGTGGTGGCCAGTCGCCAGAGCATCAATGAGTTGCGCAACGACGGTTTATCTTGGGTGCTCGAGGATAACAACCACAATTAAGAGACAATTAAGAGCACTATCTTCGGGATCCTCATACGCACGGCGAGTACTTAACGCCTGCTTCACCACCATCGCGCGTCGGCCAGGCATTGCATTAGCTTCGGGATCGGCCCACGCATGCGGAGTGCTTAAGGCCTGCTTCACCTCCGCCGCGCGTCGGCCAGGCATTGCACTAGCTTCGCAATCGGCCAACGCATGCGGAGTGCTTAACGCCTGCTTCACCTCTGCCACAAGTCGGCCAGGCATTGCACTAGCTTCGGGATCGGCCCAAGCATAGGGAGTGCTTAACGCCTGCTTAACCTGCGTCGCGGGTCGGCCCGGCATTGCACTATCTTCGGGATTGGTCCACGCATGGGGAGTGCTTAACGCCTGGTCCACCTCCTCCACGGGTCGGCCCGGCATTGCACTATCTTCGGTATCGGCCAACTTTAGGGAGCGCTTAACGCCTGATTCAGCTCCGCCGCAGGTCTGCCCGGCATTGCAGTATCTTCGGGATCGGCCAACGTATGGGCAGTGCTTAACGCCTGCTTTACCGTTAGGACAATTTGCTCTCCTAAATGTGACGTGTAGCACCAATTGTTTTGAAACTGGTTGTTCGTAAAGAGTCACATGTCGCGAAAGTTATGTGACGCACAATACCTATATAATTTTAAGCTTAATAATGTCATCCTTTCGTACATCAAGATGGTATGTAATCTGTTTTGGCAGTAGTTGGTGGATTGTAATGATAGGCGCAATCAATGTTACATTTGCGAGATGAAGAAAGAGCCCTAAAGCTGTCGTGGGTACACTTATTTTCAAACAATAACCAATTTAATGAGACAAACATAAGTAGTGCGTATCGATCGCAGGCGCTAGTCGCCCAAGCCATACATGCGCACAACCGTGTGTACAATACTGAACTTAAGGTGATCCATTATTTTCGGACCACGTAGCGTAAACAAGCTGCTTATAGCTTTGCAGTGTTAGAGCGCGACAGAAAATCTGCGCAAGATCATAACGAATGAGCGTGAAACGGTGAAACACAAATCATTGAGGGCAGCGTAAGTTCGATTTATTTATTTACTGCTGTATAACACATACATATGAACTAGCCGAGGTAAATAGGACAGAGCAGAACTCAACTTTTGTGCGGCCAACGATAAACGCAGATGTCTTTTGTCTTGCACGTTGATAGTAAGGTAGCTTGAAATTTTGCGCCCCATTCCAAATGCACAAATCTTCAACAACAATCACTTCGTGTACATGTCCAGAACAACAAGAAAACATTGTTAACTAATAAGGACTGTGTGCCTATAGCTATGGCATTCATGACTGCTAGGCCACAAAGCAACATTTATTCGCTGCAGAAATGGTGAAGGGTTCGTATTACCCCCAATATATATATATATATATATATATATATATATATATATATATATATATATATATATATATATATATATATATATATATATATATATATATACAGGGTTGCTCGTGAAGACAGGTGTCATTTTATGGGGATTTCATACATATTCACGAGGGCGGTCAGCCGACCGCCCTCATAAAGAGCGCTTACGAATGGAAAAGCTTTGTGAATTCCGCCCTAGGTGCCTTAATCTAATAGCAAAAAACAAGCACCAAAGTAACTGAAGGAAGCACAATAGCAACTGAAGCACAAAAGGAAGTGAAACACCAATGCATTTCGATGGACACTTTGAAACTTAGTATCTCGTAACTGGTGCTGTCCAGAGAATTAGTTCCAAGTGGATACGCCGTGGAAACTCAGCGGCTATAATTCGTAGATTGAAATATGTGGCGTAAAGTGATTAATTAAAAAGTTAATTAGCGTAATTACGGTGTTATTAAAGTGAACATTTTGATTTCTCGTAGAAGTGATGGCCGCCTCATCGAATAATTTAGATTAAGGTTTAGAATTGTGCTATCTGTCATAGGCAAGCTTCTAAAAGTTTGATGCAGCCAAAAAAAAAATCACCCTGTATATGGCATTCCTAAGAAGCCAAATAGTGAAGTTAGCAATTTTCAAAAGTTTTTACTGAGCCAAAAGGAGCCACAGAGAAGAAAAATACTTTGAAACACGTGATGTCATACTGATGTAAGGTGCTGGGGTTTCTGCAAAACATTCGAAAAAATTGAACTTTGAGGATTTTCTCTCCTAAACATCAATCCACCGTCAAGATAACCAAATTTACTTTCGAAATAATGCTTGATTTGTTTAAATTGATTTTTAGTATCCCTTTAGTAGCCCTTTAGAAGGGCGACAAAAGACATGACGACGCGGTGAAATGCGGTACAAATGCCGACCGCTCTTTAATCAAAGTAACATTGGTTCTCTCTGCGCGGAATTGGACGGACACCTCATTACACCGACGAGAACATCATCCTCTTGAGTGATTTGAAGAGAAAGTGCGTAATGTTGTGATACAATAGGAAATAGACTGTGTTTAAGCGAATGGCCAGATAACAATGGGACGTGGAAAAAAGAAGCCGAATCAATGCGAGGGCAAGCCGCGACAGAGAGGGAATAAAGGACGAAAAATCTTTGTAGAATTCTCGAAAACTCGGAAGAATTACTTCCGGTTCCCATTGCACTTGCGAATAACCTCTTGGCAACGAACGGGGCTAAGAAAACGTTCGATCAAGCAATGGATAAAGGTTATGTGAAAAAGGGAACCTCAGCACGGTTGAGATTTCTTCATCATTTAGTCTCGAATTCGCACAAGGTCTATGGGCTCTCGAAAAGACTTCTAAATCGAAAGGCGGACCTTGCTTATGCATCCACACAGTGTGTCTGTGTGGAGTGGAGCAAAAAAAAAAATCCACTTGTTACTCAAAGAGGCGCACATTAGTTGAACAAGAAATCCAAGTGTATAATGACCTAATTTACAAAATTTACTAAGTAACATTTTAACTAATAACTTTAGCTCGAATATTCCAATTCACGAATTGAAGCCACAGATTTGACAAGACACGTTCACTTGGAGCAAATTTCGAAAGTACCCTTGTCGGAAAGTCTTATATGCCCTGTTCCATAGTCCTGTTTGTTCCTATATGATTTATGTGCAGGGTGTTTCACGTAACTTGTGCCAAGGATTAAAAAAAAAAATGGTCAGCCGCAGATGAATGAAACCAAACGCATATGGTCGGCCGTCATGTGGCACTCCTTAGAGTATTTTTTAATTCCGTTTAATTAGCTAAGTAAGATGAATTATACAGAATTTTCGATACACACTCGCTTTAGAGCAAAGTGCGTTTCGTTGCGTTGTAGAGGGGGTTCAGAAACGACCGATCCAATTCTGGTGGCAACGCACATGCTGCGTGGCGATTTTTTTCGGCGTTTAAAGAAAGAAAGCCCGCGAAATATGAAATAAAACCACGTGGCTGCGCTCGTGCGCAATCGTATTGCGGCGCTCTCAGCCGTGCGTCGTGATTATCACTTCTCAGGGACGGCGGCGCTTCCTTTCCGTGTGTCATCACCAAAGATGCCTACGCGCTGTGAAGCCGTTGCTTATAGAGCCACGGCCGATCACTTCCGCACGGTCCGCGCGCACGGTTCTTTCGCACGAACCGCGATTGAGAGCGCTGCAATACGATGACGCATGAGCACAGTCACGTGGTTTTAGTTCATATTTCGCGGGTTTTCTTTAAACGCCGAAAAAAAAATGTACGTTGCCACAAAGAATTGGATCGGTCGTTTCTGAATTCCCTGTACAATGCAGCGAAACAACTTGGTCCTAAAGTGAATATTAATAATTTTGCATAAATAATCTTAGTCAATTAACTAAGTGGAATATAATAAAATACTCTAAAGAGCGCCACATGACGGCAAACCTATGCCGCTGGTTTCGTTGAGCGGTGGCTCACCACTTTTTTAAGATCACTGGCACAAATTACGCGAAACCCCCTGAATAAAGAGGATTATGGAACATGACATATAGGACTTTCGGATAGGGTAGCACCAGCTTTGAGATGAGCGCTATGAAACTTGCAGGAAAATGGTACAGTTGTTCCGCCTACTTTCATGACAACACACTTTTTTATGCATTTAAGCTGAAAAATACCTGGAACACATTTCGCCGCACATTTTAGGAACGCATATTTCGAAACTAGTGTCTTGCGCACAACCCTTTCTAAGTGGATAAGGCTCGCGAACAATTTGTGAATTGCAATAGTGTAGGTCATCAAGTTAAAGGTTAATGAGTGAGGCTTCGGAAATTTGTCGTATATGAATTACAATTCTTCGCGCAAATAATGTCTACCCTTTAGAGTAAGCCAGCGCCATTAGTAGAATTCATCAGGTGCCCAGTGCGCCCATACATCCCTAACCCTAGGAGATGTTTCAAATGCCAAAGGTATGGCCATGGCAGCAAAACATGTAGAGGCAAGGAGACCTGTGCCAAATGCGCCGAAATCGAACACAATACTGACAACTGCCAAGCAAGTGAAACAAAGTGTGCAAATTGCAACGGTCCACATGCAGCGTACTCACGAACCTGTGAAGTATTCAAAAAAGAAAAACAAAATATAATCAATCTAGAAGTACGAGAAAACATATCTTACCCTGAGGCAAGGACAAAGTTCAGTCAAGAGACATCCAGGTCATATGTTGACGCCGTACGCCGGGGGGCCGAGCTGCGTCTGGTGACAGTGGGCACACAGTACACCATTATTGATGTGTGCCTGCCCCGTCCCCCACCCGAACGGCACTCCGGTGTCAGCACCATTGACATCCCGGAGGTGCACCTTACGGCGGCCTCTGGCACAACCAAAGTTAGTGGGAGTGGCGACACACCACTCCAACTTCAGGCCACTGCCCAGGCAGGGCCATCCACAACTCTGACAGGTGCAGCCAAGGCTGCCATACTATTACACAAAAAAGGCTCGCTGGCCCCTGAGCCGGTAGGCTGCATGGTTTCCCCCCAGCGGGAGAAGCCACAAATCCGTACCCCCGCGGGTTCCCCGCGGAAACCCATCACCTCGCTGGAGGCGATGGATATAAGCAGTAGCCCGCCTCCGCAGCAGCGGCGACGCAACTCCCTTGATTACAAAAAGGGAGGGAAAACTCCAATAAGGGGCCCCACAAAACCGGAAGTATAGGTTTTGAAATACAACCGTCAAAGTTATTAGATATGGCGTTCCTAATTCACTGGAACTGTCGAGGAATATTAAAAAACTACGGTGCCATAAAAGATATTCTTGCTGTATATTCCCCGGTTGTTTTGTGTCTCCAGTAGACAAACTTGGGATCAAAACATAAAAATATCTTAAGTAAATGTAAAGTCTTTCGTCACGACCGAGAGCAAGCAAATAGACTCTCTGGAGGTACTGCCATGGTTGTTCAAAGTAGTATGGCTACTCGTGAAGTCAAGCTTCAGACTACATTTGAAGCCTTTGCAGTATTGGTAGTACACTTTAAAACAATTACAGTATGCTCCGTATATATCCAACCACACCTGACAGTAACACTCCATGACTTAGAAGACCTTTTAAAGCAATTACCAGAGCCATATCTGTCAGTCGGCGATTTTAATGCTCACTCCAATTTGTGGGCAAGCGAACAAACGGACACTAGAGGCTGTATTTTAGAAGATTTTATTCTCTGCAATAATGTATGCCTGCTCAACAGGGGCAAACACACATGCTTCTCTCCAAGCTCCGGAAAATGGAGCTGCATAGATTTGTCTCTTACATCGCCTTCTGTTTTTAATGCTTTTAAATGGGATGTCCTGGACAACCCCTATGGTAGCGATCATTTACCTGCTCTTATCAACCTAACATCATCTCCGCAAATCATTCCTACAAAACCACGACGTTGGAAGCTCCATTTGGCCGACTGGGCGCTGTTTCAAGAAAATGCCAGCTTAGAAAAAATAGATACACATAATTTAGGTATAGATGAACTTAATGAAATGGTCACAAACTGCATTATTTCTGCAGCGCTCCTGGCCATACCTCAATCTTCTAGAGTGGTGAAACAAAACCACAAATCCTGCTATACAAAAGAATGTAGATTAGCAAAAAAGAAACCGAACAAAGCATGGGGAAACTTTCGAAGGTACCCCCACGCAGAAAAATCTCATAAACTTTAAAAAGGCAAGAGCACAAGCACGATATATCCGCCGTAGAACCGAAAAGACTTCATTGCAAAATTACGTGACTTCCATAAATAGCTCAACCACACCAAAAGAAATGTGGGAGAAGGTACGAAAGCTAGATGGTAAATACTCCACTTTCACACTTCCACTTGAAACAGCCCCTGGGATACAGACAAACATCGAAGAACAGGCAGACATTATAGGTGAATATTTTTCGACAGTTACCAGCTAATCAAACTACACAGAATCATTTCTTACGTACAAAAACACAGCCGAGAAACAAAGACTGCCTACAAGTGGATATACAAATGAACCATATAATAAATTATTCACAGTTCAAGAAATCAACACAGTCTTGTCCGCTACAGACTGCACCCGGCCCTGACGGAATACACTATCAAATGCTGTCCCACCTCTCTGAACCTGCCTTAGAGGCACTCTTAAGTTTTTTTTAATAAGGTTAGGGTATCGGGTAAACCAACCTCTCCCAGTAGTTACAAGCCCATAGCGCTCACCAGCTGCCTCGCAAAATCCTTTGAAAGTATCGTGAATATGAGATTAACCTTCGTGCTAGAAACCCGTGAGCTTCTCGATGTCCATCAGTGCGGTTTCAAAAAGGCATACACGGCGACGCCACATCGCGGTTCGCATAACTTCGCTGCCGAGGCGCTAGGCCACTTCAATATTTCAATTGTCACCACCGCCGGGTTCTCAAGAAAGCACGGGTCACACAACGCAGATTCTGTACTGCCAGAGCTCACCGAGGCCAAAGCCGCACTGCCGCACCGCCACTACTCACGGCTTTCCGCCAAGTAACACAGAACCTACAACCAACAGACAAGCAACGCAAGCATAATCACATGTGCAATGTTGAACAACGCGCGGTCTAGAGAACGATCACGCCGAGGACGAACACGCCACGGCGTCGCTCGGCGCCAGCATCGCGCCTTCTCAAAAATCCCTAAACGATGCTGTCCCTAGGCACCTAAGATCAGGTCACGTGAGGGATTTTTGTACGACAAATAGACGCAAGCCTATCAGACAAGTGGATAAAGTACGCAGCGTGGTCCAATGAGACGACGCGTTGTGGTGGATCATTTGTGCCGTCATGTCACAGAAAAGAATATCGACATTTCTTTTTCACCTGCGCCAAATATCTATGTTAAGACGCCAAAGCCATCAAAGGTAACTGCGTTCTTATTTATTTTTCTACTTTGCACTTTATTCGCGAGTACACATTGAGCCTCATCAATTTTCTTGTTCTCGCTACCCGCGGGCTTCCAGAGCCAGCCAGAGCGCATGCGTTTTTCTCGTATTGCCCCGACCACCGCGCGGAGCACTTCGGTGCGCGTTCGTTTGTCTCACCGAGTGGATTTTTGCCTCGCAGAGTTTTAGACGCTTTCTGGCTAGTCGACGTGTAAAAGAAGCAATGGTCGCTCGCCGCCATCGCTGTTGGGGCTGAACCGATTGCAATGCGTTGTCTTGAGCGCAACCTCTTCGGAAAGTCTTGTCTCGCCGGTGTAGGGTACTGAGCGGTATGCGTTTGGTTCTCTGTGGGCCAAGCATCTCACGTATTCTTCGATATTCCTTCGGTAGCCACATTAAGTGCCCATCCTAGCCCGTTGATATCGTAGCATTAAAAAAAAAGAATAAGAACGTGGCTGTCTTTTGGAAGCCTCCCAAAAGCCCGGAATCAATCACCGCTGGGTTTGCCTCGTCGCGACTAAACGTTCTTAGGATGAAAAATAATTTCCAGCCGACGAGCGGCCACTCTTTATCAAGAACACTGATAACGTTGGCGGGATATGCTTTGAGGTGACGTTCAATGCGCAGGGATAGCTTTTAATTTTATTTTTGCTTCGTTGACGTCATTACTACGTCACCGCGGGAAGCTTGAAAAGCTTAAGGTGACTACGGCAAGTGGTGACACTCCCGCGAACTAAAACGCTGATGTCCAGAAAAGCTTGATACGACCGGGATATTAAAATATACACCAGAAATATAAAGAGATTACAATGATGTATGCAATGAATGAAGCAACACATGTTAGTAAAAATACAATTATTTAGAACTGAGGTTGAACAGCGCGAATAAATTAAGGACACGAGGAAACAAAATACCACGTATGTAAAACATATATTTAAGATATATTTAATTAAGGTGCTCGAACCCATGACCATTGGTGGGAGTTGAACCCGGGACCTTTGCTGTTAATTAGGGCGAAGGTAATTAAGGTAGAGTTTTCTCTCACCCTTTGTGGGCGAATACAAGTAATCGGAAGTAACAATGCCTTCGAACGAAAATGTCCAGTAATATTAATAACGTTTCGTGAGCCCGCAAGTTTTCGGCTTCATCCTCTTCTGCGTATACGCTAAAGTCACTGTCACGTTTTTCTTAGTGCAGTTTGAAGTTTTTTTAAGATTTCGAAAATTTGGTAAAAAAAAGAAACAAGGGAAAAGGGTTTTTTTTCTCCCACTCAAAATTTCCGGAAATTTTTATTTTTTAAGTATTGTCATTTTTCTTGCTTTATAATATTTTCGTTAAATTCTCAAAGAGAGTTGCGTTTGTGAAACAGTATTACATGTGACTTAATGAGTCCTTTTAACATTATTTTGTTGAGCTGTTTTCCTGTCGAGATGTGAAACGACTGCTTATCTTGTATGGTTTTGTTTATATCCTTGGGCCCGTACTACGCTTTTACGGCTATGCGTTCGATGGTAATCAAACTGGGTAAACTTTATTGAAAAATGTGGAAGGACTTGCTTACAGTGCTTCGTCACTCTTATCGGTGGAATGCTTCAGGTATCACTCGTGCGCGCTGAGCACGCTATTTTGACAGTATGGTGCATTCTTCAAAAAGTGCCTCACAGCCACATATAACGCAATGCAGCCACTGATGTATATCTCGTGCTTGCTTTCGGACCACGTTTGAGTCTTCACGTTTGTTGCCAATCGCCCAGAGCCCCGTTTCTCCGACATGGAAACGACCCGTTAGGTTTTGCGCTGTAAAGTCATGCGCCAACCAGCCCAAATTCATACGCTTCTGACGACAGCTAGTTGCCTTTCTATTCTAGGCGAGCAAAAAAAAACCTTAACCTCGCACTTAGTTGCGTCACAGAAGGAGGAGGAGAAGGAGGAGGACTCAATCTTTGCATGTCGACACTTTCGCCAACTAATGCGAAGTTAGTATAATGAGCGTCAAATTTTATTGTGTGTATCTGGGAACAGACGCATCTCCGGAAGTATAAAAAAATTGAGTTGTGTTGTAGTAGGATTTTCTTCAAGCTTCTAATATAAATGTGTACCATAACCGCAACACTTTAAAATGGTAATGAGCCATTTATTGTTAATTCTGGTTTTGTTAACTTGTTCGCAAAGGCTGTATCTGCCAGAGCGGCTAAAGCGCCACCCTCGGAAACAGCAGCTACGTGCCTAGCGTAGGCTTTTTTACAAAACTTGACATATTCTGTTATTTCTTCTGAAGCCTCGACTCAGAGATCGAGCCATAGCGATGTTTGCTTCGCTCAGGCCGATGAATGTGTGCGCATGCTTGTCATATTCCCGAGTAGAAAAGAAAAGGCTGTAGGTACAAAGGAAAAAAAATTGATTCGGTCGGTACGTTATAACGCTGGAAAACGCCCATTTAACCCCAGGTGGTGAAACGTAATCCAGAGTGCGCCACTACGGCATGCCTCATAATCGTATCGTGCTTTTGGAATGCAAGCGCCCAGAATTTTTTTTTATAACATTGATAATAGAAGCGAATTGGGCAAGTTTGTATCGGATCGTTTTCGAAAAAGCGCGTAGAACGAGGTACAAGCTGAAAAGGAAAACACGCGGGATGTGATGTGCTGCACTAACACTTAAATGCTGTGCGAAGCTGCATGGGAGCCGATGAAGTATGGAATCTGCTTTGTTGTGAAGAGTCTGGGGTTCGACAGCACGAAGGCGGCTGTTTTCATTTCCTGAGTTATACCACGGAATACTTTGATGCAAGTAAGATATCTTCCACGAACACTCTTGGCCTGATTTGCGTCACTTGCTGAACGCAAGAGCAGCCAAGATGTTTTATATTTTAAATAATAATGCTCACTTGCTTAAATCACTCTCACTATGCATCCAACGTACATAATATATGCAATGTTAGGGATTACGCCATCATAACAAATAGCGCTAACTATAGCGACGGTAAAATTATCAAGCAACGCGATAAATATTTTAATGCGCTGGTCATAGCCCGTTCGTCTGAGGGGACATGACTGCGGGAAGCTGGTGAAATAGTTCCTGCAAAATGAGGCGGCTAACATAAGCCTTATGGAAAGCATATGGCCGGAGAAAGAGACTGTAATGGCGGTAACAGTACGAAACAAAAAGCGTGTCGTAACGTTTTTCTGGCGTCTTGCTGACAAATTGCCTTTTTACGTTGTTGATTTGGTCTGTTTTACAGTAGCCTCGCCAGGTATGTACGTCACGAGGCCTCATCTAATCACCTTGAAGAGGTAAAATGACACTGAAGACGCGGCATAAGGACAGGTATGTACACCCGTGAGCAAACGTGTACGGACCACAGGGTCACCGAAAACAGTGAAATTATTCGTAATTAACACGTATAAACGGACACTGACGAGTGCACTAGAAAGTTCGTAATGCCAAGTTTGGGCTGCAACTTCTTTCAAGTCGCATTCACAGACAGAGGAGAAAATTAGCTTTATCGCGCAATCTCTAGTCCCTATACTTTTGCTTACGGGTGTGTGTAGTACAGTCGCCTTCCAGATGTTATTGATAAGTAAATATACCGCAGTACCTTTAGACGTTTACACTTCTCGAACACGGGTATTAATGTCGGAAAGCGAAAGTGACGAAGGTGCTATCCTCAAGCCTCACGCCCTGTCTTTGCACGCGCAGTATTGAGAGCAAAACTACAAACCAAGCACATGCGCTTGTGCGCACAATCACATTCCTTTTTCGCAGCCGATAAATGCTGTAGTTCACAGCCTCGTAGGTTTCCTTCATAGACGGTAGCGCTAGGTAACTCTCCAATGATTTGTACATTAAAGAAAATGTTTTGAGGGGACTGATATGCACCGCAAGTGATAACGGCATAAGCGAACAGCTAAAGGGGAGGAGAAGGTTGCTTTGTATCAGCGTTGGCTCACCTTAGGGTTTCCGAGAGGAGGCGCTGCCCGAATTTTTGCGTCGGTGCTCGCGCGATTAGCAAGCGATCAGTGCGATCCCCTACATAAATTCAGGGACTTGCTTGCACGAGCAGAAGGACGCCACTATGCCTAACAACCGATACGAGGTTCTTACCGAAGACGCGCCAGCACAATCACGAACTGCACCCGCTCCAACTGGCACGGGTTCCCACTGTCCACGACGGCGCGAACTTGCCGTCCGAATACCGCGCAGCCGTGCGTGTCGAAGAAGGAGCTTTCGAGAGGGCGACAGCAAGACTCCCATACTCGACGAAGAGCAGAAGTGCCAGTTTTCTTCGTCGTCGTCCTCGCCTTCGCCGTCTCCAGAGCCCCGCGGTACCAGCCGGGAACTGTCCTTTGACATCGAGACTTCGCCATCATGCACGCCCAGGGGTTACCTTGTGTTTGTTGATTCGAGCCCCGAACGTGAAGAAAACAGCGAGAAGACAGTTATCGTGCCACCTACGGACGTTCTTCTGGCCTGTTCTCCAAGCTCGATCCTAAGTAGCGACCCGAAGTGGAATGGCAGTCCTCCGCAGACACCTGCCGGCTGTCTGAACGTAACCGCGAGTAGCGGACCCATATGCCGCATTTGCCACGAGGGAGACCAACAAAACTCGCTTATGTCGCTATGCAGGTGCTCGGGGACCATGGGCCTCATGCACGTCAACTGCCTAGAGCGCTGGCTTAACGCCAGGAACGTAGACCACTGCGAACTTTGCCACCACCGCTTTCCAACCGCGGGCCAAGGCACTTGCGTGCGCCAGTTCTTCCACTGGGCGCTACACGGCAATTCGCAGAGGGCGGTGCTGGGGGACTTGTTTTGCTTCGCGCTCCTGACGCCAGTGGCCGCCCTTAGCTGTTTCTTCTGCACCCACAGTGCCTCTAAGCAAGTGCTCGAAGGTCGTATCATTGAGGCGGCCAGCCTGGTCACTCTCGCCTGCCTCTTGGTCACGGCCTACGTGGCCTGGTCGTTTTTTACGGTTCGCTTTCACTACCGAGCTTTCGGGGCATGGCAGGCAAGGAATCCGATGCGCAGGATCCTGGCACCGCCTTTAGCCAGGGGAGCAGCTGCAGGCGGACATGACAGCGCTACGGGCGATCAATCTGGGGGCGTGCGGGAGCTTGTGGACGTCGTCGCTGGAAGCGTCAACGAGACCGGGCGCACGTCCACGGCACAAGGTCAAGGCGGCGGCCTGCGAGCGGCTTTGCAACTTTCACCTCTCGTTTTGCCGGAAGACCTCCCTTCTGCGCTACATAAGCCATCCGACGCGCTAGGCCCATCCGCAGGTTTCGCGTTTTGGTAGATGTTTGTTATAGTTTCGGTAAACGTTTTTTTTTTCGTATTCTGGTCTAAGCAATATGAAGCGTTAATTATTCCTTTTAATTTAAACATTTTTGTTGAACTGTGAGGGCTGTGCTACTTCGCCTGTTTTAACTTTTTACTCTGTACTATTCAGCAAATAAAGAGCTTGCTTGCATTTTAAAACAGCTAGTCTTGATATCAACTCGTTTTGTCTTTTTCAGTGCTATAAATGATTTAGTCTGCAGCATGAGCGCAGTTTCTTTCACTTTGCGCTACTAAGCTTGAGGGCGCAGGATCGCATCCCGGCCGCGATGGCCCCATTTTGATTGGGACGAAATTCAAAAACATGCGTGTACCGCGCAAGTTAAAGAATCTAAGGTGGTCAAAATGAATCCGGACACCACCACTGGCGTGCCTTATAATATTGTGGTTTTGACACATGGAACGACAGAATTTATTTTACAGCAGTTAGAGCTTTACATACCTTCAACCTTATTTGCAACATTTCGGAGTATCCGAGGTGTTGCAGGATTTTGCTAGTGCATACCAAATAAGAAAGCTTTATAGCATTTTCACGTGACAATATGGACGCAATTTTCACCGCGCTCACAAGGCGGCCACGGTGACGTCGGTGGCCATATCACACGTACTTTGTTTTACTTTCTGGCGGTGACCGTCTTTCGCTGCATTACCGCTGTTATCGTTTTGTTGCTCGGCGCTTGTGTTGTGAACTTTCTTGTTTACGCAGCTTCTGGACACTCTAGCGACGCAAGACTGCGGCCACGATGACGTAAAGCCCACCATATATCTATTTGTGGTGTCGTCCCTGCCTTCTGGGATTGCTACGTGGTTCCAGTGGCATGACAGAAAAAGGGGATGCGGTTCAAACAATGCAAATCGTAGTATAATACTGAGGATCGTAATAAAAAAATGCAGCTGAGCTTGCAAACACGAAGGCGGGCACTTGGTCGAACATAATCTTAGATGATGACCCACTCCACACTTTATTGAAGATTTAATTAGCTCGTGAAAGTATCTACAAGGATACTCACACGGCAGCTGAGAACGGGCACGTCGTGTGATAAACGCCTAAACCCCGCAAATAAATGACGCTTGCAATGGATCTTGTAGCGCGAGCGGAAACTGTTTCTGCCAGCGAAGTTTCAAACGTTTCTTTTATGCAAACTCCTGCAGAATTGAGTTATCTTTCTGAAGGCTCAAGAATTAATGCGGACTTTTAGGGGCTCGTTACGATTTAAAACTCTCGGTGTATGGCTGCTAAGAGTTTTCATGTACCCGTTCAAACTCTTTTCTTCTTATATTTTACCCTTTCTTTTCCCTCCAGTAGAGTCCGAATAGGTCAGAAACTAGTTCATCCTTGTGCAAATTTGTTAGAAAATCGCACACGAAACTGTAATAGCTGCAATTTATCATGCTGCCGTAGAATGCCCACGACATGTGAAGAACCATTCCATCTACGCTGTTCTCATTTCGCCTACTCACAGTCGTAATCGCCCAGTGTTGTCCACGCTTTGTTAACATTATCTGTGTTTTTATTTGTTTGCTCGAAGGACAGAGGAGAACTTTAGCGCGCAAACCCGGTTTAGGTCCACCGAGGAAAGGAAGACCTAGTCACCAGCCTTGTCTGATAGTCTTAAGATGTCCAAGCAGTGCTCTTATGGCACCCGCCTGCCACACCTCCAGGGTCGTAGGTCAACGTGCAGTAACATGTGACTGAGGCTCCTGCGGCTAGCTGCTGGGCACGCGGACAGCCTCACAGAACCTGAGGATTGTTTAGTGAAGCAGGCGTACGTCATGCAGGTGGAAAACTCATTCTTATGTAGTATGTATTGTTGAAGATAATGTATTTGGCATCCCTCAATAGGATTAGCTTCCTTCGTGTCAAGAAGCGGGATGGATGATAAAGACTGTAGTTCGTACGCAACTCGTCCAATATCTTGTGCGCTGGCTCGAAGGCGCTATAGCCAGTAGTTAGGTATGCTTCATTTATTCTGGCCAACACAGGGGAAGAGCCCGGGATGATTAATCGCAGCTGATGGAGGGTGACGAACGCTGATTCTGCAGTTTTTCAGCGAAAGCTGTATATAACTAACCTTCCGTAGTTTTTTCGATGTGCGCCAACAGAAACGGACATAGCGATTTCCAACAAACCCATACGGGCGCAGTGCGACGGCGCAGACGTGAAAATGCGGAACAGATTAGAACACTCACCGTAAACAATAGCGTGATGTCAAGGTTATCGCAGTGTATAAGGAGAACTATCGGCGCTAGAAACAGCTGTGTGATCGATGTGGCCGACACGCATATTTCGTACACCTGAAGAACAACATGCGTACGAGGAGCGCTGGATGCAACAGAAAAGATAATGTAAATGGCGCTGGCGCGAAACGACCACCGAGGAAGAACATTCCCGCGATGCTGAACGAAAACGACAATCGCGAGCCCGGGCATCTTCGAACGAGCGACGATGCCAGCCTCGCAGCGCAAAAGAAAATAAAGTGCAACCATTCCACTCTGTGAAGATGGAATGGCAGTGAAAGTACTTTTTTTTCGTTTGACAGCGTTGGCCGTCATGAGCTTTCGCTGCCATGCCATCTTCACAGCGCGGAATGGTTGTCATTTTTCAGTGACACGAGCATCGAGTGAAACTCTTATTTCTTGCGCGGCACTTAATGTTCATCTCCTGAGACGAGCACGAAGGAAATCCAAAATAAATCAGAAGAGAATTGAAAAAAAAATACACAGTACGAATTTCAGGGGTTTCATTACAGATATAATATCAGAGCATAAGTTCAGTTACAAGTTGAGCTACTGCATTGACTGGAATAATACAAATTAATTAGAAATCACCGATTATCGCACACCAACAAACAGAACCGTAGACTTTACAGACATGCCACATGAGCACGACTTTGGAAAATTACTGGAAATCCGGAAGTTGAAAGCGAGAGTAATGACGTCACTAATGACGACACACACAAGAAGGTGGCATAATATTTAACCGGCTAATTAATGAAAAACAGTTGCCTCCGAGTTCGGTTCGTGCGTTGCGTTCGTCTGGAGTGAACCTAAATCACGCCAACGCCGAGATGCGAGTGCCACTAAGAGACACCTAAGTCAGAGATTACGGTCCCCTACCATTTTTTAAGACCCGCACATGCGGCTGTGCCCTGAATTGGTGTTCGCTGGGCTGCACGTGATCGAGCACGTGCTGCGGTAGTCTACGGTGATAGTTACTGGCTGCGATCGTGTGCCCGTCCTCCCTGTCAAGCTCTCTTTTTTTCTCTATTTTCTTACCATTGTACCTCCCTTCTCCCGTTCCTCACTGTCGGGTAGCAAACTGGATTATCCAGCCTGCCTTACTCCGTTATTCTGTCTCTTTCTCTTTCTACGTGGGACGCGGCATGGCCTACTACATTCCATCTGATACCCGAAAGACTAGGCATCCACTGAATTCGCATGCGCCAATGGAAGCATATTGGCCTCGAGGGCCGCCATTGGAGAGACCAGCGCCGCTATCGCTATGACGTTTGAAGTGGCATTCGAGCCTCTGCTGCAGCCAAAGCTGCTCTCAGGCTGGGCTATTGAAACCTTGATTGTAGGGTTGTAGATAACGCAAGGTATTATGTACGCATGGTAACCAAACTCCCATAGCGGCCCATGTGTGCTGCGACGGAGGCTTGTGGCGGCATGGCAGTGCCATCTACATTCCGAGGAGCCGACTTCTCTGTGAAAAAAAAAGAATCAACGTTCACCGTTAGAGACTTGCTGTGCTAAGACGTGCACTGTCGCCAGCTCACATCACATCACATTTACTACATACACAGAGCACACAACAGTACAAATCATGCGTCAGTCAAGATATTCGGCACGACATCACGTCTGAATCCAACACAAGTTATTCACTGACCCGTTTGTAGTTATATGTTATGGTATGGCAAAACTTCACTGAGGTCCTGCACACCATGAGTCAAAACGAAGCGGGCCGCTCCCACGTGGGAACCGAAAGGCCGAACCTCTCGGCCGCATCGTGGTCCTGCTGGAAAGCCCATAGTTGGTAAGCCAGAAGAGGGCTGCGGAGAACATCCTCCCATCTGGCCGACGTGTTATCGATGATAGAGCGTGACCGGGCACACCGCCAGAGCATGTGTTCTAACCTGCCTATTTCTCCGCAATCGCGACAAGTACCGTCGGTGTAAGTATCCGGATAGATTGTATGTAAGAGCGACGGATTGGGATACGTATTCGTTTGCAGTAGACGGAGCGTTCGTACTTGAGCTCTATTAAGCCGTGGATGAGAAACGAAGTAGGTTCTTCGGCTGAGATAGTAGTCTTTAGTAATCTCGTTGTAGCTGAAGGGCGTGTCCCTCTTCTCTAGGGAGTCGTCTTCCAATCGGTCGGGAGTAGCGCTATAGGCAAGTTCGCACGCAGCTCCGTGAGCTCACTCGTTGAGGTTGGGAGGAGCACCCTCTATCTGACCCTGATGTGCGGGAAACCAATAAATGAAGTGATTAAATTAAATTATGGGGTTTTACGTGCCAAAACCACTTTCTGATTATGAGGCACGCCGTAGTGGAGGACTCCGGAAATTTTGACCACCTGGGGTTCTTTAAGGTGCACCTAAATCTAAATTTCGCCCCAATTTTTTCAATTATTTTCATCAGTTGAATTAAAATAATCTTTCGAAGTTCAGCACCGCAGCACAAGACTACGTAACTTTGTTTTGCCCAGTAATTGTGCCCGCCCTTCTATTCGACATTCCCGACCGCATTTTGGGTCGATGCTTCTAAAGCAGTGCATACATCAACGCACTGCAGCGACCACCTCGTTTCCTGAGTATTGCATGAAACGCCTATTGTGATATGTTTAACGCGCTGGGCAGCAACAAAATTGAAGTGTCTGTGGCGAACGGCGACCGAACAGGCAGCATGCGCTGACAGAGAAACACAGTATTATCGCGCAGACAGAGTAGCCGAAGGCCAAATGCTGCAGTTCATCGTCAATAAAGGGCCGACATATCGTGAGTGCCCAACGACAACGGAACCACAATGATCAGAAACGAATGCCGTACTCGCACATGCACATACTGAAGACTAGCAGACGGCGTTAGGAGCACTGCGCACCAAGTGAGTGGACGACGGTGACTCCGCTCGATATTAAGGCGTAAGCCTTTAGTGGCTCATGAGTGTCCCAGTGGAGTCCGTGGTGGACGCAGGAAAGCTGTGATCACCGGCGAAGGGAGCAAGGAGAGTAGGCGCCATGCCAGTAGCACTGTGCGAGTGGGCGCGTGGGAGAGGGCGGACATGCGCGTGGGGGTGCGTGCACATCGGCGACAAACCTTGCAGCCATGTGGCTGTGATTGCAGCCCATGCTCGCGGCAACGGCGGCGTCCGTTCGCAAGCAGTTCAGACAACAGCAACAGAGGCAGTCATAGATAGGCTTTCGCCTATCGCAGTTTAGTTCAGCAAGGTTCCCATAAATTTTTCGCAGGAAATCGTGTCCTGGAGTAATCCGTATATATACTGTTCTACAAGCCTGCAGCCTCGTGTGTGGATGACGTGCTCCTTGGATGTTGTTGCTTAGTTGCGTTTCATTGCGCCATGCGCTTAACGCCGTCACCGTGATGTTCCGTATGAAGTCCAAGGGCGATAACACCGTCGCCGGACGCCGTATGTTGCATGTGTGAGTGAAAGCGTGCGAGGGTGAGTGGACGATCGCGGCTCAATCTAGGGCGCTCAAGGGAGCAAATCGGGGAGGAAGCGCGCAGTCTTCTGTCGTGTGCATGGAATCGGACGGAGGGGAAGCAGCGGGAGAGGGGACGCTGTACTTCGGCAGCAACGCGCATTCGCGTGTTCCTTATGATTAACGCGATCTGCTTTGGGGACAGTGTCTAGGTGGGCCGGCGGCTTGTAGCATTGCGTGTGCTGTGTTATCGCGGCTCCGTTTGCGTTGAAGCGATAGACAGTATGAAGGTCACTTCGCTCGCTGCTGCTGCCGCATTTGCTCACGCCAGCGTTTTGATGGCGTGTGCCTGCGGTCGTCGAGTGTGATGTGGGCGTGTTTGCCTGACACCATGCTTGTTTATTTAGTTAGTAAGCGAGTGTTTACAGGTTTATACGGTCGCTAAAGCTACTATCCTTACTTTGTATGGCAGTCTGTTAACTTGCGAAAGAAATTTTTGCTTTGCGTTTAGGGCGAAACTGCGACTTTCTTTTTGTCGCGGCGGTAACATAGGAAATCGTGTGATAGTCGCGAGGGGATCATTCAACATGTGAGATTGACGACGAATCGGGTAACATTAATGGTCTGTCTGAAAGTACGTCAAACCGAACTTATCGCGCCTGCGGCGCTCGTGCTGAGTGACTCATGCCATATTATGCGATTCTCGTGCCTTACGGCGCTCTACTTTCAAAATAACATCACTGATTTTCCCGTGGGTGCACTAGGGTGCGTTGTGGAGACAGGGCCTGCTCTCCTGGAGCAGTATCTTCGCTCGTCCCAGTCTTTTCGTATCCTGCTACCTACAGATTTTTGCACATGCTTCTACATATACCGACGTACCTTTATACACAGCGTTAAACTTGTCCTATTCGTCGTCAACGTCATAGATTCAGTGATGCCCTCGTGACTATCACACGATTTACTATGTTACCGTTCAGTTAAGAATATGCAACAAACTCACCAGCAAGTTCCGACGAGCATGAGGAAATCTTGTGAACGACGTACGGTCTCAACACACACACACACACACACACACACACACACACACACACACACACACACACACACACACACACACACACACACACACACACACACACACACACACAAACCGCAATGCCGGCCCGCCTAGGGACAAACGCACATATAACAATCAATGAAACTTCTCCGCCGTAGTGCATAGGCAAAGTCAGGTTTTCAAGGAGCAACAGCCCCCTAGATTTGTACTCGTGCCTGCGCAGAAACGTCGGGCGATTCCTGAAATGACCGCCTCGTGTGCGCCTGCTGCGTAGCGTTTGCAGCGGCCGCCGCGGGGTCCAGAGAGGAGCCCGCTCGCTGGGCTCGCTGCGGCTCGCTGAGGACAGCCGCGTGCTCTCAGTGGTCCCTGTGGCTGACGTGGCTCAAGGCGTGTGGCGAGCCTGCCTGAGCGCTAACACCTGCCTGGAACAGTTCGTCTCTCTTCCGAGTTGCACACCTTCGAGGTGTGTCGCCACCATGGTCGAAGCAAAGTGTCTCGAGCGGCCAGTTACGCGGCAATGTTTTCGTGTATTCTTTCACGCTTGAAAAAAAAAGCACTTTGATGTAGCACGCATTGAGCAACAATGGAAATCTGTATCGGGAGATTTTCATGGTGCACTACAATTTTCTAATCGGCACTTTTCATTTGATTATAACATTTGAGAAGTTTGTTAATTGGTTAAGACTTAATAGCTAAGTAGGCGTAATGCAAAAAATAATCTGAGTATCTCCAAGCGACGGAAACAACATTACATTGTCCTGCTCAGCTATGTGGCTTTTGCATATATTAAAAGTTTGGCTCAAGTTGCATGGAACACCCTACATAAGCAAGTAAGCGCCGACCTGTAGTATTCAGTGCGGTTCGGCCGGCCGCTTTTCGACGACTCCTAACCTTTTTATTCAGCACACTGCAGGTGGAAATTACACATTTTCGTACAATAGAGCACAACTCTTTCCTCTGCGGCTCCCGATCTGCTCTCTCTCTCTCTCTCTCTCTCTCTCTCTCTCTCTCTATATATATATATATATATATATATATATATATATATATATATATATATATATATATATATATATATATATATATATATATATATATATATTAGTCTGTTTTGTGGTTATAGAGCTATTTATGTACGAAATGGAAAATAAGTAGATGCTCTCACAAATCTTGTCAATGTCTTGAGCGAAAAAAGCTTCCAGTACTGTTAAGTATCTGCGAAAAGTATTGCTTGAGATGACTACTATGTTCCTTGGTTCGTTGTATGATATCAAGGCTGATGTGAAAGAGTAGATTCTACGAACAATGCCATAAAGGCCGCACTGACATCTCTCAGGGCATCTCTAAGCTTTGCAAGTGACAGATTTGATGAAATAATGAAATAAATAAAATCTCTGAGCTGAAGACCTGAATGGTGCGAGAAGTCGGAGCCTCGAGTACCAAAAAGAGAACAAGATGATAAAGAAAGAAATTGGTGATACAAGAAAACAGCTGACAGGCTTGCACTTGAGACGGAACAACATTTAATTGAAAGGTATACCCCTGTTGAAAACGAAAACATATAAAAAGCAGTGACAGCTTTCCTGTCAAGACTTGGACGTTTTACACACAGTACCGACAAAGATCAACAATGCTCAAAATGTCGTGGTAAAATTTCGCTCGCGGTCCGTGCGTGATAAGGTACAAAAATCGCCAAAGAGAACAGGCTTAACACAACATTGCTTGGTTTCAAAACCATCGCAACCATATGCGCAAACGCTTCCAAATCTCTTGGGTATATTCGTCGCAACTTGGGTAACTGCCCGTCTAACGTTCGTAAATTAGCATCCCTACCATTTGTACGCCCTCAGCTTGAGTTCGCGTCCCCTATATGGTCTCCCTACCATGAATACGTAATCCGCATGTTAGAAGTGATCCAAAACCGAGTTAGTTTATTTATTTCGGGAAATTACAGCTACCAGTCAAGCAATACTCAAATAAAAGTCGACCTTTCCCTTCAATCACTGAGTAGCCGACGTGACATAGCCCTCCTATCCTTGCTCCGTAGATATGTTCACCAAATGGAGCCATCAAACTTGCCACTGGAACGCGCGTCTTGCTCATCACGACGACGTTATAATGATTTAAGCCTCACTCGCATTTATGGCAACACTAACGCATTTAACTTCTCGGCTCTACCACAAGTGATTCGGTTATGGAATTCGCTTCCTAACAGCACTGTCGCCCCAAATGAGAACTGATAAATTCGGACAACTACGGAACATGCAGTCTTCATCATAACAAATATATTCATCTGTACATATGTCATGCCATATAATACGTGCCACATATGGGACATGTATTTTTTTTCTTTTTGTTTCAATTTTGTTTGCTTTATGTTTTCGCGCTACGTACGTTATTTTGCGCGAGTGATACATCGCTTTTTTATGTTGCCGTGAATTGCACTTTTTATTCCTTTCGGACAACTCTTTATATTGATTTAGCGTTTTTATTTGTTACATTGTTTTGCAAGCACGTGATGAATATAAACATTTTTAGCTCTCACATTTTTTAGCTCTCATATATCTGTTTTCTCTTGTCATTTGTGCAATGACACCCCCCTTTTCCATACTCCCCTTGGGGCCTGTAAGTTACCTTGAAATAAATAAATAAATAAATAAATAAATAAATAAATAAATAAATAAATAAATAAATAAATGCACCCGCGGTCGTGCTTCAAGGATACGGTTTTGCTAAGCGGGGCCCCACAGAGGAAAAAAAAGAAGAAAAGAAAAACTGGAGATCCGTCTGGCTGTCAGAACGAAAAGTCTTGGCAAGAAAATCGGAGAACTCGAAGGACATTCACATCCCATGTGAGGTTAGTTGAGGCTAGTAGAGGCCATGTGAGGCTAGTGCAAGTATTTCCAGGACTTCAAGTCAGCCTTTCAGAATAACCATGGCGCTCCCAAGAACACTAACCGATCGAGTGCTATATGCGGTAGGAGCAAGACTATTTTTCACTGCAATATTCGCAACATAAGAAAAAATTGGAACTTCCTCCAAGCATTTTGTATCAAAGCATCGGCACAGAGTCGAGGGGCGATGCTAGCAACCACTGAAACTTGGTAAAAAATAAAGGGAGATAATGTGGCCATTCCTGGGTATGTAACTATGTCGCATCCGCGCAACCTCGGTTCACATGATGGTGGCATAGCTCTTTCTGTGAAGAGTGGCTACTGTTGCAAATAGGTCGCAAGCCCCAAGGGTAGCGTTGGCCTGACGGCCTGAGGCACAGCTGGAAGCATCCGAAGGTCCTGGCAAAGGATGAGTCGGCTGCTACCAGAACAACTTGTTTATTCTAGCATCGTAAAAGAGCGGCCGGTCAGGTCGACCGAAGTGGAGAAACGGGAGCCCACGTTACTCGACTGAATAAATCGAAGCTTCTCTCTTGGCGTCCGGGGGCAGCTGCTTTTATACTCTCGGAGGCGAGGGCAAGAAGGAACGGCTCGCAAGAGGCGCACGTGACGGCGGCGCACGGACACGTTGTAACAAGAAGTGACGTATCCGCCCGGCCGGTGCCGGTCAGACCTCCTCGCTTCACAGTTGGGGAGCTCCTCACCCCGGCTGCCGTGCTTTGACAAGCGTGGGCACACACACACACACACACACACACATGCACGCACGCACGAAGACACGTGGCATTGAAAGATGCCTGAACGCGCTCTGCAGGAGGCATTGGGACAGCGCTGAACTGGCCAAAATGTCCGCCGCTGTGAACGAAGCCCCGGCATCCGTTGCATCCGCGCCGGCTCTACCGCACGTCGGAGGCGAAACGTAACACTACGCATTCACTGAATTATTATTGCTGAATTGCAGTTTCCCAGATATAGACGCCCTATTTCTTAGATTTCATTGTAATGGTATAATCGGCGTCATTTATCGGGCGCCAAATTCTAACGTTACTTCATTTTTCGATAAAATTGGACAAACATTCTTTAATCATTTGAGGAAGTGCAACAACCCGGTGGTAATCCTTGGAGACGTGACCACTGACACACAATAGCCATATTAATTATACACCACTACTTAATTCATTCTACTTTCGCAACGCGATCGACATAAACTAACCAGACTGACTAATGCACCGGCAACAACAATCGACCTATGTTGACTAGCACAGAATCGAAAAGGAATGCTGGCGTTTACAATGCACCAATATCAGATCACCTTCCTGTTTTTGTTTCCAATAATGAAGTAAAGAAAAAGAGTGCCACGTGTTTGACAATGGTCAGCGAATCAGATTACAACTTACTGCAGAATAACTTTCTCGCCATTGACTTTCATAAGGTATACGATAATGACGTCAATATTGAATTTCAGAATGTAATAGAAGTTGTTTTCTGTGCCGTCGACGATAGCCGTTGAAACGTAACTGTACGCTCATAGAAGACTCCTTTGTGTCCCTGGATGACGAATGAGATACTTGCATTGCTGAAGAAAAATATTTCTGCTTCGACAAATGGAGGGCTACATAAACATAATGATTACTATTTAGGCCAGTATAAATTTTAAGAAACCCGTCTTTTTATGATGTCCAGCAGGAGTGGAATAACATTCCCTCTTTCATGCCAAGCTCAAGGTAATTGTAAATAATGTTTGGAGATCATAAACGAATTGTAGCGAAATCTATCTTCACAACGCACTGTGGATAACTTTAATATTTCGCTGAAATCGGATCAGTATTAGCAGCGCAGATTTCTTCTAATAGAAACCAGTACCTATCACTCTTTATTGAATACGTTAATTTGCTGTTGGCGACATTAGAGGAAATTCTATATATTAAATGTGAGCACCAGTAAGGCGAGGAGCTTAATGGGGCTACAGAATGGTTAGTGAAATGTGATAGTGATATCCTGGGCTCCATCTTATGTCGCGCATTTTACCATTGGTTGCGTACGTCAAAGTATACCTCTTGTTTAAAAGAAAGTCGAAGTCAAACCGGTATATAAAGACGGCAATCGTTCTCATCACTCAAGCTTCAGACCTATATTTGTTTTGAGTATTATCCACATTATATTGCAAACCAAAACTATCGACAGAGCGGAACGGCACGAACTACACGAAGAAGATACACAGACAAACGCTGTGAAAATTCTAAGCATATCTGCCCACGCTGTAACATACCAATTTGCGTCGGCCAGTATTAGGAAATCATCGACATACCTAAATGCTTTTTTTTTCGTGCACCGTACAAGGACAGCTTCTTGACTTGTGAGGCAGCAGCTGTCTGCGCTGGTCCTTGCATCGTTATTGTGTAGTTTGTGCCGTTTCGCGCTGTCAATAGTTTCAGTATGGAATACCAACGTGTCCAACGAACCCCTCATTTGAAAGTTACTGCAAATATTGTACGCATGTTACTTGACGAACGCCATGCAATCTGGCCTGACCAACATGTATTCGGGTCACATCACTCCACTTCAACAGCTGTGCTAACTTTAGCAGAAGAAATTACCACGGCATTAAAGAATAACCTGCTTGCCGCTGTAGTTTTCTTTGGCCTAAAGAAAGCTTTCGATACAGTAAATCACGGGATTTTGCTACTGAAATCAAAACGCTACGGTTTCCGCGTCAAATATTTTCACTTATTTGCTAGTTACGTAAGCAAACCATTGATGACGATTGATTAACAAGACGTCGGGTGAAGATTCAACGAGCCAGGCGCCTTACAGGTATGACATTTCTTTTTTGAGGACCTGGCTATTACCCTGCCGCTACGGTGGTCGGAAGCCGAGAACGTCGTCACGAGCCTTATGCTCGTCCAAACGTAACAAGCCATATGAATGATGCTACGGGCCATAATGAAAAGCCTGGGGCCTTGCAAGCGTCACAAAGCTTCATAAAGCCGGCACGTTTGGTTCTCCACAACTCGGAATCAACTTCAGCGAATTCAGGAATAATGGCTGACGGTGAAGTCGAGAGCAAGAAGCCTCGCCTAGAAGACAAGACAGCAAGTACGATGACACAACATCGAATTATGAGCTAAGTGATGAAGAAGAGATGGGTGAAGGTGTACCATTTACTTTGGTCACCTACAAGAAAAAGCGAGCCGAAGGCATTCCGGTTGTCTTTCGCCCAACAAGTGAAGGTACTTCTTTTTGGCAAGTAAATCCAAACCGAGTGTCTGCCGAAATAGTTTCCGCTGCCAAAGAAGAAGTACAGTCTTTCAGGACGAACAGAGATGGAAGCTTCAGTGTCAGCGTTGCTTCCTTAGCGTCGGCGAAACACCTTTTGATGCTCTCAAGTGTAGGTGGCCTGGAAGTCAAGCCCTTCATCCCCGAGTCATACACGCGAAACGTTGGGAAAGTAAAACATGTGCCTCTGCAGTATACCGACAAACAACTCCTAGACTTCTTGAAAGACGCAGGAGTTATATCGGCACGCAGACAGATAAGATATTCCCGCCAAGAAGATGGAGCAGTACAGTCACGTCCACTTCACACTGTAATTCTGACTTTCAGAGACGATCGCCCTATTCCAGGAAGAATTTACTTGGGTTTCAACAGTCACCCTGTCGAGGAATACCTAGAACCAGCACTTCGCTGCTATAACTGCCAGAGATTTGGGCACATGGTGAAAACCTGCCGTAGCACACGTCGATGCAAAATCTGCTCAGAAGATTATGACCACAAGGAGTGCAAGTCACTTCTTCAACCTAAATGTGCAAACTGTGCGGGGAACCATGCCGCCTCCTTCTCAGGCTTCCCTCAGAAAAAAGCAGCGGCACAAATGCGTCGACATGAACTAATCCATGGAAGACAACCGCGACGCAATGAACCCGCCCCAAACCTTGAGATTGTTCATCCAGTGCCAGATCACCCACCTCAGCGGGCACCGGAACCACCACAGCCAAGAGCATCAACAAGCTATTCCTCCTCTAGAGAACAACCAACAGTGCAATCAAGAGACCAATCAAGAGGATCACAGTCAAGTGCCCAGTCTTATGCATCAGTGCTACGGAAACCCAGACGACAACAGGCAGAAAGTTACACAGAAGAAAGCTCCAGTACTCGCACACATTTCTCTCAGCGACCTTACTCATCCACTGCAGAAGTAACACCAGCTAATAGCGAACATACCACAGCATCTTTGACACAACTGATTTTGCCAATGCTTTTCGCAGCTCTTAAGGCAATCCTGTCTGCTCTGCCGGAAGCAAACAACCTACCAGAAGTGAAAGCCTTGTTGCCTCTAGAAGCACTATTGTGTCAACAATCCGGGCCGAAACTGCGGCAGGCAGAGCATGAATAACCGCTACAAAAATGTCTCCATATTTCAGTTGAATGCCAACAGTCTTCGAAGGAAGTGTGCTGACTTTCGTAAACTGCTTGTGCAATACAACTTCCCAATACTTTGCATTCAAGAGGCGGGAATCAATGATGATTTTCGCCTCTCAAATTATGTGATATACAAGACTTCTCGTCAAGGTGCTGTTAGCAGTGTGCGTCAGAAATGACCTACCATCTTATCAAATTCAGTCCAGTGATTCAGACTTCCCGGAATTCATCGCATGTAAAGTATCCTTTGGCAAGCTCTGTATAGCAGTGATTAATCTATATCTACAACCTTCAAACCGGATTTCAGTAGAAGCGCTAGTGCATATCTTCAAAATAGCTCATTCTAATGTATTTATATGTGGAGACTTCAATGCACACAACACCATCTGGATTAGTGATCATTGTGATGCACGGGGTAACGTTATTGAGTGCGCCATAGATAAATGCAACTTGACTGTTTTAAACGATGGGTCGCCAACATTCCTTCGTGGATATAATTACTCAAGCTGCATATATGTTACCCTGTGTTCACATGATCTAGTGAATGGTGTGGGATGGACAACACATATGGAAACGCGCGGAAGTGATCATTTTCCCATCCTTGTTTACCACCCTAGCCTGCACTGTGATGTCAGGCGTTACAGCAGACTAACCAACTGGCAAGCTTTTCGGTACCGCCTAATGGATCAAATTAATCAACATGCAACAGTGGAAAAATTTACAGAATTTTTGCAGAACAATATGAACATATGCACAAAGAAGGTCCCAATCCCAAAAGATTATGCTGCAGTTGACGGAGAATATGAACACCTAAGAGCCATCCGACGTCGATCCGAAAGAGCTCACCGACGGAGCGGAAGTTTAGAAGCATACAGAAATGCTCAGAAAATACACAATGTAATGCGCAGACGAATGGAAAATTTAGGCAAACGGTGCTGGCGCGATTTCTGCGGCACGCTGCCTCCTCACATGTCTGTCCCACGAATTTTTCTAGTAATTCGTTCTTTAAGCGGACCTGTAACACAGAGCTTCCCATTTCGTGCTCTGGCTGTAGCTCTGGACATGTGTGAAATAATAGTTGCAGATGAATTTTGTGAGCTTATTTCCAGACCTGCTTTTTCATCGCAATGTGCAGAATTTGATATTTCAGTAGTGTTGGCTAAGCGAAAAATTACTGCTTGCTACTGGGCCCAACATCCTCCATTAGATCATACTTTCACATTGAGCGAGCTTCAATGTGCAATTGCATCATGTCGCCAAAAGTCCACTGCTGGGCCGGACGGCATTACGTACAATATGCTAAGAAACCTCGGACCGACAGGTACAAATGCTCTCTTAGACATCTATAATAACTTATGGATAGAGGAAACTGTACCTGACTCTTGGAAAGTCGCTCAAATCATACCAATTTTAAAACCTGGTAAGACGCCCTTGTGCCTTGAATCCTTCCGCCCTGTTAGTTTGACAAGTTGTTTATGCAAAGTAATAGAGAAAATGATTGACGCGCGACTTCAATTGTGGTGTAATGAAACGAATGTGCTCTCCAACTACTTAGTAGGTTTTAGAAAACATAGATGCACAATGGATGCAATATTAGATATAGTAACCTGTGTGGAGCACGAGCGTGCACGTGGGAACATGACTATAGCAGTATTCCTAGACATCAAGAGGGCATTTGACACTGTTAGTCACGTTCATGTTTTGCTAAGCATGTTGGAACTTGGTCTGTCTGGCAGGTCCTTGCGATGGATGTCTGAATTTCTATCAGGTCGCAAAATATTTGTGCAGACGGGTGAAGGAAAGAGTGCTGAACATGTTGTCAAACATGGAGTACCACAGGGAAGCGTACTCAGCCCCTTCCTTTTTAACTGCGTCATGGCTGGTCTAACAAGAAGGCTGCCATCACAGTTAAAGTTTTAACTGTATGCAGATGATGTGTGTATTTGGACATCTGGGTCTAATGCTCAACTACTTCAAATGGCATTGCAAGACGGCATAAATATAATCAACAAATTTTTGAGAGAGAGAGGAATGGTACTATCACACGCAAAGACAGCTGTATTGCCCTTCACTCGAAGGCAGTTAACAAATTTCACTCTTAATCTGGAAGGACTCCCTCTAATGATTGTCACACAGCATCGATTTCTAGGCATAATACTTGATAGGCAGCTATCCTGGACACCCCACATAAAAAAACTCGAAAACGAGGTCAGTGCCATAGTGACTGTACTTCGCAGACTTGCAGGCACATCATGGGGCGGATCAGTATCGTCCATGCTGACTGTTCACAATGCATTAATACGACAAAAAGTTGCGTATTCCGCGCCAATCTTACACGAACTTTCCCACACGTCAGAAGAGCGACTTCAAAGACTTTTAGCTAGAGGACTACGCCTATGCCTAGGAGTTCCACGAGCGACTTCTAGTTCTCTTGTAATAGCTGAGGCTCGGCAATCACCATTTCCAATTATACGAACTACAGAAACATGCCGGCATTATTTCCGTCTTCAAACCCAGCATAAAAACCACCCATTGGCTCTAGACATAATGAAACGAGATAGAAGTTATGTTCATGTGAAATTCAAGAAAATCTTCACATATTGCCAAGAAATGAATTTTGGAACTCAGACATCGAATATCCTCCATGGCTGCTTACAGTTCCAAAAATCGAATTGTCAGTAGAAGGGATATTCAGCAAAAGAGACATGTTCATTCGAGCTGCTCAACAACTAGCGCTGTACCAGATATATATGCGGTATTCAGGATACACACACGTCTATACATATGGCTCCAGTACAGCAACCTCTTCAACTTCATCATTCATTATACCGCACCTCAACAAACAAGAATCATTTAAGTTATCTCGTGCTACTTCGTCCACAACGGCTGAACTGTTCGCAATCCTATGTGCGATAAAATTTATATTGTCAGTAAGAGATGCGCAAAAATGGGTAATTTTCAGCGATTCACAGGCGGCTCTAACATCGCTCTGCAACACAAAGGGGAAGACATCCAGTGAAAGTATAATATATGAAACACTTAAAAACCTCACAAAGGCAAGCGATGCGAAACATTCAATAGCATTCCAGTGGATACCAGGGCATTGCGACATTCCTGGCAACACAGCAGCCGATGAAGCAGCACGACAAGCGCACCTCAAAGATGATACGGCTCCGCTCTCAATATCAAAGGATGAATTACGCTGCATTATAAGGACAACGTCTTTCAAAATGTCTAGAAACACTTGGTTTGACCAGAATTCTAAGAGCTCGGACTTATATCATATTGATCCATTTATTGAATTCAAATTTTCATTGTCATTAGATAGGACTATGGAAACCCTTATTCATCGATTAAGGCTAGGCACTGCCTACACAAAACATTTCTTACACAGAATTGGCCGTGCGGAAACCCCCGAATGTGATTGTGGACTTGTAGACGAAGACATATATCATCTCCTTCTAGATTGCCCACATCACGACACACCAAGAAGCCGACTTAAATCAGCGCTAATTAAATTAAACCGCAGACCTTTCAGTTTAAGGAAACTTTTTGGCCCTTGGCCAACAAAGGCCTTACAGAAGAGTGCTTTAAAAGCACTAAAGACTTTTCTTGAAGACAGCGGCATTGCTGGACGTTATTAGCGCTTTCATTGTTCCCTTCATTTCATGGTCACTGTATATATCCATCTGTTTGTGAATTATGTTATGTTGACTGTTCCGTTGTGACTGTATGTGATAATGCATTTACACGATGCATGTACCACCCGCTGACTAGACAATGTGTTATTAGGCGACAATATCTTTTGTACTTTTGAGACTTTCATCTACATAAGTGTGGAGACATTTACATTGTATATTGTAAGTACCATGTGTACCTTACGTCATAGTCTTCCTGTGGAAACGTTGCGTGACAAGTCCTGGTGCTTGTGTGAAAAGACTATTTGATATTTAACCTTGAACCCTGTATGATGTATGCCGGAACCACTCAAGAGATGAGGAGTAGCCGGCGCCTTAAACTGTTCGCCAACATCTCCTTATATCATATCCATAAAAAAAGAAAGAAAGCGGTACAGCAGGGATCCGTTCTCGGACCCTCGCTGTTTTCGCTGTACAGTCGACGGATTGTTTAATGCTACCGCGCAAGCGACGACTGGCCAGTTGGTCAGCGCCTTCTAACCGCGCGAAGGGACGAGATGAGCAAGAATAGCGCATGCGCCCCAAGTACACTGGAAGCCGTTATTTCTGATGAGCCGGGGAGCTTGCACCTAGTTAATCGTGCCAGAGGCTGTGTCGTGCTGATGGAAAGTGCCTAGCAGACTAAACTTGCGCTTCCAGTGAACTTGGTGCGCATGCTCTAGTCTTGTTCATCTCGTCGCTTCGTGCGGTTAGAAGGCGTCGACCGGATGGCCAGTCGACGCTCGCGCAGTACTTGTAAAGAATTGGTCGACCGTGTCGACCCCCGAACGAAATTTCTGGCTACGCCACTGGCTCACGGGGCTGCGCGCGAACTTGCCCACCGCGCTACTCCCGGCCAATTGGAAGACGACTCCCCAGAGAAGAGGGACACGCCTTCCACCTACAACGAGATTACTAAACACTACTATCTCAGCCGTAGAACCCACTTTGTTCCTCATCCGCGGCTCAATAGAGATCAAGCACTAACGCTCCGTCTACTACAAACGAATACGTATCCCAATCCATCCCTCTTACATACAATCTATCCGGATACTTACACCGATGGTACTTACCACGATTGCAGAGAACTGGCCACGTTAGAACACATGTGCTGGCGGTGTACCCGGTCACGCTCTATCATTGATAACAGCTCGGCCAGATAGGAAAGAGTTCTCCGCAGCCCTCCTTTGGTTGGCCAACTCTGGGCTCTCCAGTAGGCAAACGATGCGGCCGAAAGGGTTGGCCTGCCGTCTCCCACGTGGGAGCGGCCCGCTTCGTGAGGACTCACGATCTGCAGGACCTCAATTAAGTTTTGCCATACCATAACATATATACACAAATGGGTCAGTCAATAACCTGTATTGGATTGTGACGCGATGTTGTAGCGAATATTCTGACTTACGCTTGATTTGTACTGTTGTGTGCTCTGTAAATGTAGTAAATGTGATGTGTTGTGAGCTGGCGCCATGCAGTGCACGACTTAGCACAAACAGTCTCGAACGGTGAACGTTGATTTTTTTTTCCACAGAGCAGTCGCCCCCTCGAGGTGTGAATGGCACGGCCGTGCCTCCACAAGCCTCCATCGCCGCACGTACGGGCCGCTACGGGAGTTTCGTTGCCATACGTACATGTATCTTGCATTATCTACAACCCTACACTCAAGGTTTCAATGGCCCAGCAAGAGAGCAGCTTTGGCTGCGGCAGAGGTGCGAACGTAGGTCGCGCGATGCCACTTCATACGTCATAGCGCTAGCAGCACAGGTCTCTCCAGTCGTGGCCCTAGAGGTCAATATGCTTCCATAGGCGGATGCCAATTCAGTGTATGCCTAGTGTTTCGGGCATTAGATGGAATGTAGCAGCACACGCGACGTCCCAGGTTTAAAGAGAGAGAGACAAAAGAACAGGGTAAGCCAGGCTGGAAAATCTGGTCTGCTACCCTACAGAGAGGAACGGGAGAGGGGAGGTAGAAAGGTAAGAAAGTATCGAAAGAAGGAGGGTGTCAAAGGGAGCACGGACACACAATCGCAGCCAGTGACTATAACCGCAGACTACCGCAGCACTGGATCACGTGCAGCCCAGCGAACACCAATTCAGGATACAGCCGCTTGTGCAGGTCTTAAAGAAATGGTAGGCGACCGTAATCTCTCACTTAGATGTCTCTCAGTGGCACTCTCACCTCGGCGTTCGTGTTCTTTGGGTTTACTTTACCGAACGCAGCGGACGAACCGAACTCGGAGGCAGCGGTTTTTCATTATTTAGCTCGATAAATATCATGACACTTTCTTTCGTGTCACGTCTTTAGTGACGTCATTACTTCTGCTTTCTACTTTTGGATAGAATGTATAAGAGTGGCTGAACGAGGACGCAGAAAGTAACAAATAGACAGAGACAGGGCTTCTCTGTCTATTTGTTTCTACGTCCTCGTTCAGTCGCGCTTACACACTCTATCATGGATTCTAATCAACTAGCCTGCCAACGTGTTTTAACCAAGTTCTAATTATGGGTTTCCAGGAATTTGGCCAAAGTCGTCTTCACGTGGCGGGTCTCTAAATTCTACGGTTATGTGCCTTGGTGTGCGGCAATCCATGATTTCTAATTATTTCCAATTATTCCAGACACTTCAGTAGCTCAACTTGTAATTGAACCTATGCTATCATATCATATTTATAATGAAACTCATGAATTTCGTAGTGTACTATCTTTTCTATTTTTTTATTGATTTTGGATTGCCCCCCCCCCCCCCCCCCCGGTCGCCTCAGGAGGTGATTCGGAAGTGCTGCGCAAGAAATAAGCGTTTCACTGGATGGTTTGGTACTAAAAAAATGAAAACCATTCTACACTGTGGAGATGGAATGGCAGCGAAAGCTCACGAAGGTCAAAGCTGTCAAAGGAAAAGCAAAGTGCTTTCGCGGCCATTCCATCGTCACAGAGTGGAATGGTTGTCAGTTTTTTGCGTTGCGAGGCTGGCGTCGTTGCTCGTTCGAAGGTGCCCGGGCTCGCGATTGTCGTTCTTGTTCAGCATCGCGGGTACGTTCTTGCTCGGTGGTCGTTCTCTTTGCTGTTCCTTCCGGCGCTCCGCCCACGCATGTTGTTCTTCGGGTGTACGAACTATACGAGTCCGCCCCATCGATAATGCAGCTCTTTTTAGCGCCGATACCTCTCCTGCATGCTTATATACTGCCATAGCCTTGACCTCACGCTATTCTTCAAGGCGAGCGTTCTAATCTGTTCCGAATTTTGACATCTGCGCCGCCGCACTGCACCCGTATGGGTTTGTTACAAATCGCTAAGTCGGTTTCTGTTGTCGGACGCTGAAAAAACTACGGAAGGTTAGTCATATACAGCTTTCACTGAAAAACTGTAGAAGCTGCCATCGCCACCCTCCATGAGCGGTGATTGGTCACACCGGGCTCTTCCCCTGTGATGGCCAGATTAAATGAAGCGTACCTTACTAGCTCTAGCGCGTTCGGACCAGCGCACAAGATATTGGACGAGTTGCGCACGAACCACAGACTTTATTTATCATTCAACCCGCTTCATGACGCGATGGAACGTAATCCTATTGAGGGATGCGCAAATACATTATCTGCCAACCCTCAGATTCAACACTACATACTGAGTAAGGACGAGTTTCCCCCCTGCATGTCGTGCAGCTGGTTCACTGAATAATCCGCAGGTTTTGTCAGGATGTCCACGTGCCCCCGCAGCTGGCCTCGGGAGTCACTCACATATTACTGCACGTAGACCTACGACCTATGAAGTCTAGCAGGCGGTCATCATAAGGGCACTGCTTGGACAGCTTAGACTTCCAAAGCTGACGACTAGATCTTCCTTCTTCAGTGGACTCGAACTGGGGTTGCGCGCTAAACTTCTTCCGTGTCTTTGAAACAAACAAATAAAAAAAGCGTAGATAATGTTAACAACACGTGGACAACGCTGGACGCTTACGACCACGAGTAGGCGAAATCAGAACAGCGTAGACGTAATGGCTCTTCACATGTCGCGGACATTCAACTACAGCATGATAAATTGCAACAATTACAGTTTCGCGTGCGATTTTCTAACAAATTTGCACAATGATGAACTAGTTTCTGGCAATTCTGACTCTACGGGACGAAAAAGAAAGGGTAAAAAATATGAAAGGACTTTTAACGGGTATATGAAAACTCTTAGCAGCCATACACTGAGAGCATGAAATCGTAACGAGCCCCTAAAAGTCCGCATTGATTGTTGAGCCTTTAGAATGAACACTCAAACCAGCAGGGATATGCATAAACGAAATGGTTGAAACTTAGCTGGCAGAAACAGTTCCCGATCGCGCTACACGGTCCACTGCAAGTGCCATTTCTTTATGGGGTTTAGGCCTTTATCACACCATGTGCCCGTTCTCAGCTGCCGTGTGAGGATTCCTGTAGATACATTGACGAGCGAACTAAACCTTCAATGACGCCTGGAGTGGGTCATCAGTTATGGTTATGTTGGACCAAGTGCGCACACCCGCGCTTGCAAGCTCAGTTGCAATTTTTCTTTTATTACGAGCCTCGTTATTGCAACACACTTTTTGCTATGTTTAAACCGTATCCCGTCTTTCTGTCATGCAATTGAAATTACGTAACAAGCCCAGAAGGCAAGGGCGATACGACATATATACATACATAGGTTTTGCAATACGTCATGGTGGCCGCAATTTTACGTTACAAGCGCGTCCAGAAGCTGCGTAAACACGAAAAGTCACAACACGAACGGAGCCAAGCAACACAACGATAAAAGCGATAATGTAGTGAAGGACAGTCAACGCCAGAAAGTGAAACAAAGTTCGTGTGATATGGGGCACCGATGTCAACGTCGCTTTCTTGTTGTGGTACTAGCATGACGAGACTTCCGTCGGAGTTCTAACGCCACAATTCTATGAAAGCTTTCTATTTTAGTATGCGCTAGCAAAATCCTGTAACACTCCGGATATTCCGAAATGGTGCAAATAAGGTTTAAGATATGCTAAGCTGTAAAATAAATTCTGGTGTTTTAAGTGTCAAAACCACATTATAAGGGCCAGTAGGAGAGTCCGGATTCATTTTGACCACCCTGGGTTACTTGACGTGCGCCTGGTGCGCGGTACAAAAATGTTTGCGCATTTCGTCGCAATGATAATGCGTCCATCGCGGCCGGGAGCCGATCTTGCGCCCTCGGGCTTAGTAGCGAATCGAGAAAAACTACGCCACCACGTCAAGCGCTAATGCTGTAGACTGGACATCATTTGTAACACTGAAAAATACATGGGAAAAACGAGTTGATATCAAGACGAGCTGTATTAAAATACGAGCAAACAGTCTTTATTTGCAAAAAGTATAGAGTAAAAAGTTAAAAAAAGGCGAAGTAGCACTGCGCTCACATTCCGACAAAAATGTTTAAATTACAAAGAATATTTGAGGCTTCACAATGCTGACACCAGAACACGAATAAAAGCGTTTACCGAAACTACAGCAAAGATCTACCAAAACATGAAGCCTGTAGATGGGCGGAGCGCGTAGGCTGGCTGCTGCAGCGCGGAAGTGATGCCTTCCGGCAAAACGTGAGGAGAAGGTTCCAAAGCCCCTCGCGGGCCGCCGCCTTGACCTGGTGCCGTGGACGTGCGTCCAGTCTCGTTGACGCTTCCAGCGACGACGTCCACCAGCTCTCGCACGACCGCGGATTGACCGCCCGTAGTCCCGTCTTGCCCGCCTGCGGCTGCTCTCCTGGCTAGAGGGGGAGCCAGGATCCGGCGCATCGGATTCCTTGCCTGCCATGCCGCGAATGCTCGATAGTGAAAGCGAACCGTAAGCAACGACCAGGCCACGTAGGCCGTGACCAAGAGGCCGGCCAGAGTGACCAGGCCGGCGGCTTCAATGATGTGGCCTTCGTGCGCTTGATTCCAGGCGTTGTAGGTGCACAAGAAACAGGTAAGGGCGGCCACCGGCGTCAGGAGAACGAAGCAAAACAAGTCTCCCAGCACCGCCCGCTGCGAATCGCCGTGCAGCGCCCAGTGGAAGAACTGGTGCACGCGAGTGGCTTGGGCCGCGGTAGGAAAGCGGTGGTGGCAAATTTCGCAATGATCTGTGTTTCGCGCGTTCAGCCATTGCTCTAGGCAGGTGAGGTGCACGAGGCCCATGGTGCCGGAGCACCTGCACAGCGACGCAAGCGAGTCCATGTTGTCTCCCTCGTGGCAAATGCGGCATACCGGTCCGCTACTCGCCGTTACGTTGAGACAGCTGGCAGGTGTCTGTGGGGGACTGCCAGTCCACTTCGGGTCGCTTTCGAAGTCGCTAGTTACATTCGACCTTGTAGAACATGCCAGAAGAACGTCCGTAGGTGGCAGGATAACCGTCTTCTCCCTCTTCCCTTCGCATTCGGGGCTCGAATCAAGAAAGACAAGGCAACCCGTGGGCGTGCAAGATGGCGAAGGCTCGATGTCAGAGGACACTTCCCGTCTGGCACCGCGGGACTCTGGAGACGGCGAAGGAGATGACGACCAGGAAAAGTGACACTTCTGCTCTTCGTCGAGTATCGGAGCCTCGCTGTCGCCCTCGTGGAAGCTCCTTCTTCGACACGCACGGCTGCGCGGTATTCGGACGGCAAGTTCGCGCAGTCGCTGACAGTGGGCACCCGTACCACTTGGAGCGGCGGCAGCTCGTGATTGCGCCGGCGTGTCTTCGGTAAGAGCCTCGTACCGGTCGTTAGGCATGACGCTGTCCTTCTGCTCGCGCAAGCAAGTCCGTGACTTTATATGTAGGGGATCGCACTGATCGCAAGGTAAATATACCTGGTAGCGAAGCTTCCATAGGAGCCCATACGTTCAAAACATGGCGGTTCATCGCCGGTTCATGGGGCTTAGCGCCATCTGTATGTGGTGGGAACACTTCCGGCGGAAGAAAAAATAACGTGACGCCATGTCCGTTAAAAGCAGAAGTGACGTCATTTTGTTTTCGAAGGCGCTAAATTTGTTTTGTTGTTCTTCCTTTGGAGCTATATATTCAAATGCCCCGCCATTCGACTTGATTTGCGTTTCGAGCTTTCAGCGTAGAAAGCGATGCAGGAAAAGGCCAGCCGTACGGTTGTCGAAATCGCATCCCTGCACAGAACATACTTTCTTTGGAGGCCGACGAAAGCTTTAGGTGAGTGCTGATCCTATTGTCGGATGCCGAGCCCGTCGGCCAGCGGAGTCGCACGAAAACAACTACACAATTATCTGGCGGTCGTAACTCACTACTTTTGACTGAACAGATTAAGAAGCAATGAAGCTACCCGCGTCACCAAATTCAGACAAACTTCGACACGCAAGAAAGCACAAATTGTGAGGGGGGCGTATTTCAACAGGTGATACGAGTGCGCCTTTCTGCCAATTTCAAGGCGTGCATTGCACTGCGAGTGATAGTGGCGTCAACGCCCCCTGTAGCGATGGGCGCTGAAAAGAAATGCATTTATTAATAATAATAAAATTCAACGTATTTTCTTAGCTCATCACGATTATATAAAATTGACTACGAATTTTATTTTCGTTGAATGAATCTAACTGTGTCTCGTTTGAATTAAAAAACGCGTTTTTCTTTCCCAATGTTTGTTCCCTCCAAACATAGTCGCGCTTCAATCGCTGCTCCCATAACCCCCCCTGCTGATGTCGGTGACAATCTGTACTGAACCGCTTTTCGCCCGAAGCTTCGCGACCTATTTGAATCGACCTTGCTGATCGCGCGAGCACCCACGAAAAAGTTCGTGCAGCGCCTCCTCTCCGGAACCTTAAGGTGAGGGGACGCTGACGTAAAGCAACTCTCTCCTCCCCTTTGGCTGTTCTCTTATGCCGTTATCACTTTCGGTGTTATATCAGTCCCCTCGAAACATTTTCTTTAAAGTAAAGCTCATTGGAGCGCTGCCATTCGCCACCCTCTACGAATGAAACGCACGAGGCTGTGCACTACAGCGTTTATCGTCTACAAAAAAAGGAATGTGATGATGCGCACAAGCGCGTATGCTTGGTTTGTTGTTTTGCTCTCAATACTGTGGGTGCCGAGAGAGGGCGCGAAGGGTTGAGGCGAGCAGCTTCGTCGGCCGGTTTCGCTTTCTGACATTAATACCCGTGTTTTAGAAGTGTAAACGTCTAAAGCTACTGTGGTATATGTAATCAATAAAATTTGGAAGGCGACTGTAGTACGTACACCTGTGAGCAAAGGTATACGGACCATGAATTGCGCGATAAAGGCAATTTTTTGCTCTCTCTGTGAATGCAACTTAAAAGTGAAGTTGGAGCCCACACTTGGCATTACGAATTTTCTAGAGCAATTGACAGTGTCCGTTTATGCGTGGTAATTAGGAAGAACTTCTACTCTTTCGGCGACCCTGTGGTCCGTACACTTTTGCTCACGGGTTTACATACGTGTCCTTCTGAATTCTGATGTTGCATCTTTTTTCAGTAAAATGGGACAAATATTCTTTCATCTTTCGAGGAAGTAAAACGGGGTGGTAATTCTCGGAGACGTGAACGTTGACACACATTAGTCATAATAATTATACAGAACTACTTAATTCATTCAACTTTCGCAACACGATAAACATTAACTAACCTGATCGACTAATGCATTGGCAACAACAACTGACCTATGTTGACTAGCACTGAATCGAAAAGGAATGCTGGCATTTACGATGAACCAATATCGGATCACCTTCCTGTCTTTGTTTCCATAAATGACGTAAGCAAAAAGAGCGCAACGTGTTTGACAATGGTCGGCAAAGTAGATTACAACTTGCTGCAGAATAACATTCTCGCCATTGACTTTGATAAAGTGTACGATAATGACGTCAATATCGGATTTCAGAATGCAATAGAAATTGTTTCGTGTATCGCCGACGATAGCCGTTGAAACGTAACTTTACGCTCATAGAAGACTCCTTTGAGTCCCTGAATGACGAATGAGATGCTTGCATTGCTGAAGCAAAAGATTTCTGCTTGGACAAATGAAGGGCTACATGAACATAATAATTTTTACTTTGACTAGATTAAATTTTAAGAAACCCGTATCTTTCATGAGAACACGAATGGCGGAATACTATTTCTCTCTTACTGAACAAGCTCAAGGTAATTGTAAGGTGACTTTGGAGATCGTAAACGAATTGTTTTGAAATATACCTTCACAACGCCATCGATGCGTGCACTGTGGATGACTTTATTAATTATTTCGCTGAAATCGGGTCAGTATTAGCAGCGCAGTTCCCTTCTATAGAAACAAATACCTTTAACACTCTTTGTCGAATACGTTAATTTGCTGTTCACAACATCAGAGGAAATTCAATATACTTTTGTTAATGTGTGCACCAGTAAGGCGAGGGACTTAGATGGGGTTACAAGCGCAGTTAGTGAAATTTGATATTGATATCCTGGGCCCCGTCTTATGTCCCGCATTTTACCATTCGTTGCGTACGTCAATGTATGCCCCTTGTTTAATAAAGCCAAAGTCGTACCTGTATATAAAGACTGCAATCGCTCTGATCGTTCAAGTTAATACTTCATACTTTTGAAAACGTTAATACAAACTGAAACTATTGACTGCGCGGAACGGTACGAACTAGATAAATACTATACACGGACAAGAGCTGTGAAAAGCTTAAGCATATCGGACCGCGCTGTAACAGACCTATTGGCGTACACCAGTATAAGGAAGTCATCGACATACCTAAATGTAATTATTTTTTCGTGTGCCGTTCAATGACCGCTTCCTGGCATGTGAGGCAGCACTTGTCTGCGCTTGTCCGCTGTTCTCTCTTGTGCAGTTCGTGCCGTTTCGCGCTGTCAATAGTTTCAGTATGGAATACCAACGTGTCCATCGTACCGTCCTTTAGAAAATTGTTGAAAAACGTGTGCGCATCTTCCTTGAAAAACGCCACGCAATCTGCCCTAACAAACATGTATTCGGCTAACATCACTCCACTTCAATAGCTGTGCTAGCTTTAGCAGCAAAAATTATGACGGCTTTATACAAGAACCTGCTTGCAGCTGTAGTTTTCCTTGACCTAAAGAAAGCTTTCGGTACTGTAGATCACGAGGTTTTGCTAATGAAATAAAAAAAAACACTACGGTTTCCTCGTCAAAATTTTCGACTTATTTTCTAGATACATAAGCAATATTAAACAAGTGATCCATAATGCGCAATCCTTCATCATCTTCACTAAACATAATTAACGAAATGGGTACTGCAGAAATCCGTTCTCGCACCCTCGCTGTATTCGTTGTACAATCGATCGACTTTTTAACAGTACCGCTCGAGCGTCGACTGGTCTGCCGGTCAGCGCCTTCTAACCGCGCGAAGCGACGAGATCAGCAGGAATAGCGCATGCGCACCAAGTTCACTGGAAGCCGTTTTCTCCGATGAGCCGGGGAGCTTGCACAGAGTTAATCATGCCAGAGGCTGCTTCGTGCTGGTGGAAAGCGCCTAAAAGACGAAACTTGCCCTTCCATAGAACTTGGTGGGCCTGCGCTGCTCTTGTTCATCTGGTCGCTTCGTGCGGTTACAAGGCGCTGATCGGCCGGCCAGTCGAGGCTTGCGCGGTACTGGTAAGGAATCTGTCGACCGTATGCGTGAATGACCTTCCAAAATAATAAATTCCGCGGAGGTACGCCGACGATACGGGGATTATGCTTACTGCTAACAACTTACGTAAACTGGAACATAAAACAAATTCAGAAGTAAAAAAAAAAGATTTGTAAGTGGTTTTCAGTGAACAAATTAACAATTAATGCAAAGAAAACTAAATACACAATTTTTCACTCCCGTTACAGACTTTTGTGCTGAATCATCTTTTTGCCTAAGAATAAACAACTGTCTGCTTCAGCAGACAACAGACTTCAAATATTTAGGTGTAATTTTCGACGGCCACCCAAACTAGCAAAATAATACCATTTTAGTATGCGCTAAAGTAGGGTCCGGGTGCAATGTGTTGCTAATGGCTAGAAATTTTTTTAGTAGTAATATTCTTCGAATTCTTTATTTTGAGTTTTTGCATTGTCACCTGTCATATTGCGTCGATTCAGGGAATGGACGTTTAAAAAATGCCTTGAACCCATACGGAAGCTACAGAACCGAACACTTAGATAAATAACCAATACAAGGTATTGTTACGCTGCGTGGTGGAGCGGAAGAAGAGGAGATGGAAGAACTGCGCGCGGTGTAGAAAATGCCCGACTGCCTGCGATCTCGTATCTACGCCCCCTCGATCATCTTGTAAATAATTGCATCTCATCCGTAACAACCCTGGTGGAGGTGCAGGGTAATCGCTCTCGACAACCTTCTTCTACGCACCCTCCGACGAACCCGGCGCTTGCTCGGACTACCACCTGAAGACACGGACATGAACGAACCACAAGCACATGTCGGCAGCCATGACACAAACATGCAAGATGACACAGAGGGCCCAAGGGATGTCATCTGCTAGATCCCTCAGAAAGAACTGCGCACCTTTTCTGGCAAAGCTGACGATGATGTCGACGACGGGCTGAAGTATCATCAAAGGGCAAGCAGTCCCAATGGGCGGAACGCAACGGCATGACTTGCTAACGTCGTTTTCTTTCTCACCGGAACCACACTTCTCTGGTTCGATTATAACGAAAGCACGATAACAACGTGGGAAAGGTTCGTAGGTGAAATCAAGAGCTGCTTTAGCGACTCACTTTCAAAAAGAAAGAAGGCTGAGCATACGCATTCGCGTAGAGCACAGTTGCCCGGAGAGACATGCACAGCTTACATTGAAGTATTGAAACTGTGGAGAACTGTGGACACGTGCATGACGGGTGAAGGTTCGACATCTTCTGAATGGTATCGCTGAAGATGTCTGCAATTTCCTTATATCAAAGGAAGACCTGCGGACTCCGTCTAATCTAAGATGTCACTGCCATGCTTTTGAGGCATTGAAGACGCGTCGTGTATTGCCAAAGTTTGGTAGGCTTGACAACGTGACCGCGGTCGCAAGCGTGGACATCTCCTCCTCCCACAATATCGCCTTGTTAGTACGTCAACTCATTAAAGAAGAATTGGCGCACTATCAAACAGAAGGTCGAAGAAGAGACGCAGGGCGGGAGTACCCGCAATGCACGCTTGGCGTACGCTGCCCTGAACCGCCGGTGATTTGCCTACTGCAAACTAACAGCGAAATTCGGCCTTTGCGGGATGAACGCATCCGCGTCGACACGGTGGAGTTCCGGCATCCTGCGAGTACCTTCGAACGCCGTTAGACCGCACCACCCCAACGCCTTGCTCCCCGGTACAGCCAGCCTCAGGCCCCATTTTATCACTATCGTGTGTACCGCGAGCCACCTATTTCCTTTATCTGCCGTACCCGTGGACATATCGCCAGGTATTGTCGCCGATGGCAGCAGCAAGTTTCGGGCATACCCGATTATCATTCTGGAGGCCAAGACAGCGCACCGTGGCATAACGCTACGCCTCTTCGACGACAACCGCGTGAACGTGCATCCCGGCGGGAGTGCCCAGCTTGCGACCGCAGCCTCACTCTTCCTCCGATCGGCTATCGTCGCTCACCATCACCTCGCCATCGCCCACTTTCACCACCATCCCAGCTGGGAAACTAGCTAGTGCGACCGATGGAGGTGAGGTCGCGGTACGTCAAGTAGTCCTCCGCCTGTCGCCATGCGCAAAAACAAAGCGTCTGTCTGTGTTGATAGTTTAAATACTGATGCCGTAGTAGATACCGGTGCTACAGTTTCTGTAATGAGTGTTTTGTTTAAGAATCGTCTGGGACACAAACTGATGTTCGCGTGGAACCCAAAAGACTACTTTTCGTGCATGGAGTTGGGGGCGAACCGCTGCGGCCCGTCGGAATTTGCTCTGCTACAGTGAGTGTGGGTGGACAAGATTTTACAACTTCATTTGTTGTTTTGGAACGCACCACTCACAACACCATCCTTGGTATTGACTTTCTTGGTGGATGTGGTGCAATGTTATAGATTGTCGGGCTGGTGAAATTTCTCTTCGAAGTCACGTGATACCAGCAGTATCTGGTGTGGACAAGCAGACTGTATTTTCCGTGTGTCACGATGTTTTTTTACCGCATCAGACTGTGGCGTTCGTTCCGGTGACTTCCACGCATTGCCCTACGCATCGCTGTCATGGTTTAATTGAGCCGTACTCCCACACTATGTTGAAGAAAAATGTACTGGTTCCTCGATCTATTATAGAATGTGTAGAGGGTAGTGCTCACGTGTGGATTGTGAACGCGTCTTTGGAGTAAGTTTTACTGCCGACAGGACTGAAGCTGGACACCTTTGACTCAGAAGTGACCGTCAGTATTGACACCATCGACGCTTCCGCCTACGCGAGGACAGCAAATTGCGGCTACTCTATGGAATTCTAGCGCATGACGAACAAGTCGCTATCCTCTCCAGAGCGGAAAGAATTGCAAAAGGGCCTCGTCCGCTATGCGCCAGTTTTCAATTTCGCGCAAGGTGAGCGTCCAATTTCGCTTCCTCACGCGCGAATGCAATACCGCATAAACACGGGCCAAGCGACGCCTATTCGCCAGAAGCCGTACCACGTCTCTCTCAAAGAACGAAAAGTAATCGCTGAGCAAGTTCAAGAAATGCTGTGGAAAGGCGTTGTCCATGAGTTTTGCAGTCCCTCGGCAGCTCCAGTGATTGTAGTTAAGAAAAGGGACAATTCTTGGAGATTCTGTGTTGATTATCGAAGACTTACCGCAGCCACAACGAAGGACGTATACCCTCTGCCACGCATCGACGATGCTATAGATTGCCTTCATGCAACCTCCTACTTCTCCTCAGTTGGCTTACGATCGGAATACTGGCAAACAGCGATGACCCCGACAGATAAAGAGAAAACTGCCTTTGTGACGCCAGACGGTCTCTTCGAGTTTAATGTCATGCCTTTCTGTTTATGCAACGCGCCAGCAACTTTGGAAGGTTTATGGACATTGTGCTGCGCTCGTTGAAATGGAAGATCTGCATGTGCTACCTCGATGATGTAATCATTTTTGGCAAAACATTTGGGGATCACAATCAGCGACTTGACGTCGTACTAGACCGTGTACAAAACGCTGGACTGTGTTGCGTTTCGCCTGCGACACGTGGTTTTGCCGGCGCGACGGCGGCGGGGCGGCGGACATTTTGGCCCGATCGTCGTCACCGCAACACTCATCGCCAGGTGTTTCCAGGCGCGTCTGCGGCGATGCGACCGCCTAGGGATTTCGTTCCAGTCATTGTGCCCGAAACAGGCGAGGCCAAAGCAGGGATCTCCTTCCAGTTATTGGGCCCGAAACAGGCGATGCCAAAGCAGGGATCTCGTTCCAGTCATTGTGCCCGAAACAGGCGATGCCAAAGCAGGGACCATCTTCTCGTTACAGTCATTGTGTCCGACCGGCAGCGCCACGACAGTGTGCTGCGCAGCGCCACGACCAGGTGCTACGAGATCGTGCGCAGCGCCATGACATGGTGCTACGGCATCGCTACGACAGTGTGCGTCACCATTAGCCCATTGTACATTCACGTGCTCGTCTTTTGAGGGGTTCCTTCTTGCCCTCAACTGCGAGAGTATAAAAACAGCTGCCCCCGGACGCCAGAGGAGGGCTCCGATTTCTTCTGCTGAGTGAAGTGCTCTCCCGTCTCTCTACTACGGTCAAACCTGACCGCCAACTCTTTGCGATGTTAAAATAAACAAGTTGTTTCGTTGTTACCTGTCGACTCATGCTTTGCCGGGACCTTCGGATGCTTGCAGTTGTACCCCAGGCCGCCAGGCCAACGCTACCCTTGGGGCTTGCGACCCAGGTACAACCACGGGCGTCAGCGCCGAGTTCCCAACAGATCGTACCAGCAGTCCGATCCAAACATCTGGTTGCCAGCGGTGAGATCGCCTCCGACTTCAAACAACTGTCTGCCAGCGGCGAGATCACGACAACGGAGGCCAGCAGCAAAGAGATGCAGTTGACTGTATGCTGAGCAGCTCAACGACGATCCGGGAGCAGTGCAACGAGCCCTGTGTGACGACTGGTTGCCTGCAGCGGAACGACTGCGCGGAACTCTTGACTGCGAGGTTTGGTGAGTGCGGGACTTTCTTCTACTGAGCTTTGCCAGGCTTTTTGTTAGTGTCAGAAACAGAGCTGGTAATTGTGGTTGTCGTTGCTGCCGGGTTAGTTTGCGGCAAGACAATAGTAAGCAGTAGAGAAAGCAGCATTCAGAGCAGCCATGGATTTGAAGTCGTTGCGCAAACCGAAATTGTTGGAGCTTGCAAGAGAGTTGGGTCTGGATGTCTCGGACAAACTCAGAAAACCTGAACTGCTAAAGGCTATTCTTGAGTTAGAGGCTGAGGATGACGAGCTGTCGGAATGCCTTGAGACTATTGAGGAGAGGTCAAAAAGACAGGAGCGCGAACTTAAAGAGCAGAAAGAAAAAGAAGAGCGCGAACACGCTTTGGAAATGAAGCGTCTCGAGGTAGAGATGGAACGCGCTCGTAATGGAAGTCAGGCACACGGTGCAGGAGAACGAGTATTGTTCAAAATGACTGACCTGATGCGGCCGTTTAAGCTTGGAGAGGACATTGGTTTGTTCCTGGTTAACTTTGAGCGAACGTGCGAGAAGCAGGGGTTCTCTCGGGAAACGTGGCCACAGCGCTTGCTCACTTTGTTACCCGGCGAGGCGGCCGACGTAGTCGCTCGCTTGGATAGAGAGGAAGCAGAGGATTTCGACAAAGTAAAATCGAGTCTGCTAAAAAAGTACCGGCTGTCTGCGGAAGCGTTCCGTCGGAAGTTTCGGGAAAATGAGAAAGGCAAAAGTGAGTCATATACAGAGTTTGCGTATAGGCTTATGTCGAACATGCAGGAGTGGCTCAAAGAAGAGAAAGCGTTTGGTGACCACGATAAAGTTCTGCAGTGTTTCGGGCTAGAACAGTTTTATAGTCGGTTACCGGAGAACGTGCGATACTGGGTCTTGGATAGGCCAGACGTGAGTACGGTGGCTAGAGCCGCTGAGCTAGCCGAGGAGTTTGTGACGCGTCGAGCTCGCGGAGCTAAGGACGGTCAAAAGGGTGAATTTGGCTCCAAGTCTGAGAGGCCAAGGTTCACGCCCATGAGATTTAAGGGGGACACGCGTAGTGAGGATGCGAGTGAAAGCAATCCGACCAAACGTAAAGAGACGGCAGCCGAAGCCGAACGCAGAAAGCGGTTCGAGATGAGGCGAGCGGGCGTTTGTTATACGTGCCAGAAGCCGGGTCACTTTTCGGCGCAGTGTCCGGAAACAACACCAAAAGTTGTGTTTTTTTCAATAGGCAGCACTGACGAGAACATGAAGCTTCTTGAGCCTTACATGCGAGACCTCCTCGTAAACGGGAAAGAGTGCCGAGTGCTTCGCGATTCCGCAGCTACGATGGATGTAGTTCACCCGTCTTACGTAGAACCCCATATGTTCACGGGCGAGTGCGCGTGGATCAAGCAAGCCGTGGAAGCTCATAGCGTGTGTCTGCCGGTAGCAAAAGTGCTTATTGAAGGACCTTTCGGAGCGCTTGAGACGGAGGCGGCAGTGTCATCTATGCTGCCACCCCAGTACCCGTACCTATTTTCAAACAGGTCCGATCACCTCCTGCGCGAGAAGGGGCTTTTGTTTGGTGAAGCTAGTGTTCAGGCCTTAACCAGATCGAAGGTTCGGGAGCTCGCTGCAAAGGCGGTAGTTGCGGGGCCGACGTTATCAAACAACGAAAAAGGGTCAGAGGCGCAGCAAGCTGATATTCAGAGCACGCCCGAACAGAATAGAATTGAGTCTGTAGCGTTGAAGGCGCCAGATACTGGAGAGGAAAATCCCGACGCGGGAAAGTTAGAAGAGCTATCTACTGATTTGCTCATCGCGCCTACGTCAGACGGACTTGATAGGTTGCTAAAAGTCAGCCGGACGGCTTTGATAGCCGAGCAAAAAAAGGATGGCAGCCTGGAAAACGTGCGCTGCAATGTCAAAGAAGGTATCGCCAGGAAAACTGCGCGTTTTGTGGAAAGAGGTGGAGTCCTGTACCGGAAGTATCTAGACCGCCGAGGAGTGGAGTTCGATCAGCTGGTCGTGCCTCAATGCTATCGTCAGGATCTGTTGCGCTTGTCACACGGGGGTTCGTGGTCCGGACACCTAGGAGTTAAGAAAACTAAGGACCGTCTCTTGCAAGAGTACTATTGGCCAGGGTGTTTTCGGGACGCAGACCATTTCGTGAGGACATGTGACACTTGTCAGCGGGTGGGCAAACCAGGGGACAAATCGAGGGCGCCGTTGAAATTGGTACCTATCATTACGGAGCCTTTTAGACGGCTCGTTATTGATACAGTGGGACCTCTGCCGGTAACAGCCACGGGGTACAGACACATTTTGACTGTGATCTGCCCAGCGACAAAGTTCCCTGAAGCAGTGCCGCTTAAAGAACTCAGCTCAGTTGAGATAGTTAATGCACTACTGTCCATATTTGCGCGAGTTGGTTTTCCTGCAGAAATTCAATCAGATCAGGGCACAGTGTTTACTAGCGCTTTGACGACAACTTTTCTCGAAAGGTGTGGGGTAAAGCTGCTACACAGCTCAGTGTACCACCCACAGTCGAATTCCGTTGAGAAGCTCCACTCCGTCATGAAGCGCGTGTTGAGAGCCTTGTGTTTTGAACATCAAACTGACTGGGAGCTGTGTCTGCCTGGGGTGATGTTTGCTTTAAGGACCGCGCCGCATGCGGCTACGGGGTTTTCGCCAGCTGAACTGGTGTACGGTCGCTCGCTTCGATCTCCGCTTCGCATGCTTCGAGAATCATGGGAAGGTAGGGGCGACGACCCAGTCGTGGTGGAGTACGTGCTTAAGCTCCTCGAACGCTTAAGAAGGGCACAGGAGTTGTCAGGTGAAGCAATGACAAAGGCCCAGCAGAGGGCCAAGGTTTATTATGATCGGACAGCCAGGGCCCGTCGTTTTGAGGTTGGCGATGAGGTCATGATATTGCGCACATCGCTAAACAACAAACTAGACGTGCAGTGGGAGGGCCCAGCGCGAATTGTTCAGAAACTGTCGGACGTTAACTACGTGGTAAGTCTGCCAGGAAAGCGGAAAGCACAGCAAGTTTACCACTGTAATCTGCTCAAACCTTATAGACAAAGGGAAGCAGTGGTGTGCATGATGGTAAACGTTCCTGAAGAGCTTCCGGTCGAGCTTCCGGGACTAGGCTCAGTGACGAACCGGGAAGACACCGGTCAAGTCATTAGTGACCTTATCAGTAAAGCACCGCTGTCGCCTGAGCAGAAAACCGAACTACACCAGCTATTACAAGAGTTTCAAGGTCTGTTCTCTGAGAGGCCTGGTAGGACTTCTGTACTTACTCATGATATAGAACTTACCTCCACAGAGCCAGTACGATCCAAGGCGTATCGGGTGTCACCCCGCCAGAGCGATATTATGGAGGCTGAGGTAAAGAAAATGCTACAGCTCGGTGTTATTGAGGCAGGTGAGAGTGATTATACCTCCCCTTTGATTTTAGTTGAGGTACCGGGCAAGGAACCTCGTCCTTGCGTCGACTACCGCAGGCTTAATTCCATCACTAAGGATCAAATTTATCCGATCCCTAACATCGAGGAGCGCCTTGAGAAAGTTAGTAGCGCTCAGTTTATTTCCACCCTAGATCTTGTCAGGGGTTATTGGCAGGTTCCACTTACAGAAGAGGCTAGTAGGTATGCGGCGTTCATTTCACCAATGGGAACATTCCGTCCTAAAGTGTTGAGTTTTGGTTTGAAGAACGCGCCATACTGTTTTTCAAGTCTCATGGATAAAGTGTTGCGGGGACAGCAAGAATTCGCTTTACCGTATCTAGACGACGTAGCGATATTCTCAGCATCCTGGTCTGAGCATATGACACACTTGCGGGCAGTGCTAACCCGCCTGCGCGAAGCAGGCTTGACAGTAAAGGCTCCTAAGTGCCAGTTAGCACAGGCCGAGGTTGTCTACCTCGGTCACGTGATTGGTCAGGGTCGTCGCCGCCCCTCTGAAATAAAAGTGGCCGCTGTGCGAGACTTTCCGCAACCGCGCACAAAGACCGATATTCGGTCGTTCTTAGGTGTCGCCGGCTACTATCAGAGGTACATCCCTAGGTACTCTGATATCGCGGCTCCCCTGACGGATGCTCTAAGAAAGACAGAGCCTCAAACAGTCGTCTGGGACGAGACAAAGGAAAGAGCTTTTAGCGCCCTAAAGAGTGCCCTAACAAGCCAGCCTGTGCTACGATCGCCAGACTATACAAAAGGGTTCATTGTTCAGTGCGATGCTAGTGAGCGAGGCATGGGCGTTGTACTGTGCCAACGGGAAAATGGAGAAGTAGAACACCCCGTCCTGTATGCTAGTCGTAAGCTGACCAGTCGTGAGCAGGCGTATAGCGCCACCGAGAAAGAGTGTGCATGTCTCGTGTGGGCCGTTCAGAAATTGTCATGCTATCTAGCCGGCTCGAGGTTTATCATTGAGACAGATCACTGCCCTCTCCAATGGCTGCAGACCATCTCTCCCAAAAATGGCCGCCTCCTGCGCTGGAGCCTCGCTTTACAACAATATTCCTTTGAGGTGCGTTACAAAAAGGGGAGTCTCAACGGTAACGCCGATGGCTTAAGTCGAAGCCCCTAACGTAGGAATCAGCCTCAAAATTGTTTGTTACTGATGTTTTTCTTCCTGAGGCAGGATTTTTTTTAACATATTGCTTTTGTTTAGTGTTTCAAAGTGATGATATGCTTTCTAGTGCAATTTTTCAATTTGTGGACGCGTTCTGAGTGATGCTAGACTACTGTAAGGAACTAGGCAGTGGTATAAAAAGGGGAAAGAGCCTGGCAGGGCTTAGTGAGGGTTGTGCCGTGCTTGCTGACTGAGCGGTTGAGTTTTCAGCGTAGTTCTAACGCTTGCCGGGAACGAGAACAAAAATGTGAACTCTCCCGAAGTCACTTTGCAGTGTCCCGTGCGAACCTGAACGAGAGAACGAGGCCTTCTCTGTGCGCTGCGCTCAAGAAACGTCAAGGGACGCCCGACTTCGGTTATGAGCATCATCGAGCGACATCCCTCCGGACAGCGGATGCAGTCCCCTGTCCATCGGGATCTCCTTTCCCCGGCGGGGCGGTCTGTTGCGTTTCGCCTGCGACACGTGGTTTTGCCGGCGCGACGGCGGCGGGGCGGCGGACATTTTGGCCCGATCGTCGTCACCGCAACACTCATCGCCAGGTGTTTCCAGGCGCGTCTGCGGCGATGCGACCGCCTAGGGATTTCGTTCCAGTCATTGTGCCCGAAACAGGCGAGGCCAAAGCAGGGATCTCCTTCCAGTTATTGGGCCCGAAACAGGCGATGCCAAAGCAGGGATCTCGTTCCAGTCATTGTGCCCGAAACAGGCGATGCCAAAGCAGGGACCATCTTCTCATTACAGTCATTGTGTCCGACCGGCAGCGCCACGACAGTGTGCTGCGCAGCGCCACGACAGTATGCTGCGCAGCGCCACGACAGTGTGCTGCGCAGCGCCACGACCAGGTGCTACGAGATCGTGCGCAGCGCCATGACATGGTGCTACGGCATCGCTACGACAGTGTGCGTCACCATTAGCCCATTGTACATTCACGTGCTCGTCTTTTGAGGGGTTCCTTCTTGCCCTCAACTGCGAGAGTATAAAAACAGCTGCCCCCGGACGCCAGAGGAGGGCTCCGATTTCTTCTGCTGAGTGAAGTGCTCTCCCGTCTCTCTACTACGGTCAAACCTGACCGCCAACTCTTTGCGATGTTAAAATAAACAAGTTGTTTCGTTGTTACCTGTCGACTCATGCTTTGCCGGGACCTTCGGATGCTTGCAGTTGTACCCCAGGCCGCCAGGCCAACGCTACCCTTGGGGCTTGCGACCCAGGTACAACCACGGGCGTCAGCGCCGAGTTCCCAACAGATCGTACCAGCAGTCCGATCCAAATAACTGGTATTAAACTCAAGGATGTGTCACTTCGGTGAGCACCAGACTCTCGTACTCGGTTTCCTCGTCGACAAAGCTGGTATTTGACCTGACCCTGAAAATATTGCTGCAGTGCGCGATTTTAGCCAACCAAAGACAGCTAAAGACCTCTGCAGTTTCCTTGGCCTGTATTCGTACTTCCGCCGGTTTATTACCAACTTCGCCAAACTTGCTCACGCACTGACGTGCCTCCCTCACAAAGACAATACCTACGTATGGACCACAGGGTGCGAGGACCCGTTCCGTCTGCTGAAGTATCGACTAACTTCTAGGCCTGTCTTGCGCCATTTTGATCCCGCGGCCATGACTGAGGTACACACGGACGCTAGCGGTGTGGGCGTTGGCACCGTCCTCGTACAACTTCATCATGGGCGCCAGCACGTCGTTGCGTACGCAAGTCGGACACTGACGAGAGCGGAACAAAATTACACTGTCGCCAAATTGGAAGGCCTGGCAGTAGTCTTCGTCATCCAGAAGTTTCGGCCATATCTGTGTGGTCGCCATTTCAAGATAGTGACGGATCATTATTCTCTTTGCTGGTTTGCTGGACAGCGGGATCCTTCTGGACGGCTGGAACGTTGGGCGTTACGCCTTTCAAGAATATGCATTTTCTGTTGGCTACAAGAGCGGTCGGTTTCATAACGATGCCGAGTGCTTGTCTTCTCTCCCGTCGCCACACTCCCCCGCTAACGACGATGACTTGGACGACCATCTTACCAGCATTAGCGAGTTTCCTGACCTCAGCACCTTTAAATGTGAATAACGTCGTGATCCTACACTCGTACCCTTATTGGAGGCTGCCAGCACGCAAGGTCACACTGTGTGATGGCCTGCTTTACAAAAATAATTACTCTGCCGAAGGCGCTTCCTTGCTCCTAGTCGTTCCCGAACGCCTGCGTACTGCTATTCTTCGCGCCATGCATGACGACATCACATTGGGCCACCTTGGCTTTGCTCGCGCGCTTCATCGATTACGCCAGTGCGTTTAATGGCCGAAGCTATGGAAGAGCACAAGGCAGTACAATGCAAGTTGCCCAAGTCGCCAATGTCATAAAAAGCCGGCGACGCGTCCTGCAGGCTTTCTGCAACCAGTGAACCCACCTACCTTACCATTTGAAACAGTTGGTATCGATTTGCTCGGCCCCTTTCCCAAGAGCTCTAGCAGCCGTGGCTGGATAATTGTTTGGGTCGACTACTTGACGCACTATACTGAGACTGCGACGCTTACCTCTACTACCACCACCGATGTGTCGTGCTTTCTGCTTCAGTCAGTCATCCTACGTCACGGCATTCCACGTGTTGTTATGAGCGACCGTGGGTGGCAATTCACCATCCACGTTGTTGAAGAACTGCTGCGCCTTTGCGGTTCTACTTATCGCCATTCAACGCCGTACCACCCACAAAGAAATGGCTTCTCCGAACGCAGGAATCGTAGGCTTACGAGCATGTTGTCACTGTACGTCTCAGCTGATCACAGGAATTGGGATGCCGTGCTGTCCTTTGTCACGTACGCGTACAATGCAGTCAAGCACGAAGTAACCAGGTATGCACCTATCTGTTGCACGCTCGCAGTCCCCAAATGTTCTTGGACACAATTTTGCGATTGACACTGAACGAAGACAGATCCATTTCGCAGACCTCGTGTCGTGTCGAAGAAGCGCGTCGGCTCGCTCGCTTAAGAACGCTGTCTTCGCAAGTTTCAACCAAGGCACGCTATGACATCTGACATAGACATGTCAGTTTCGCTCCTGGCGATCATGTGGTACTGTGGAGACCTCTACGGAAGAAAGGCATGTATCGCAATCTCATTTGAACGTACAGCGGTCAATTCGTTATACTAAGCCGATCATAGCTTCATTTCTGTGGGAAATGAAGCCACGATGTCAGGAGAATCATTACCAATTCGCTTGGCATAGGGACGGCAAACTGTTCGTGCGCAGGGCTCAGGGCGAGCGCGCAAACCGTATTGCATGCGAAGCTGATTTGACTCTGATACGCTGACTTTCTTGTGCCTTCTGGGCGTTATAGATTACTTTCTTTTCTCATGGCGGCTACATGCGCATCAGCTTACTATGACAGTTCTTTAGTTACTTCTGCCGTAAAGGCTTCATTTTTTCTAAAAGATAACAAGCTATCTATCTTTCATTTAAATGCTAGGAGCTTGGAAAATAAATATATGGAAACTGAAACATATTTGGAATATTTAGAATATAAATTCGAAGTCCTAGCTTTTACCGAGACGTGGTTCACAAGCGCGGATGATATTATTCGATTTGTTGGTTATAAATGTGAAGGTGTTTATCGTAAACACCGCCGTGGTGGAGGTACTTCACTTTATTAGAAAAACGATCTGTCCTACGAGCTGTTGTGCGAATTCTCGTGCCTTACTGATTCCTATGAATGTATTACTGTAAAATGTTGTAAATATATAATTGCATCAGTGTACCGTCCTCCTTCTGGTGATCTTGATGATTTCATTGCATTCATTACCAAAATATTGGAATATGCTTCTGATCTGAGTCTCCCGGTTGTTTTGCCAGGCGATATGAACATTAACTTATTATTACCTACTGCTCACACTCAACAATTCACTGACGTACTACATTCTTATAATTGCACTAACACAATTTGTTCGCCAACCAGAATAACGCCAGATTATGAATAATTAATTGATATATGTATAACGAACCACGATCCAAATGATGTTTTTTCGGGAATTCTCACCTCTGATTTAAGTGATCATTTGCCAGTATTTTGTTTTTTGCCATGACATGAAAACAAAAGAAGGCGTTTACGATGTCAACTTTCTTTCTGTCGCCACTTTAGCGATGAGAATATGAGTGCTTTTCGCTCAATGATAGAGAATACAGACTGGTCTACAGTGTATAGCGAAAATTATCCGAATATTTCGTATGATACGTTTATTCAGGTAATAAAGTCGTGTTATGATGCTGCTTTCCCATTACAACAAATAGGGACCTACAAGAAAGCTAGGAAGCCGTGGGTAGCTCGAGAGATGTATAAAAGAATGCAGAAACGTGACAAATTATTTCATAGATTTATTCGGTACAGGGATCTTGCTATACTAAATGAATACAAGAAAATAATAAACAAGTTGACTTCAGACCTCAAAAAAGCTAGAAACAGGTATTATGAACATATGTTTTCTACGGTATCAAACAATCGAAAGAAATTATGGAATGCAGTTCGCAGGTTAAAAGGAACCCAGTATAACACAAACCCGAATACTCTAACGTTTGGTGACACTGAATACAGTGAAACTTCCTTGGCCAATAAATTCAACGATCATTTTTTACTTGGTGGTGGATCATGCCACTGTAGTGGTTCATTACTGGCACCTGAAAAATTTCTAAACTACGAGACTTCCAATTCTATCTTCCTATCACCTTGCACTGAAATAGAAGTGTATTCCGTTCTTAACGCTTTACAAGAAGATACTGCAACATGGACTGATGACATAAAAGCAGCACCGATCATACCTGTTGCTGATGTTGTCTCGGCTCCATTATGCCATATCTGTAACAGTGCTTTCAAGAATGGCATTTCTCCCGATTCTATGAAAATTGCCAAAGTGATTGTATGCATAAGGGAGGCTCTGTCGCTGATTTAAATAATTATAGACCGATATCCATACTACCTCTTTTCTCAAAAGTGTTGGCACGACTTGTAAAGTGCAGACTAACTAAATTTCTAGATAAAAACCACGCCCTTGTGTAACAACAGTTTGGCTTCCGTGTACACAGATCTACTGAAAAGGATGAACTTCGAATGAGCTCCGGCTCTTGAAACACCTCACAGCTGATCTTTTGTTTCTACAACGTGCTTACCACCACCAGTCGACGGAACTTAACGGGTGAAATCTTTTGAGACCAAGATCTGCCAGATCCGGTGAGACTTCGGCCCTTGGACATTTCGAGGCGAGCATGCTGCAGCGCTAGGGCTAACGTAGGCGCCGCGAAAACTGTGCAACAGCATCGCGTGCCGCACATGCCCACTGCACTGCTACCGTGACGATGGCTGCCCGAGACCCCCTGCCTGCTGCAGCATTGGATGAAACCACACCAGCCGCCGCTATGGATCAAGAACCGACTCAAGACAACGAAGACGGGACTTGGTGTCTCGTGGCCCGAAAGCGCAAGAAACAGGTCCAAGCTACGTCGAGCTTGCCACCCAACACCGAACCCGCACAGCAGGACCACCTACATCTGACATTGCGCAATAAGAGCTCGCAGCTGCCCCTGCTACCGATCGACGACTTGAAAGTGGTCTTCCGACACAGAGATGGACTGAATCTCGGTGAGTGGCCGCAGCACTCTATAGCCAGAGCTATAGGCACAGCGGCTCAATTAAACGAGAGCACGCTCCACCAGCTAACCATCCGCATACGCCGAGAGCAGAACGTCACAGTGGTCAGCACACCGGACGAAGAACTAGCGGCAAGGCTGCAGCTGATCAAGTCTATATGCCTGGAAAACAGGCAGTACGAGGTTCAGGCCCATGTGGCTGCTCCGGATGCTTCCTGCAAAGGAGTCATCTCCGGCATAGAAAAGAACACAACCCCGACAACGCTGACGACAAATATCCGATCACCGATGTCTCAGGTCCTGCATGCGAGAATGATGGGAAATTCTGCCACGGCTATCATCACGTTCTCTGGCATTCGGGTTCCCCGGTACATCTCCTATTAGGGAGCAGAATACCGGTGCTACATTCATAAACCCCGACAGCAGCTGTGCAGCGTGTGCCTCTCCACGGGTTATCGAGCAGATGTTTGCCCAACCCCGGATAAACCCCGGTGTGCTGCGTGCGGAACTTCCAAACCCTCCGAAGGACATGATTGCACGCTGAAATGTTTTCATTGTGGCGGTGAGCACCCCGCCACTGACTCTCGATGTCCTGTAAGGCAACGCAAACCCTTTAACAATAGCTGCGTGCTCCGAGAGCAGCAGAAAATGGCGGAGCAACAACTCCAGCACGACAAGAAGTCCAGCAAGGTAACGACATTCAACGGTGCGGCACCTGCGACTACTGATGCAACACGTGGTCGTCCTCGCTACCGATCCCGGGGACACAGCTAGTCCCAAAGTCGCAGTAGGTCCAGGGTCCGCAGGCCTTCCAAGGACCAGAAGCAACCACGTGGTCGAAGCCGGAGCCGCAGCCTGACGCAGCAGAAACAGACACGGAAGGAACCTCAGGCCGCCTGGACGAAAACGCCCGACCATCACACCAGGAAGACGACAGCGGTGAGTTGGTCAGCGCAGTTTCCCCCTCTTTCCTCATCCCTTCCTTCACCTCCGTCCGCACAGCAAACAAACAAACAAAACAAACTGTCTCCCACAGCGACGCTTTCACTCACCCAGACACACACACTCGCACCTGAGAAACTCCCTCACAATTCCTGCACCAAACAAGAAGTGTGCGAAATGATAGAGGAAATAGCGACTGTTTTAAGAGCGGCGATGCAAAAAATGAAGGAAGAGATTATGGCTGATGTCAAGCACATGCTACAACAGGTCATACAACAAGCCATGACTGACATGAAACAATTCATCAGTGCAACTTTTAGCTCAACTTTCAGCCATCAAAACGACTCACTTCCACATGACACTAACGCCACTAGAGAACCAAGAAGGTCACACCCTTATACCCGCCCGGCTCGTACAACAACACCTGCCCTCACCAGCGAGGCGGTATCAACCAATCATGGTCAGCAAAGCGAAGAGGCGCACTACCACCACTTTCCGTGTGTGGCAATGGAATTGTAGAGGGTACCGAAGGAAGAAGGGTTCCCTCACACAGTTCCTAGCCACACGTCCTCACCCACCAGACGTTATAGCACTTCAGGAAGTACATTGCACTCCCACACTCAGTGGATACAATGCATACACCGACAAGCATGACACCACCAAACAACCACTAGCTGCCACCCTTGTGTCCAAACAAATCACAGTGATCGAGCACACGCTCGACAGCTCCCACATTCCGCATGTGCTCTTAGAAATTGTACCTAGGAATCGATATGAAACCAGCTTGTTTTTACTTAATATCTACAGTGCACCCAAATCGCGACGAGACGACTTCGGACAACTTTTTTCGGCCGCCAGTAAATAAGCCAAAAAATGGATTATTCTGGGAGATTTCAATGCGTCCCATCCAGTCTGGGGGTACCAAACAGAAACTCCAAAAGGCCGCCGTCTAGCCCACGCCATGAACCATCATAAATTCACTCTGCTGACAGAACCTGACAAACCAACCAGAACGGTTATCAGTGTAAGCAGGGATACCTGCCCTGACCTAACAATGGTCAAGGGGTTGACTCAATGCTCCTGGAACAGCCTAATGGAGTATCTGGGCAGTGACAGTGCGTAATGTTCAAGAATTCATTTGCAGTATCTTTGGCAATGGCAACGCGGCTGTTATTAATGTTGAATGTATTTCATCCCTCGATAATTTCTATAAGGAGGAGGCCGAGTGCCGAGCTGCAAAGTGAGCCCCCTCCCGAACGAAATTTCTGGCTACGCCACTGCATGGGGATGAAGGTTGGAAACATACCTCGAACACATACGGAAGCTACAGAAGTAGGCACTTAGAATAATGACGAATACTAGATATGATCATCACAGTGCGCCGTTGTTTCGCGAAATAGAAATTTTACCATTTTACCAATTTTACCATTTTTTTACCACTTGACATCTTACGGCAACATAAAACTGCTCTTACTATCCATAGCGTCAATGAACACAACAACTCATTTATATATCAGTGTTTTCTTCCTCATCCCCCCCCCCCCCCGCCGTCTAACTAGATGCGTCACATTACACAGTTTCAATCTTCCGCCGACTAAGAATGGTCATGGAGAGCGACTAATGCAATTTGATGGGGTGAAAGTCTGGAACGAAGTACCATGCTACGTAAAAGATACACAATGTTTTTTAAGTGCACTTAAAAAATTACTCCACAAAAACGGCTAAACCTAAATTCTCGCACACACTTTTTGTTCTAGATCACTTTTAATTTCATGTATTGAATTATTTTTCTCCACTGTAAATGTCGTTGGTATGCATATCTTATTTTTAGTACCACGTATTAGCATACTGTCATATTGTAGCCGCAGTGTATATGTAGGACCATGGGGGGGGGGGGGGGTTGTAGGTCACGTTAATTGTCTTATGCATTTTCTTCCTATTACGTATAGCCCTACACTGATGCACAGTTAATGTATTGTTTTTCGCGTTTACTTTCTTTCTCAGTAGACATTAATTTATCATTTATTGTGTTCTTTGTAAAATTTATTGATTGTGCTTAGATATTTTAGTTTGGACCCCCTACTAGCATTCGGCTTTGGGTCTAACTGGTTTTGCCGATTTTTATGTATTGTAATCAAGAGCATGTAGTAAACGAAAGAAATATCACGTTTTGTGCCCCGCCACGCCCGAGGTCAGATGTTAAAATCACGCCACTCAATGACTTGTTCTGCCAGTGATCCTATCACACTGGATGGCCAAATGTTGACGAACATTTTCTCAAAAGGCACCGATAACCTCGCATATCCTGGCCTGTTTGTGGAGGCGGGCGATCGCGTTCCATACTGAGAAGCCACTGCGGTCGGCGGCGCACAACTTTCTGTACGCATGGCAATGAGTAGAATGCTTTGTCGCTGTCGGTAAGGTACGTACAGCCGGCTGTGCTACACCGGGTCTTACTGGTTCCCAAGTCGCGTCAGTGTGACGCGGTTCAGATCACTACACTGCGCAATTGGAGAGAAGGTCGCAGCGCTTTCTACCAGCGCCGGATTGCGATGTCGATGGCATTGAAGAGAACAAAAAAGTCCTAGTCGCGTCTGCAGAGTCGGCTTCTCCGCTGCCCTGAAACTGAATGTAGGGTCAGAAATAAATAATAATAATAATAAAAGCGTAGCTGCTACCCCTTAGCGTGGTGCAGCAGACAGAGCGCAATGGCGAAGTGCTCTCAGGCATCCAGCATTATCGCAAGCCTAATAAAGATACTCTATACCTTGATACGCATGCAGCCTAAACACTACTGAGCCAACAGGCAATAAAAAATTATCCAAGTTTTATCTCTGCCAGAGGTGACCAGTAAGGCGAAGAGAGAGAAAGACATCCCGAAGAAATACACCTAGATCTAGAAGTATACCTAAATCGGTGGTATTGTGACAAGACGCGATGACTCAATACCATCTGGCTTCAAGCCTGCGAAACGCCGAACATCCGTATTGTGGTGGCTCCGGGAAAGTCGCGTGCGCCTCTCCGTTCCTGGAACCGCCAACAAGGCAGATGTCACCGCTAGCGCTGAAGCAGTTCTCACTGCTTCTCCTAAACGAGTCTTATTATGATCGCATACATAATTTACACGGATGGTTCCACAAATTTCAACAGCTCCACTGGAGCACTTGTTGTTCCATCAGACACCGTCTATTTGCAATTTAAGTACTCTCACAATACCACGTCGACCGCAGCAGAACTTGCGGCTCTTCAATGCGCACTCAATTACTTGCGCCAGCAGCTGCCAAATCGTTGGGCCATTTTCTGCGATTCGAATGCAGCTCTACAAACTCTGCAGTTTGCCCTACGTCATGGGTTACACGAGTAGCTAGTGTACGAAATAAGGTACGCTCGTCACCACGCGCTCGAGAAAGGACACGACATTTTATTGCAATGATTGCCGAGCCACTACAGAATTACCGGCAACGACAGCGCTCATGAAGCTACGCGCGCGGCTCATCAAAAGCGTCAGCGGTTGCCGATAGCACTCTCAAGGACGGATGTTGCGCGGTAACTTCAGTCACCTGCTCGCCACATCGCACTGCTACGATGGAATTCACCGGGTTTCACCTACTCACGCTTGCACTCTCTCGACATTAATTTGCGACTCTTACTCTCCCGTCGCGAAACAACTTTATTGCGTCGCATGTGGCCGGGCGTCGCATTTACAAATGCCTACTCCTTCCTCATAAGAATGGCCAACGACTCGGCGTGAAATTTGTGCGAGTGCAATGAGACTCTAGAGCACCCTCTGTATGCCCATCCTTTGACGCTCAACGACTTGCTCTACAAGCTAAACTCAGCCCAATAGATAATAGAGCGCTCTCGGAGGAAAAGATCCTGGGACATTGGGCTATGCATTATTGCACGCAAAAGGCCACAAAAGCCCTTCTGCACTTCTTGAGGCCTACAGCGGACATTCCTCTGTGACTGAATCTGAGAATGACCGACTGTTTATTATTTTACTTTTCTCTCCTTCTTATCTATTCTTCCCCTTCCCTCTCCCGAAGTGTAGCGTAGCCAACCGGGCGCGTCCTTGGTCAACCTTCCAACCTTTCCCTCTTCTTTTCTCTCTCTATTATCCTTGTACGGTGTATAGAAGGCTTGTGCAACACCAGTCACCCAACTTCTAAGTTCGCAGCTTCGTGTTTGCACACCTTTTGGCAACACTTGTTTGCCACAACAACTATCACTGAAACGGCGGAGCAGTGCTCAGCGTAACCCGCCGAAGACTTGACGAGGAAAACTAGCGCAAGCAGGAAGTGGACCGGACATCGTCCAGGTGGTATTACTGGTATTTCCCAGAGGCGCCGCTCTCCCTCAAACACGTCGGCGCGTGCGCGGGTGCCCTTGAGCGAAGAGGCTCATCTCGAATTCACGGTCACCGAACCGATCGCATCTGCCGAGTGGCGCGTGGGCGACAAATATTGCCGCGGTATTGCGACACTTAGTTCACCCTCCGCGTTGATGTTTTAATGGTCTGAGTGGAAACGAGTTTCGTCTCCAGGTTCCAATTCGCGCTGCGACCGACGCGTTACCGTCGATGACTTCTGGCGGTTGTATCAACAAGTTCTCTCGCCACTGCAACTCTCTCATCCTTCGCAGATAGCCGAAGCCTGTTTATTGGCTCGTAGAGGCCAATGTGCAGCTTGGCGTATGGATCGCGGTTACAGAGAGAAAGCGTACGTCATTGGGAAACGCCTCTTGAGTGCTCAAAGAAAGGGCTGACGAGGCCTCGCACCATGCCATCGCCTCTCTCTCGGGCAGCGTTGGATAAAAGGCAGCAGGCTTGCTATACAACACTCCGGTTATACCTACTTGTGGCTGGGAGCTAGTGTTCCGAATCTTTCCACCAAGAGCGTGAACATCGCAAGGAATTCTCACTCACCATGCAGTACAGCTCTGTGTTTTTCGCAGCGCTCTTCACCGTAATCTTCCTAGCCGCCGGTGCCACGTCGCGTCGCCCAGGTAGGACCCCACCTTCTGACCTTGTCACTGCGGAAATAACTTCTTTGGGAATTCTCGCTAACAGGGTGGTAACTTTTTTTGCCGATATGATGCCATTGATTGATTGATTGGGTTTCGAAAGGGGAAGAAACTTCATGGGTATCTGGAGGTGTTTAGCCTAGCGACATGTTTGGCATGCTACTTCAGGCAAGTTGGTGAGTGATGAAATATTGGGAGTGAGAAAAGTAATACACGCACACACAGCACATACACGAACGTAAAATGCATCAGCGGGATCTAGCACCTCATGCAATGCAACACAAGTTACATGAGACACGCTATAGGTTAGGGTCCACAATTCTGACCACCTGGGGACTCTTCAAAGTGCACCGACAGCACAGTACCATGGTATTTATGCATTTCACCTTCACTGAAATGCCCCCGCCGTGGCTGGCAATCGATCCCGCGACTTTGGTCTCAGCAGCGGAACGCCATAATTACTTAGTTACTGCATGGGGCAGTGATTTATTGCGGAAAGACGGCCACTCGTTGACCTGCTGAAGTATAAACTGCTCTAGAGTGCTTGGTTCACTCTTTTATGCGTTACGTGTGCATGGTCAAACTTATTTTTATTTTAATAGTTTGGCTAGACTGTGAAAAGCATCTACTAGCTTTCTTTTTTCTTTCTTTGTTTCTTTTTCTTTGTTACAGACCCATAATAACATGTTCTTATTTATTTATTTATTTATTTATTTATTTATTTATTTATTTATTTATTTATTTATTTATTTATATATTTATTTATTTATTTATTTATTTATTTTGCTGCGGTATTCCGCAGCCTTAATATTGGCTCCTTGCGCTATATGTATGAAAACATAGAAAAAGGAAAATTTTCCCGTCTCCATCCTTCTGTGCATAGTGCAAGAAGAAATAATATGCAAAGCCACCAGCTACAGCCCCTTTTATCGGCGTTTTGAATTTCACAGCCTTCTTTGCGAATATATATAGAACACTTCTCGAGGCCCTGGCAATTGCACACTCTTAGGCTCCTGCTATAAGCACAAAACAAACTGCATAAAGAAGCAGCGTATTTACTACCGGTATTTATGAAACAATTAAATTGGCATCTGGTACTAACAACAACAAAATTGACCGCATCGCTGGTTTCCAGTTTAGTTCGCTGTGTGATAACGACAGATATCATTTCATTATCACATGAACAAGATATTTCATAGTGTAGACTTTCTGCCAATGATGTCAGTGAGATTTTGATGTTTTTAGCCTACAATGCCAGTTTGACTAGCACTGTCAGCTGCCCTCTAAGTAAACTTACATCCTGAAGTGTTCATTGGATGTCGAAACTCCCTTTTTCTACCTTTAGTGTCTTAGAAGATTATGAAAAAGGGTGCATTCGTTAACACAGTTACTGCACCCTTTCATTATATTCAGGGTACTAAAAGGGTGTTTTATGCCAAACACACACCCTTTGGAATTTAAAGATGCCTGGGCACTTCAACATTTCAATAAGCAAAAACACATAATTATGTATTTTTCAGCGGTTTCCGCTAACTCATTCTTCGAGCATGTCATGTAGTCACCGTAGGCTATCATGGACGCGTCAACCTTATTCTTAATGTACACCTGTGAGCAAAAGTATACAGCCCAAGGATTTCAAAATAAAATTCATTATCTCCTCTGTATCTGAATGAAACTTCAAATTAAAGACTGCAGTCCGAACTTGACATTACGAATTTTTTATTGCACTCGTTAATTTCTGTTCATGCATGTTAGTTACGAAGCAATTCTGGATTTTCGGCGACCCTGTGGTCCGAAATTTTTGCTCACGGGTGTACATAGCGTCTCCGGTGTTGAAGTGAAAAGACATAGCTTTCTTTCTTTTATTTCCTACCCTGCCTTTCGTTCTCTACCACTGGCTTCCTTTAGGTTGTTTCAGCTCGGTGTTATTTTATAGATCAACTGCCAGTCGTCAGCAAATCATAGCGCATCAGCCAATCGTAGCCCTTCTGGCGCAACTTCTTTTTGTTTTAATCTTGGGTCCTGCGCTATATTATGCGCGAAATTCTTGGGCTGCTTCAGGCAGCATTGGCTGAAATAAGCATTCGCAGCTGCACAAGGAGAAATCCACTACCGACAATTACACAGCTTTTATTCTTGAGGTGGCGCGCTCCAGTCGCAAAGTGGAAAGATACCCCTTTACTTAGTCCTCTCCTTTCTGCCTTTCACATCTTAGTAATGCTTGTTGGGGGGCTAGTTGGTGCATGTTTCCAGAAGAGGGTTATAGCGCCGAAAAAACACAACACACAGCAAGCGAGACGGGACAGGCGCATCCCGTCTGCGCCTGTCCCGTCTCGCTTGCTGTGTGTTGTTTTTTTTCGGCGCTATAACCCTCTTCTGGAAACTTTCACATCTTACTGCTAGCTGCACTTAACTTGCTTCACCATGGTGCTCATTTATAAATAAACTGGAGCACTGAAAAGCGTGACGCCAACTTATCAGAGCAGCTATGTGCATTACTTCACCTTTGAAGTGCTGTATTATCCCATGCAGCTATGTAACATATCCCCTGAAGTTAGGTAACATTTTCTACTCGCAATCTGTATGTCGGCTGTTCGAATCCAGGCTGCGTGGCTTTTTTTCTTCGCTTCATATTTGATAAACGTCCTGAAAACACTTCGTGATTACTTCGACGTACGTCGGAAAGATTAGGGTAGTGATATAATAAAAGAGGCCCTTGGGTAAAAATAATACAGTGTGGATTTTGGCAAAACACATATTGTGGAAAAGTGTGTAATCCCAAAAAATCACCCGTTCAAATAGGTGTACAAGATTCGCCTAAAGACCCTTTTTATGGGTGTAAGGGGGTGAGCTATAGACAAGCTAAAGCACCCTTCAAGGTGCAATTTTCCTTGGGGTGTAGGAATATGCGTTTTAATTGCGTGATCCTGCTACCACTCATTCTCCTACAATGTAAGCACTATTGCTATTATAGTGCTGCTGTCGCTGTAACCTTGCTTGCGAACAGCGAATCTAGTTTTTCGGCATCGAACGTAACGTCACGTTTAAAAGTTCATCTGAAATATCTCCATTATTGTCGCGTCTTTACTGCGAGGAAGTTGTTACGTGTCGATATTCAATAAAATATAACTCATAGAAACCTTCGCTCACGGGTGCCGCCGTGGTGCCATTTCGCTGCGTCAAGAAAGTCAGTAGGCCGATAGTTATATTCGAAACACAGTTAAGCTTTTCTGTGTGAAACTGGCCGAACCTCATTAGGCTCTCAAAATTAGCAGCTTCAGCTTTTCGCATGTCTGGAACCAGTTATAAACACCTCGGATTACGGGCCTTAAACCATGCGCTGAGAGATCAATCCTGTGATTCTTTCGCTTATGAAATGTAACTAGCCTAATCTTTCTAATTTAGTTGTCTAATTACTATATCGAGTCATTTCGAAAGGTATGTCTCTGTGGTCGATGTATTCGCGAGGAAATCACCTAGTCATCGTGTCTTCCCTATATTTAGGAGAATTTCGAATGAACTTTCCGAAACACCCTTTATTATCAGATGACTGCAGTTAGCATGTCTCGCTACCAGAAAATTGGTCTAAATGGCTCACAATTAACGAAGTCCTGCCGTATATATTTCCATGTATACCGCCATCCAGCTATCCACACTAACGCACCGATGGTACTGCCACCTATAAGTCGACCTAGCGGCAAACAGCGAATTCATAGTCCTCTTTTACTCAGTTTTTTTCCTCCCTTGGTGCAGGTTAGCCAGCCGGGCTCAGTTCAGGTTTAATCCCCTGCATGCATTTTGTTGTGCCTTTTTCTCTCTCTTTCTCTCTCTCTCTCTCTCTCTCTCACTATGTGGCTCGCCTAACCGTTGCAGCCGCCCCGTAAAGGCAAAAATTTTATTCCACAAATCTGCATAACACGTAGTACATTAAAACAAGTTAGGAAAGCTTGCCGAAGACAAAGTGTCAGATGCGTGCAGCCCCTGTCATCATATCAATGGCAGATAACTTTGTCCCTGCGGTGTGAAGTTCATGCCGACAACATTATTTACAGTTTAGACTGGCACCGCAACAAAATTGAGACTTCAAGGAAAGTGTTGGCCGCTTCTGGACACTCTGCTGATCTTACGTATTTAACAATAAGAAAATACAAATTTTATAAGATGCGAGGTTCAGTGCGCAGCTGCGACGTACTGACGCCTCTACATGGTACGAAAATTTTACATGCGGTGTCCCGTCACCAGCTTTACCGGACGTAATGCGTTGATTGAGTGTGCCTTTTGAGGGCACATCGCTTCGCGTTATGCGCCGTGGAACTTCGCAGGACTGACTTGATTCGATTACATTGAAAATGTGAGAATTTTCGTCGCTGGCTTTCCCGCTTAGAACGACTGAGAGTTGAACAAGTTGGTAGGAAGAAATGGGCCGCATTCACAATGCCTTTCGTTCGTAAGAGCATTTTGCCATTGGCAGGCTTTCTTTCCTAATAACATGTTCAGCATTGGGACTGGCTGGCATTTTCTCTTGCGAACAATTTTAGCGTAAGAGATTTTTTGCGAATACAGGCCTTTGTTACTCAAAGGCCGGGGTGCAAACACAGACGCAAGTAGGAACGAACAGGATCACACAGACGCCGACCATAAATTGAAAGATCAATGGTGGAACAAAGGAAGAGACACAACCTTATCTGCGCATGCTCAAAGGAAGGCAGTGTCGACCCGTCAATCATGGACACGTGCGGGCACTCCTGAAATTAACTGTTTAGGCATGACTATGTTTATTTGTGCAGGATCTTCGAGAACGTTTTATTGTCAACTGAACAGACATATATGACATAGCCGAATAAGAAAACACATGCACACGCAGGCATACACTTTTCAGAATATCATGTCGTAATATCCCGGCGCAATGAGCTAGGCGCACTATATCATTGCTCGGCTTGTCTGCTAATGCGCGTCGGCGCAACTGTGACGACATTAATTACGGCTTAACAATTGAACATTGCGGCTGCTGCAAAACAGTACAGTGGGACAACGGCGCATGCCTGCATGATTTACCAAGTATAGTAAGGAATATGCTCCCAACAAATGCCTGCGAAAAGCGTTTTGACTCGCAGATACAAAGCTGACATATAAATTGCTCGACACATTACGCGAACAACGTGTGGGATCCCTTACCGACGTGAAACCAAGGCGTTCGGCTCTGCAGTTGTCAGATGCAAGCTTCTTTGTTCTTTCTTTTTCTGTGCAGGCCGATGTGACGTTGTGCGCTGCCGGGGCTGCCCCACTGGGTCCACGTTAAGCCCCGTGCCGAGTGACTGCTGCAGATGCGTTAGTACGTAAACTGTGTTTCCTACGTGTTTTCTACGCGTTGCCTCGCATCTTGTTTCGGGAGGAATAGGGGTGAATTTATATATACACGCGTACGGGAAAACAGCAAACTTCTGAGCTTCCTGAGCAGCGACAGGAAGCAAGAAAGCTTAAACACTACATACCGACCGTCGTGGCAATCCATTCCTATTTGATTGTGCCATGACTATGAACTTGGGCAAGCTTCCACCGTGGAATTATACATCAATAACCACTAACAAGACAACAAAGCTCCGCCGACGGGTTCAACCAATTGCAATAATTGAAACGACCGTACCTACGGGATGCTGTGTCATATGCATGGACGCGGCACTTCACTTAAGAGGACAGATAGCTTTCTAAAGTCCAACACATCCTCAGATCCAAACGACTCGCAGCTATGCAACGGACTTTTCGCACCCCTTATTAATTGAGCTGCAGGTCCAGGACCACAATGCGATAGAAACCCTTTTCAATTTGCCGAACATTAACGAAGCGCGCATATATACTGACAGCCTGAAGCAGTTAAGCAGCTCAAAAAAGTTACAAAACGTAGCGTATTTGCGAGCCGATACAAAAAAATTCACAATTCCACGCGTGTGAACATTACTGTCGACTGGGCGCAGGCACGTGGTCATGACCACAACAATGTCCTTGCGGACCGCATCACTCACTGTTTCTCGACACTTGTAACTCCTCCTCCTCTCGCCCCCCCGACTCCTCTCCCTGACCCCCCCCCCCCCCCCGCCCTGCTCTATTTTCATTGCCTGAAAAGCCATCCTCTGGCACGGGTGCCCTCATCCCCCCGCATGTTTGCTCCCTTCCCCACAATCTTTCTCGCGTGGAGGAAGTCCCTCTCCGGAGGCTTCGAGCCGGGGCGGTCCTTACACGAACCGTCACTTGTACCTGGGGTCAACCACGAGAAGATCAAGTCCAGTGTCCCAAGTGTTCCGCTCCTGCGTATGCAGCGGATGACAGCCATCTATACTTTGGACGTGACCGGGGACAAAGACAATTCACGATAGTGTACTTAGAGGTGTGCACTTGAACAGTGATCAAGCTGAAGACTATGAACGATGGATTGTGGACAACACATTCTATAAGTCACTGTTGCAGTACCCGCATGAAACGGGCCTGCATTTTTAAATTTAATTTCATACTGAGGTTATGCCGCGGCGCAATCCAAGCGCAAAAAACGAACTTAATTAAGAGACCAAGGCGCATACAGGAAACTTCAGTACCGATCTTCAAGAAAGGATGCGCAAATCGATTTTATGCGGGTATCATCTGGAAGTGACAGACTGTGATACCAGAATGGGATTCTCAGGACTGGCCTTCGCAGGTTCTATATATATATATATATATATATATATATATATATATATATATATATATATATATATATATTACAAGTTGTCCCATATAACTTGGTCATTGCTGCCTTCCGCTCCCCTTTTATTCTCGGATTATCTTGGTGGGTGCTTGAGTCTTTCCTTCGCTTATGTATACATCGAGACACATAACCAATATCAGGGTTCGGTTAATGTGTAGTGTGGAATTTACGATGGCACTATCGGTGGCCCTGTGTTTTTTGGTAACACGCTTACAGGCGAAAGATACGTCACCGACATCCTTAATGGGGCACTTGAGGATTTTCTTTGAGAAGTTTCATTGGCTAGGATCAAGGATATTTGGGATCAGCATGATGGTGCTCCCGCGCATGGCAGCAGAAAAGCTTGCAAATGGCTCCATGAAGCATCCCCGTAGCAGTGGATTGGACGGCATGGGCGCAGCGCTTGGCCGGCACGGTCGTCAGACTTAACTACCCTCGATTTGTTTCTCTGGGGCTACTTCAAGAATCAAGTATACCGGACACCAACCACAACATCACAGAACCTAAAATAAAAAATAAGACAAGTCTGCAACTCCATCTCTGATACCATGATCAAGAACGCACCGGAAGATGTTCCTATGACATGCCAATTGTGCATTGCAGCAGATGGGGACCTCTTCGAACACGAATTATAATCAAAGGGCGCTTTTTGGACCGAAGGTCACTGGAAAATCATTCCGGCCCTAACGCCACCTCCTCCCCCCCCCCCAACCCCATTACACTTTGTCGGCAGGTTGCCAGCTCTTGACCATTTCAAGCATCAAAAAATAAAGCTATGTTCTTCTTTTGTCTCCTTACACGCTTTATCGCTTCGGCACCGCTCGGCCAGCAGCAAGCATTTGCGCCGTCATGCGATAAAAGCCGCATGCCGAGATGCCTACACCAGACATAACGCCCTGTCGCGGCCCTCTCGGTGCAGCCAAACTTGTTCATCCATCGCACGCGTGAAAGCAGCACAATAACAATGCGCAATCGGCCCGTCACGTGGTATTTTTTTCATATTTCGCGGGCTTTCTTTGGAACGCGGAAGAAAGGACCACGTGAGATTTATCGCGTTGGAAACAATTTATTGAGAGCTTTCTCAAGGGGCTCTACAACTTTGCGTATCACGCTTGGGGACCGCAGCCAGTACTTCAAAAGTTGATTAATTAAACATAACCAATCCTATAGTTAAAAGGAAAATAAAACATTGTCTGAGTAACTCTAGGCCAGTGCCAACATTATGCATTCGGTTGAACACGCGTGCGGAGTGCCTTTCATTTTTAAAACTTTGGCTGAAGTTATGTATGACAACCTGGATATACCACTATTCATCCTGAAATAAACGTTCTTAATTGGAGTTGTTTGTGTATCGTGCAAACGTTTACACGCCTTCTTCTGTGTCTTAAGGAAGCACGCCAAAATATCAACAAAGATGGCGTCAAGAATGCGGCGATATATTCCTTCTAACAATACTGGCAGGATAAAGAGCGATGCCTAAGCCGCTCTTGCTGTATTCCTCTCAGCAAATTATCAATGAGCAAACTGAAAAAAGAAAGCAAGACCTCCTCACTTTTATACAAATTCGAGCAACTCACACATCAAGGGCAGCGAAGTTGTATAGGAGAATCCTCCCACCCTTCGGAAGCCCTGGGTGCATTGTACCATTGCCCAAAAATCTACCCAAGACTTAGCAAACGCTTCACTACATTTGGTGCAATTGCTCCGATATACCCGAGTCTTTTCAAACACTTTACTGCCTCCGAGCTTGGTATTTACATACTCTCCACTATAGACTTTTTAGTGGATGAGGAGTAAAGGACGGGGGACGAGCGCGCGGCGGGCATTTCCAAAACTTTTATGTCTCGTGCGAGTGAACGCGGTACTGTTTGAACGAGTGGCCGTCGCGGGGTGTGGAATAATTTCGAGATGTTTTTTAGCATGTTCTGTTAAATAGTTACGTGACGTGAGCTCATACAAGGTGGTGGGACAACTACTGTCTAGTACATTAGAGTGCCGGAATAACTGCGGAAAGCGGAAGCTCGTGGCTGTGCAAAAATGGGACCGTCATCACCAACTACGGGGGGGGGGGGGGGGGGGGGGACGTCGTTGGGAATTAGGCCGGCAGCATCGGTTCCCACTCGAGAGGAATAGCAGCCGAGTCTATGAATTTATTTATTCTATGCTACTGGCAGCGCCAATAGGCAAATCTTATTACCTTGAGCAAAGAGCGATGAAACGAAGAATGCTAGGCATAACGTTAAGAAATAGAAAGAGAGTGGTTTGGATCAGAGAGCAAACGGGTATAGCCGATATTCTAATTGACATTAAGGGAAAAAAACTGAGCTGGGCAGGTCATGTAATACGCAGGTTGGATAACCCGTGGCCCATTACGGTTACAGAATGGGTACCAAGAGAAGGGAAACGCAGTCGAGGACGGCAGAAGACGAAGTGCAGCGATGAAATTAGGAAATTCGCGGGCGCTAGTTGCAATTGCTTGGTGCAGGACATGGGGGGTAATTGGAGATCGCAGGTCGTTGTTGAGTTGAGTCGTCTAATTTGCTTAATTAAGGTAAGTAAGGTAAATGTAAATGAAAGTGGACGAAAAAGCAACTTGCTGCCGGTGGGAGAGGATGTGGGTTCCACACTGCCACAATATATATATATATATATATATATATATATATATATATTCAAGTATACCTATGCACCGGCCCTACAGAACCTTTCCTGGAATTATATATATATATATATCTTTGTGTGTGTGTGTGTGTGTGTGTGTGTGCGTGTGTGTGTGTTAAAAGTGCAGGCGCACGTACAAAAGCAAAAACATTTATTTTCGACGTTTCAGCCGGGGTCCGGCCTTTATCAAGAGTCAATCACACAGTGACTCTGATGAAGACCAGACCCCGGCCGAAACGACGAAATTAAATGGTTTTGCTTTTTTATGTGCGCCTGCAATTCTTTAAGTTGATGGAACACCGGATCCGAAGAACTGCTTCCTTAACACAGACACACGCACACATGTATGTATGTATGTATGTATGTATGTATGTATGTATGTATGTATGTATGTGTGTGTGTATGTGTGTGTATGTATGTGTGTGTATGTATGTGTGTATGCATGTATGTGTGTATGTATGTATGTATGTATGTATGTATGTATGTATGTATGTATGTATGTATGTATGTATGTATGTATGTATGTATGTATGTATGTATGTGTGTGAACGTTCCGCATGTAGTCGCGCGCTTATAACTAATAGAACCACAGCTATCGATTTATTTCGACCACCTCAGTACGACGCAGTATGATGGGGAACACTCCATAATCAAGTGCGCACCCGTCCAACCTCCACCGCTCCTGTAAGGCGCATCTCGACATTATGCACGCGCCACTCCGCTGCTCTTCCTTGCCCGTTTCTTGTCCCGTCACTTGGCCTGCCGAGAACAGGTCTTCCTGCATCGCAGAAAACGATGTTTTGTTATGTAAATGCTTCCGAATTATAAATCGCGAGAGGAACGCACATCGTGCACTGCTATTGGGATCGGCCCACCCATGCCTGTGCGATTACACCGGATCTGGGATAGGCCCGTGTTGCAAACGTGAGCGCGACACTTACGTCCCAGTTTTCAATCCGTATAATGCTATTGCATTAAAAACAAAAAAAAAACGCACCCCTTTGCTACAACCCCAAGATAATTCTGTATCACTCAGTATCTAATCTAATCGAAAAAAAAACACATTGACATACTATCGAATCTTGTTTCGACTAATCAAGTGTCTTGTATATCCTTTCCTTTCAACTCAAGCCGACTGCAGCGCCGTGTTCTGCGGCCCCTGTCCGAGGGGAACCATCCTGCGCCAGACTCCAGGAAACTGCTGCCAGTGCGTGAGAGGATAAGACAACGACGGCTCCCGTCGCACAAGACCAGGACGAAGAAATGTTTAGCGGCTCGAGCCTTACGGCCCAGAGCTTGTGTTTCTTGGGTATGAGCGAATAAAGACACTTATGTGAGCTTTATCAAGACATGTTGAGATTGATAACAACACCCACACGAAAACGATTTTACAAGTCTCATCCGCAGTCCTAATGTAGCTGCAAGTAACATAGCTGTAATGGGGTCATAAGCCTGACTCACGAAAAGGAAGGCGCTGCGCAAAAGGATTTCGCTTAGTTCAGCTTTCAGATGATAATTTTTTCAGCAGCTCACGTTCACTCCACCGTCTCAAAAATTATGATAATACATTATTTGAAGCAATAATATTGCAGGTTTTGGGGTTGTGCTGTAATCCCCACTATTAATTCGTTCGCAGAAATCACAGACAGGAGAAACGAGTGAGATAAAGCAGAAAAGCCCCTACGGCAATAGAAAAATGGCTGTGCACCTCCAGTACTGAACAAAAACAAAAAGAAAACAGGTGCTTTAACATGGTTGCGGTTTTTCTATGAAAGGTGAACGGCACCGCGTCTTCTATCTTTTCAGATGGGGATAAGCCAACCAATTCGGACTTCGAAGATTCCAGTATTCGGCCATCTTACAAAAAGAAGAAATAAAACCGTAGAAGCAAGGTAATTTGATCACGCGGACATAACCAGCTTCATACATCACGAGGGTCATTCGGATAATTCTTCAAATTACTCTAATTACCCTTTTATTTACTGCGTTTAGGGCATATGCTTATATCGCAGATTTGAAGCATGTCCATCGAAGGCGATTCAGCCTTGCAAAGTTTTTCTAACACGACTATCCGCCGAAATATCGGCGCACGAAAAAATACAGTTCATCGGCTTGATTTGAGAAAAACGTAGTGCGTCACCCACCACGGCGACGGCGCGATGCAGGCACGCAATATTCAAGTGTCGCCGAGCTAACAGTATCCACGCGCGCCTTGTCGGGGAATTCAACCAATGCCGCGAATGTAGCCGTCGAGTGGAAGAAAAATGACATGACATATTTATCCCAGAGGACATCACGATGGCCATGATGAATGCATTTACATCATACTTCGCGGGGTATTTCTAACCTGGAAACAAAAAAAAGCAACACACAGAAAGCAGATCGCCGCAAGCAACTGATATTTCTTTTCTATCGTAGTACAAATCTCAATATTGAGATTGGGCCGCAACGCTAACGAATAAGGGTTATCCCACTATTTCTTTTTCATTAGAAACAAATAAAAGGCGGCATGTGGCCCTCTTCAAGAGGCTCCCAACACCGAGTTGCTTTCATATACACAGAGAATTGGTCAATTTCTTTTAACACTTGCTGCAAGTAATGAGATTGACAGAGACAAAACAGAGCACACAACGTGCGAATCCTCAGCGTCGTCGTCGTTGTCAGCACATGAATGGAGGTCTCGCTCCTCCACTTGCTGCGCCGCGTTGTCAAAATACATTCGCTTTATGACTTCACGCCCCAAAACCTTGCGAGCTGCACGAATCGCATTGTATACCGCAGGAATTGCATTGTATGAAATGGATTAAAGATAGAGGAAGCTTATTTCATATTCTCTTTTCTATCGCAGTAACATGAACATCCAAACGTTCTTACTTGCCTATAGCAGCTATACTACTGCCCTCCGCGGAAGTCGTAAATGGTGTGTGGGGCAGCGCTTAAAAAAATACTGGCAAAATCGAAATTTTAATTATGGAGTTTAACGCCCCTCCAAGCCGTAGTTTTCGTCTCCTTATTAATTTCGTTCAACGGGGGGCTCTTTGCAGTGCATGCAGTGTACGGTAGACACGACCGCTTTTTGTGCGCTAAGGACGACACACATTTCCGTTTCTGTGTGAAGGGAAGCTGTTACGAACCGATCAATGATATGCTATAAATTTGGTAATTTCATTCCTGCGTCTTTGGCGCAAAGAAAACTGAGGCGCGCGCATGTGCTCGTGCGCACATGTGCTACGCAATGTGACAACTCACACGTTGGCTGCATGGTATTTCTTCGTTGCGAATTGCAGAACGGGCGGACGATCTCCCTCATTTCTTGCGTCGGTAAAGCGATGGAGCACGCCTGCCTGAGCAGGGTTAACGGCTACCTGGAGTCTAACGACACATACCGCAGCAACACGATTGGCTTCAGAAGAGGGATCCCTACCCAAGACGCCATGATACAATTCAAGGAGCAAGTCGTAGACACCACGGGGCTAGGCTTGAGGGCAATAATCGGACTCGATCTAAAGAAGGCCTTCGACAAGGTCGAGCACGCGGTTATCCGCGACAGAATCGCGCAACTCGACCTGGGCGAACGAACCTATAATTATATCAGAAATTTTCTTGCGGGAAGACGATCAGACTGGACGAGGAGCAGAGCATCCTGGTGGACTTGGACAGCGCGGGCACATCCCAAGGGTCCGTCGTGCCACCGATGCTCTTCAACCTCGCCATGATCGGACTATCGGAAAAACTGGAGCGAATAGAAAGCATTATTCACACCGTTTATGCAGACGACATTACGATTTGGACCACGAAGTACGCAAGCGAGGGTGACAGGGAGAACAGACTTCAAGGGGAGGTGGAGGCAATCGAGAATCATCTGCAGGGCACCGGACAAGAATGCTCGCCGGAGAAATCGGAACTGCTACTGTACCGCCACAGGAGGCTAAGCAATCTGTCCAGAGACGTGTGGAACTGCACAAAAGGGGAATCAAAATAACAACGACAAAAGGCACGAAAACGCCCATGGTCCAAAAAATCAGTCCTGGGTCTCTGGATCGAAGCCAGGGGAACAAACTCAGAAACCATAACGCACTTGGAAAAGAAAGTCACGCTGACCGTTAGGCTAATACAGAGAGTCTTCAACAGTAGAAGCGGCATTAAAGAAAGAAACTTCGTACGGCTTGTCCAGACCTTCGCGACGAGCTACGTCGCGTACGCCGGCGGCATTCGTCCACTGGAACAAGGCTGAGAAAAACAAGGTCGACGCGCTCATTAGAAAAGCGTACAGAATGGCCCTGGGTCTTCCGTAATACAGCAGAAACGAAAGGCTACTACAACTTGGGGTACATAACACACTGGACGTGTGTTATGGACGTGTGTTACACTGGACGTGTGACTAGCGCAGCTCGAAAGACTATCCAGAATGAAAGCGGGCAGAGAAGTCATGTAAAAGATCGGCATAAACTACCACGGAATGAAGGGCCCCAAGACGCAGATTCCCCCAGACGTCCGAGCCGCGATAAACCCGGGAAACATCCCGAAGAATCTGCACCCCGTGCACAATGTCGAGAGAAGAAAATGGCGAACTACAACGATCCTCAAAAAACCTCGGCGCGTGGGAGGATGGGCTCTTCGTAGACGCCGCCCAGTACCCCCGAAATCGGGACGACAGTGGTGGTGTCGGCGGTGACGAGGGTACCTCCCTCTTCGCAATGGCGGTCGTAGACACGGAAAGAAAGGCCGTGACGGCGGGCTGCGTAAGGACCGGATCGTCGGAGGCAGCGGTAGAAACGGCAATCGCATTGGCTGTAATCAACAGTCGGCAAGAAGACAGAACAACAATCATCGACTTCAAGACGGCCATTAGGAACTTCACAAAAGGCTGGATGTCCACCGAGGCAGCCAAAATACTGAACCGCAGAGCAGAAGGCTTCAAGAACGGCAAAATCCCCTCCAAATACCTCAAATGGACCCCGGTACATATGGGGCAAGTAACCACAGAAGATCCAAGAACTCCTCCTAACGTCAACGAGAAGACCCACCAAGCCGCCCGAGAACTAACCCACCGCGGCTCGGACAGTGACGGCTCAACACACCGCAGCCCCCGCGGAAGGGGGAGAACTGCGGCGCAGCTATGGAGAACGTGGAAGAGGCGACGACGACGAAGCAGCAATTTAAGACAACAGGTACAGACTGGTTACGTTCCACGACATACTGACACACTATACCAAACAAAGAGAAGCACAAACAACTCAACAGGTCTCAAGAAACAGATTGGAGAAGGTTGCAAGCCAGAACCTTCCGAAACTCAGTTAACTTAAACAAAGTAAATTCCAGACAATACCCTGAAGGTGAGCTGCAAGCTTTGTAAGAACGAACGCGCCGACATGGCACATATCTTAGGGAAATGTACAGAGATCAGAGCAATATACATAAAGGACAACATAGAACCGGACCATCTCGAGGAGCGATGGCTGAGCGCTCTGGCTAGCTCGGATCTACACGACCAACTATTGGCAATCCAGCGGCCCCGGCAGCGATGGAAAGATCAGCGATGGATCACCGTACATAATGCGCGGGTGACCTCAGCCCGGGCTGGCGACCTCGCAGGGGCTTTTCTCAATAAAGTTTTTCCGTCCGTCCGTTTTCATTGCGTCTTATATATTTTAAATGTACCGCCCACTTCTTGACCAATCCCCCGTTGCCGGCGTGTGCCATAGTATGCAAATTATCTTCATGAAATTCCATGAACTCTAGCGGAGCAAAAATAAGCACACAATGAGAAGTGGAACACAGATAAAAGAACTAAATTTCAACAACAAAATTTTATTTCGGGTACGGTTGTGCTTAAACGTACGCAAGACCACGTGCACAGTGACATCAGTGCCCACAGAGTAACTCTATGTCAGTGCCCCTATATGCTATACTACAAGCAAGCATGACAAAGATTTTCAATAACAAGAACAAAGCCAGAAAAACCCAGTTAGTGCATTGCAGATGTAATTACCTCTCTAGGCATGTTCAAATAATCAAGCTCTTTGACGGACAATCACAATGAAGGTTGACTGTCAGATTTTTCAGTGGCAGAAAGGATACGCTCTTTTTCTGGAATTAATGTTATAGTTTCACATTTACTTCTGCCTACAATAGCGATGTCCTCTGAAAAGAGCCGGCTGCGCACGTTTTGCAGTGAAACGCTGGAAAACCATCACCTGCTACACTTTTCACTTTCTTTCTGCGCTGTATCTTTTTGACAGTCTCTTGATTTCCGAAGATCGCTCTCGCGCATATCGAGAACGCTTAGGGGTCTTCGCTTATGTTCGCATCAAAGGAAGCCCTTCGCTGCCTTGGCCCTCTACCAATGCCGCTCGCAGCCTGAAGGGGCTGCAGAGTTCTGTGCGCAGGTTGCTGGGTATGTGATCATCACTACGCTTCTTGGCCAATACACCGTGTGGGTATGGGCCGTAGTATAATAATCATACTCATCAATACACGGGGATCATCTCAAAGAGCTAGTTGGTGTTGGCATGAAAGATATGCGGTTGTGTCTTCGTCATTATAGCCTCGGGTTGTTGCGCTGAAGGGCCGAGGCTCGAATCCTGCCGGCGGGCACGCTTCATATTCTTTGTTTAAAGCTAATATGAATCGACTGTGCGAGATACCGACAGAACGACCGACCTACACAGGCAATAATTTGCAATGACAGGCAAAGAAAGCTCCGCTTTAAAATAACGTCGGGTAAAAATCGGCGAAGTCTGCTGTACGTCAGCAACAGTAAACTCAAGGCAGGGGTCATGCAAAGATGCCTGCAGCCGGCCAAAGTGCACCTAAATATGTTGCAGTTTGGCCCGTAAGGTGAAGCATCGATTGCGATAGTAAATTAGTAGACAGCTATACGAAGTCAGGATAGTAGTTTTATCGGCCGTATAAACTTGTAAACATTCGCTTACTAACTGAAAATCCTCCACAAACTGAAAATAAAAACGAGTTCCCGTTTCTGCCGACTCGCCACACATGTTGAAAGGAATCTGCGATAGGTACAGAGTCTAGGCGCACCGATGGCTGCTAGCTTCGTGTGCGCTGTTCTCTCACTGAAGGTCAATTCGCCCACTGTTGCTTCCGCACTTTCTCGCGCCAGCGTTTTGACAGCGAGTGTCCGCGGTCATCGAGTGAGATGTGTTCATGTTTGTCTGTGGGCGCGTGACACCATGCTTGTTAATTTAGTCAGTAAGCGAATGTTTGCAGGTTTTTTTTCGGCCGATAAAACTATTATCCTTACTTCGCATAGCTGTATAATAACTTGCCATCGCAATCGATGCTTCGCCCTTCGGGCGAAGCTGCTACATCGTTTTCTGCTATGGAAAAATGGTGCTAAAGGCAAAACCACCCGTCTAAAGAACGTTCTCAACAAGGTGACAATATTTCAGTGGAGTCACTGCAGCCTTCACTGTCGTCTCTCCGACTTTAGATGATTTGTATACAAGTAGCGCTTTCCGGGGATCGCCATTTCAGATTCCCGAGCACGCACCGGCATTCGCCTTTTTGGATGCACCATGACGCTTTTATCGACTGGAGCGGACACTAGTAGATTTCTTTTGGCTTTTTGTAATGATCTAACCTTCAACACTCACACCATGCCACCTGATACATCAAACTAGTATGCTGCCGTGACAGTGAAGTGGGATGGCATGACCTTCATGGTGATGGCAACATACGTACCACGTCAGGCTACATTTGATGAGCATTGGCTGCAGGACACTTTAGATGAAATACCTGTAGTGCATATACTATTTGGGTACTTTAATGCGCATTACCCCGCATAGGGCGGTAAGAGGTCGTCAGGCCGTGGTCGACACCGTTTAAAGAGGAGTTTTCTTTGCCTCTTCCTTCGACGTTCTCGTTGCTACTGCTGGCTGGCTGACTGCTGTCTTACTGAATAGCTCATAAACTCTGGTGGCACTACTATCGTTATACCTCTACTTGCGGTCGCTCCAGCGTTGTCCAGTCGCCATGGTTCTTCAGCCGTCATTATTCTGTCCTAGTTATTACACTGTCGTCATCCCATTGACGTCATGCCCACGGTTTGTACTTAGAGAAGGTGATTTAGGCATGGAAAAAAATTGCAGCGCGGGTTCCATCCGCCAGCATCGGCCCGGATCGACATCGCGTTATTGTTATGTCATCGTTGTCACGCCGTCGTCGACATACAGTCCTCGTACTAGCGTTGTCATACAGTTTTGTCGTCATACAGTCGTCGTCGTGCCATCGTCGTCGCACAGTTATCATCGTTGATGACTGCTGGTCCGGGTCTTGCATGGCTGGCCGGCACAGGACATAGGACAAACACTAAAGATAACTAAACCAGCGATATCTCATGTTTTCGCCTATCTTTTTCAACAATCTTCTGCTTCAGGATGCATTCCGGACTGATGGAAGATAGATAAAATAATTACACTAATTACAAGTGATGGAAGGACGATAATTAATGATGATGGAAGATAGATAAATTAATTACAAGTCTGGTCATCCATCATCTGTTTCTAACTATAGACCCATTTCACTGACCAGATTACAATGTAAATTATTGGAACACAATATACCATCAGGAATTATGAAATACCAAACAGAGCACAATCTTCTCTTCGTTAACTAACATGGGCTTCTACAGGCTCGTTCATTCGAGGCGCAGTTATTCGAGCTAGTCTCCGACCTTATACCTAGCTATAAACTACTCATCAAAAATAGACGCTATATTTATTGATTTTGCGAAGGCTTTCGACAAGGTAGCTCACAACCGTTTATTAATGAAGCTTCCTTATTTTAATAATAATAATATGACTACGAACTGGTTTACTAACTTTTTAACTAATCTGTACCGATTTTCATCTGCTAATAAATTTTCTTCTCTGCGATCACTAGTAAAAACCGAGGGGCCGCAGTGCTCTGTGTTGGAACCGATTTTATTCCTCCTATATATACGGCAACGACATCAGCAATAATATTACATCTACAGTTAGATTATTTGCTGATAATTGCGTAATTAATAGACGAATAATCAACCCTTCCAACGCTGACACTTCGCAGTCTGACCTGGCGAAAATTACCGACTGGTGTAATCAGTGGCAAATGTAAATAAATGTTTCAAAAACTAAGGCTATAGCTTGCACTAGAGCTACTAACCCCAGAATCGTCTATTACACGACGAATTGCTTAATTTTGCAAGTGCGCATGAAATAAAATACTTGGTAATTCATTTATGTTCAAAACTTTCATGGAATCAACCCATCGATGCGATTAATGAGAGCGCGTACGAAACTCTTGGCTACGTCAGGAGTAATTTATTCTCGGCAAACAAGCCAAGGCATTAGCCTACACGACGCTGGTTCGTTCAAAAAATGGAGTACGCGTCTTTTACTTGAAACCTGCATCAGTCGTACCCCATCAATAAGTTAGAGTCAGTGCAAAACAAAGCAGACCGATTCATTACGAAAAAATTGCTCTCGAACGTCTAGCATCACTAACATTAAAATATCTCTAAATCTGCCTTCGCCAGAAAATCGAAGACTGATAGGACTTCTTTCCCATTTTCACAAGCTTTATGACCGCACGCAGGTCGTATGTCTTTCAGCACTTGCCACATCAGGTGCACCCATCCAATCTTCTCGCACCTGGATCATCCCTTTAAAATGCAGCCCGTTCTTGCGTGCACTAACTTCCTCAGTCACTCGTTCAAGAAGTCAGTGTGTTCTTGTGCTCTCTTGCTTTTTTTGTTTTACCATATTTTGATATTCCTTGCACCCATGGCTTTGTTTGAGGTCAGCACCAAGTTCCTTCTTAACATATCTACAGCGAAGCTGTCTATGGCTAGGATCTAGAAAAAGTGTGTCCGAGATGCTGACAAAAAGAAATTATCATGTGGGCCGATCGTGGTGATAGTGCAGAAAGGGTCCAAATTCAATTACACATGCCCCTGTGAGCTCGGGGCCCTGTAACGCGCCCTTGAACTACCCTTGTCACACGTGGGAACCACATGTCGAAACGTCAGTGTATATGTGTAGGTAGAGAAAAGGTAGAAAAATAAAAAATAAAAAGAATTGCCATAAGAAATACAAATAAATAAATAAATAAATAACAAGGCGAAACAAACAACGAAGTTATGCTGTTGGCAAAAACAATGCGCCGGAGCGATGAACGCCGTTGCCCAAACGCTAGTCTGTGACGATACGTGTCGAAACGTCAGTGTACAAGTATAAACTAAAAAAATGGTAAAAAGAAAACGAAGTAAAGCATAGAAAAAGACCAGAAAAGTTTAAAATTTGAGGAAATAAAAAGAAAGAAATAGAAGAAATACACAATATTAGTCACCGGCGTTTCGCACCGACCGTCAGAGCAGGGCACGGACTCTCAGCACGAGCGGCGTCTCCTTAGAAATGCGCTCGTGTTCCTCTTCTTAGCTACAATATTTAAAGAAAGACGAAACCAACAACGATGTGTTTGTGCCTTTTTTCGACCAATATAGCATAGCCACCATAAATACAGAACTTAATAAAGCCATTGAGCAATACAGCTTCGCTGGTCTTCCGTCTTCACGTAGTAGAAGGGCTCTGAATTTTTTTCTTCTTGTGTTCTTTTATTGTAACATGCAGTATCTTCTGGAATGTGGACTTATTTTAACAAGCGTTATTCCTTTGAATTATGCATTCTAGGCAACCTGGATTTATTGTAACACCCCATGTAATGGCCACATATGTCTTCAAGGTATTGGATGCGTCGTATCTTCTTTCTTCACGTTAAGTTCGATGTAGCGTTATTAAATTTCTTTCGCTTGCGTTCTTGTAATATTCCAACATGCATGATCTGTTTGAATGCGTGTACTGAACTTGTCATATCATTGATTTATTGTAACACTCCTATGTGATGCCTGCGTGGACCTTTACGATATCTGAACAAAAAAAGACACCGGGTATGCGCGTATCGAGATGGTTCGCAGCGGCAAGTGATACACGCACGCGTGGACGTGAGCGCCAGCAATAACATGCCGTCGTAGTGATGCCGTCATCCTCATTACACCACCTTCATGCCATCGTGATCATTTTTTCGTTGTCGTGTCATCGTCATACTTCCACCGTGTCCATCCTGTCGCTGTCTCTACGCTGTCCTATCGTTGTCCTCACGCTAACATCTTGCAGCCATCGTAATCAAACCATCATTGCCGTTCAATCGTCACCAGTCTGTTGCCATGCCATTGTCGTCCTTGCGTCGTTGTCGCTGTTTGATGTTATGCAGTAGCCGTCGATCATGCCAAAAGTCGTCGTTCATCGTCGTCATTTTGTCGTTGTGATTTCACTGTCTGTCATGCCTTCTTCGTCATACAGTCGTTGTCATTCCAGCATCGTCATACCATAGCCGACATGCGATTGTAATTATTTTAGCAATATCATCCCACTGTTTTCACGACACCATCGCCATTCTAGTTCTGTCAGCTCATCGTCATATTGTCGTCGTCATGCCATCGGCATGAATTGAGGATCGGTATCACGTACGTTGTCATCACGCCGTTGTCGCCACGTCGTTGTCGTCACGCTGGCTTCATCATACAGTCGTCGTCACACCAGCGTCATCATCCCATCAAGGCCGCGCCATCGTCGTCGCATCGTCGCCGTCAGAATTAACACTGTCGTCACTGTATCGCAGTCAAGCAGTCGTCGTCATGCTGCCGCTTTTGTTCCATCGTTGTTATTCCTTCGTCGTCATGCCACCGGCATCACGTTGTCGGCTTGCCGTCATCGTGATAACATCGTCGTCACTCTAGAGTAGTCATCCCACGATCGTCATGCCATTGTCGTCCCATCACTATCGTCATTCCATCATCGTCATGTCATCGTCGTCATTGTATCGTGGTCATGCTGCCGTGGTCGTTCTATCCTGTGATTTCGTTGTAGTGATCCCAGTGTCATCCTACATTGTCGTCATGCTGTTGTCATTTTTCATGCGTCATTGCGTCGTCACCACGCAGTCAACTTCATGTCATGGTTGTCGTTCCATCCAAGTTACGCCTGGCACATGCACGATCGAACGCAACAAGTTTATGCTGAGCGAGGTGGTTGCCATTGAAAATATGTCCGACAAGGTCGGGTAATCTTTACTTACAAATTGTCGCTAAGTAGGAGCAGCGTTCTTCACAAATACCAATGAAAGCTTCGCATAAACTAATAGCTACAGCACTTGGGATGCGAATTTTTTTATTTAGCACATCAAAATGACCCGGAGGTTATCAACGACGGACAGCCAACTTTCTACAATTGAGATCGAGTCAGCGCGCTCGACGACACCATGATGCTTTCGCGCCTCGTATCTACGGGGACCTGGTTCGCAGACACAGAAAGTCATAGCAGTGACCACGTACTAACCTACATCTCTTTGGCCTGTTATACACGCTACACTCAAAGAAGGGCAGTTCGCTGCGCTGACTGGCAGGTATATGCGGCGCTATAATCGAGGATTGATACCTACTAGAATTGACGTACGAGGAATTTGTTGGTGCACTAAGCCGGGTAAAACAAAACAGCGCTAAACGTCTCGAGCCACCTGGAACATGATCGTTCAAAAGCTGATATTGGGTATGAGAGCCTCTGGGCAATGGGCCGCTAATATGAGAGACATGCTCCTAAGTCATTGTCTGTAGATGACATACGTGCCGCTGGGCAAGTGCAAAGACATATCCAACGTCACCTAGACAAGCTGGACAGGGGGCAATGGCGGCCTTTTAAGCTCCAAACTTGATCCCAGGGAGACAGAAGTCGAAAAGGCAGGCAGGTTAATGAGAAGGAAGAATTTGGCTTCTTGGGAACGGGGGAGGGGGAGAGAAAGCGGTAAGAAAGTAGAGAAAGAGAGAGATAAAGGGAGCTCAGGAGCACAGCCCAGCTGGCCACTATCACCACAGATTACAGCAGAAAAGTTGCCCTTGTAGTGCTACGAATGACAATTCAGGCTACAGAAGCTTGTGCAGGTCTGTTTATCCAAGAAAACCGATGTCAGAAATGGGGATTCTATTGCGCAGCCTGAGAACTACGTCGATGCAACTGCATCATTTCTGTTCTATTGCACTGACCAGTATCATCAACAAATTGGGCGTGGCGCAGGTTTTCTGCTCCAAGATCACTGCTGCAACGGCGCCCGCAATTTCGCCCGGACTAGAACAGAAGACCGATTACAGCGACAGTGAGCACTATTGCAACAGAGAAACCTTTCTTTATTGTGGAGCTACTTGGCGCATTGGCGTCTGTGAACGAGCGTCATTTCCTGGCCGTGACTGCTTCAGCTACACCGACTTGTCATTTCGAGGCGACAAGGCGAAGATTACTTACTATCTGCTACTGATTACTACTACTTACTATCTGCAATGGCAGCTAGAATGACCGCCTTGAACCTTGCTATAAACGGACTCGTATCATCGCAGTCCTAAATCATGTCCAACAGATATCAGCTCCTACCTTCCGAGAGGTGTTCTCAGCAGTGTAGGAAAAGTTATGGAGAAGATGGTATTGATGTGCCTAGACTGTGTGCTGGTGAGTATGTATGTTTAGCTTTTGCAAATGTAGGGTTTGAAGAAGGGCTGCAGCAGCATAGATAACGTGATTAGCCTTGCTAACTACGTCATACTCAATAAAGGTGCACGTGACATTACTATTGCTGTATTCCTCGACACGAAGGGAGCGCTCGACAATGTGACTCACGAGGCTATCTTACACGCTCTGTCACCTGTAGGAGGTGGTGGCTGTATGTACCGCTGGATATCAGAATACCTTACTGATCGACCATTGTAATTGTCCAGAAAAGATGGGGATAACGCTCCGCACACAATGCACCGATAAGTAACCCAAGGTGATACATTAAACCTGATTCTATTCAACATCTCTCTCATTGGCTTAGAGAAGTGTGTTCCTACAACTGTTGAAATCTCGTTATATGCAGATAATATTTGCATATGGAGCTGTGCTCACAACCTATATTTCCTACGAGCGACATTGCAGAAAGACAATAATTCTAAGGAGGCATTTCTATTCGCATGAGGTTTAGCGATGTCAGTGGAAAAGTGTGCTGCCATCGCCTTCACTAAGCGTGATGTCTCGCGATACACTTTAAAGGTTGCGCACTCTCCCATTGTGTACGTGCGACTAGTTTCTGGCTGGGATATTGAACAGACTAATCACGTGGAAAGCTCATGTTAAAATGTTAAAGAGAAAAACAAATAGGCTCATATGCAAGCAACTTCCCTATGCTTCCAAGAAACACTGGTTGCGGCGCCGTGAAGGCTCTATTACGCATGTATATGGCTCTCTGTGAAGGCCTTCTGCAATACAGCCTTCCGGCACTACTGGGTCTACAGCAGGAGTTTCTTCGAGTTCATGTGCGCTTTGTTGCGACATTGCTGGGTCATCCACTTTCTGCAGTGGTCCTGATGTGCGGAGCATGCTCTCGGCGAATTATCAAAGCCATTGTATACCGACCATGTCCATTATCACGTAAGTGCCTGGGTTCAAGAGCAAGAGAAATACTCTCGGGCCAGCTCTGACAAGTATTGCTCTAGAGTATATCAACCCCTGCTACAGGACTCAATATCCTATCTACACTGATGTGCCTCCTAGACCTACATCATCCGCCATTGATGTGTGGATTCCGTCTGCGAGCGTCATTATCCCTGCCACTCTCAGTCACCGTACTCCAGCTACAGCCACCGAACTAGCTGCACTGTGCGCAGCCTTTGTTTACATTATGAACCAGAGAGCTGAATCTTCAGACAGATTCGCTGACTCACGAACGGCACTGCACTTCTTGAAGTCGTCACGCAAGCAGAGACGACTCGTCGTGAACATCAGGCGTTTGTGTAGAAAATCCTATGAAATACATTACAACGTTGTGTTTCAGTGGTAGCCCGCCCACTGTGATATATAAATCAATGTCCAGGGTGGTTGCGGTGCCAGAGCTCGAGACAAAACTTCGACAGAAACGATCCTGCTCTTGCGAAAAGACGCCGCGACACTATTAGCTGCCTTCGCTTGGCTTTTGCAGTGATTCCTCTGGTGTGACGCAAGCCACCGGTTCGGACCCTCCAGAAAATTGATCCGTCTTACGACTTTTATGTGCCGCGAGGCCTCAATATGCAAGATCAAGCATGCTTTCACCGCAGCAGACTTAACGGAGTCTACAGAATGGCAGCATGTTCTGTGAAGCGACACTACACTTACTGCGTGACTCAAACTTGCAGTTGCGGTACATTCTCAGCCTGTGGCAAAAGCACCACCTGCACATTACGCGATACGAAAACAATACTGATGTTTCTGAGGTTCACGGGCCTAAAGGGCACGGTGTAAATATATCTATTGCCTGTGTATGTCTGCGAGTGTATGCGCTATTTGTGTGTTAATGTGATCACTGTAAGTATCATAAGTATCGTAAGTATCACCCAACACTTGGAGAAGCATGCCAGGCGATCAGCCAGGCTAAAACTTATAGCATATCGTTAAATTATGTTTCTCTCTCTCGGAAACCCTCCTAACTGTTAGCCGTGGAAGTCTGACAAGGCCCACGCCCTGCTGCTGCGCTGCACATGTGTACATGCTAGGCGTGTGGTAAAGCCCATCTAGTGGCCCGTATTCTATTTTGGTTCTGTTGAAGGCGCATCACTTCGGCTTTCCACAGCGAAATGATCACATTACTGCGTCGCAGTGGACAACTGGACGTAACAACTCCTAGCTTGCGGATAATAACTCTAGAATCACCTTTTATGAAGTCTTCGAAGTTCACATCCCGTAGTAATGAGGGGATGCAAACTCTTTGCGTTTCTCGTAGCAGCCTGCACCATAACTCACTGGACTCAACCAAGCCAACCTCTGAGGCGCCATCGTACAACAGATCCTGACAACAGTGTTTGCCTCCTTGATAAATTGAAGTGAAGCAAGCATGTTGCATCGAATTCACATTGCCGTCGCCTTCACTGGAGACTACGCACACCCAATCGGCGGTGTAGATAATCGTAACCGACGACATTGACAGGTAGTAGAAACCCTGCTTGCAACGTGTGTTTTCTGACTACCCTCCTTTATGCATGGGAGCAGCAGGCACTCAGCTCTTAACTGCAGGCATCAGAAGGTAGATTATCCAGGAATAATTATGATTGCAGTTTGCATGGCTCGTGACCGAACACCAGCAAGAACGTCTGCGAAGGTAGTTCAGGAATATTTGCAACGCCACTAGCGTGTTTATCGTATAGCATACGCAAATATTCTTCCTATTCTCAACGGCACATTTGGACACTACTGCCCCTTCCTGCTTTCGCTGAGCAGACCTAGTGCACGCTAGTTGGGCGCCTCCTCTCTACCTTTCGCGCAATAATTTTTTAGTTGGTCGGCTTTCTCTCAATGCTCGTGCGCTTGGTGGTAGAGCCAAATGCGTGAGGCAACGATTGCACTGTGTGCATTTACGGCATTATAATACTGCTAAGCAACTCACCTGACTTTTCGAAGATTCCAGCGATACCTCACGTCACGAAGCTCAGTTCTAGGTATGCGTTTTATGCAACTGGGCAATAACATTACGTTTTGTTCTACTGACCGTTTCTACGAAGTACTAAAACGAAATTGTAAATATATAGCCATTGATCTTGTGACTTAGTGTGTTATTGCTTTTATTGTGCTGGTGTTTGTTTAGAGGTAGTTTGTGTTATTTTTGCGGTTTACTGCTCAGAGTTTATGCTCATACTGGCTATTTGGACGTAACGAGTTGCTACAATAATATACTTTGCAATATTGTGCAAGAAGGTCAAGTGCACGTAGGCTAATTAGGATCATGTAACCCCTTTTATCTCTCTAAGAAGCACACATGCACCGAACAGACCATATTCATTTTCCTATGTGATCATATGCGATTGTGGTGCGGGGCACATGGGTATTTCTTAATGTCACTCTCTCAATGTGGTGGTAGTCTGACTATACCAACAATACACTGTGTTTCTGGTGTTTCTGGTATGTTTGCAATGAACAGTACTTTCGGACAATCCCATTAAGACTTGTTCTTTCATGATGCAAATAGGCTGACATAGATCATTCTGCGATTCCGCATTGGTTCTGCCCTTTTATTGTAACACGGCTGCTGGATAAATAAACTGCTGAGAATCAAAGTGTATGGGAAGGACGGGCGGAGGTGGGCCGCAATATTTTCAATTAATTCAGATTCTGTTTGCACGTCTACCGCACCCTGTCCCACACTGGGCCAGGTTGTGCTGCTGTGAGCATCGTTCTTTTCTTTCTTTTTTGCCCATTCACTTGTGGTGCAGCTAGCCGCATTGGAGTGGAAGTAAGGTCAAGAAACCGTGGCGTGCAAATGTGTATGACGTCAAACGTCAGGAATAATTCCGGCTCAAATTATACCAAGAATATTCGCCCAACGATGAGCGCCCGCAAGCGAGGCTCTTCGAATCTCTTGTGAATGCTAGAAACCAGATAATTACGAAAGCATCGAGCAGCAGATTATTCAGTGCATCTCCACAACTTGGCTGCAAGAAATATAGAAATGCATGGGTAATTCCGACATCTGCGCCATTCCGATGCCGTTCCGGAATCGCCAATCATATATGCATAAACAGACACAGACGTTCCTCCTACGAGTGGTGGCCTTGTGCCCCTTTTTATGTACTTCCGTATCTGAATCGACTGGTTTATTGGTGCCTTCCGACGCATTTCATCACCGCCGACGCGTATCGTTGCCGGTTGCATTGATCTCTTTTCGCCACAGTGCCACCGCACTCTTTGAGTGGAACGCGCTTTCGTTGCCCTTATCGCTGCTCGGCGGAGCCATATATCCAACGCGTCGATCACATCTTCCATTTACATGCTGCTACCGACTCTCCAGATGCACAGCTCTCCGCCCTCTTCCTTATTCGCCCGGCAGCAGATTATTCCCGAGGCTTTCAACCGTTTGTTTGCGATGGACTTGGCGCGATTCAACGAGAGCCACTCCTAGCCCTTCTGTGGAAGGATCGCTCTTTTTACTGGCAGCAAGCTCCTCTTGGCTGTGCAATATCCGTTACCCACCACACTGGCACGGGCTCTCATGCACCTCTGTGGCAACGACCCTATCATGTCTCACCTGTGGAGCGTCATGTCGTCACGAAGGAAGTTGACGAAATGCTTCTGCGTGGCGTTAAGCTTTCTTCCTGCAGCCCATGGTCTTCACCTGCTGTACTCGTGAAAAATAAAGAGGGCTCCATCCGATTCTGCGTTGGCTATCATCGACTCAACAAGGTTAGGTGCAAAGACGTCTATATTTTGCCACTTGTCGATGACGTCCTAGATTGCTTACAAGGCGCCGAATTGTTTTCGTCGGTGGACTTGCGTTCCGGATACTGACAGGTTCCAATGGCTGCTTCTGACAGTCTCAAAATTGCTTTCGTAACGCTTGACGGCCTCTACAAATTTAATGATATGACATTCGGACTATTCATCTTTGGTTAGCTGGGCGACGATCCACATGAGAAGTAAGAGAAGTGACAAGAAAGAGCGCAGACTTAAAATTTTTTTTGCGCACATAAACCAGGCAATGTGGCACAGCAGAAAGCACCGATACGTGACACGTGCACGGAACTTTGCTTCCAACAGACAACATACTTTTGTTTCAATGTTTCACTTCTTTATCACACAGTGACAATGAAGGGGCACTTACTAGCGCTCTTCAGACTTGTTAATTGCGTCCGCTTCAATAATCCATCCAGTTTGTACGATTTTGTGGCGATTAATAATTTGTGTGCCTTCGAATATAGGTCTGCATTGATGTTCTCTGCAATGGATGCCAAGATCAACAGAAACGGAGTTCAAAACAGTATTGTCGTGCTCCTTTAATCGTTCATTCAGACAGCGTTCCGTCTGGCAAATATATTCCCGACGTCAGGAAATGGGAATGCTGTAAAGAACACCTACTGCACACGCGACAAAGCGGTTCCTATGGCTGCTTCTGCAGCCATCTTCTTTTTTTTTGGGGGGGGGGGGATCGCATTTAACCTGCCGGCATAAGCGCGACAGCTTCTCTGGTGCCAAAAACACGACATGGACGCCAGCACGCCGACCAATTTTCTTGAAATTATGGGACAATGTGTGGATGTATGGGATACCACTGGCTTTCTGGGTATGGTAGATTCGGGGTTCCTAGTTTTGTCTTGATTTTGCAAACTTCCCGCTACTGACGTCACAGACTACCCGGGTAACCCGATTGCCGAAAGGTTGGCTTATGTGCATAATAATAACGTCGCAGTTTCACCCGAAAGGCGAAGCATCGATTGCGATAGCAAATTATTCGATACCTATAAGAAGTGAGGATAGTAGTTTTATCGGCCGTAAGAAAATGACAAACATTCGCTTATTGACCAAATTAAGAAGCATGGTGTTCCGCGCGCACAGGTAAACATAAAGACATCTCGCTGGATGACTGCGGACACACACTTTCAAAACGCTGGCGCGAGGAAGAGCGGCAGCAGCAGCGGGCAAATTGGCCTTCGTGCTGCCTGTCGCTTCACCGCAAACTAACCGGTGAGAAAACAGCACACACGAAGCTAACAGCCCTCGGTGCGCCTAAACGGTATCTCTTGCAGATCGCTTTCAAGATAGGGCCTGCGCGGTGGCGCTCAGTCGCGCCATATGCAGCCGCCGCTGGAGTAGCACGCCCCACCGCCGTACTTCCGGTGCCTTTCGTGCGATGGAAACCTTCCAGATTCCCACCTTCCTCCATTGCCCGCGCGAGATCGAGCCACCGTCCTCAGCTCACCCTCGGGCGCTTTCACTCTCACCCACAGCACAAGGTGTGCGGCCGGATGTTATCGCACTTGTACTTAATACTAAACATCACAGCGATGGCGGAAATGCGCCTGGAGTGTCCATATAATTGCTATCTGAATGAAATTGTTGTGTCAGCGCTCTTTTCTGTCGTTTCTCTAACGCCCCATGTAGATCGTCCCACTGCTAACCAAAGATGAAACATTACCAACATGCCCGTTCATAAACCCTTGCTGACTATGTGATTCTCCTGCAAGTTCGAATGCATGATGGACATCATCTCGTGCAACCTCAAGTGGGGCATTCGCCTGTGCCACTTGGACAACATCGTAATTTTTTTCTCCCTAATTCTCAATACCCATCTCACTCTCTTCAAAGATTCTTGCGTTGCCTCACAATTACCAGCTTCTAATTGAACCTGAAGGAATGTCCCTTTGGCGCCAGGGAGCTTACCATACTTGGTCATGTTGTGTCCAAAGATGGCGTCCTTTCTAACGCAGAAAAACTTCGCGCTGTTACCGACTTTTCCAAGCCAACTTCCATCAAACCGCTACAAAGTTTCTTATTAATTTGTTCAAACTTCTGTCGCTTCGTATACGAAACTATGAGCGAAGCTCCTGAGCTCATAGCTCCTGAACGAAGCTGCTGAGTGGCCCGAGTGACCTGACCACCCTCGGGCTCTCCGACCTCAGTCATTTCATTTTTCTATACGAGGTGGCCTACTCTATTGTTGAAGCTACCGCCTTGACGGCAGGAAGTGGCTGTTCATCATCCGTGTCACTTGCGCCCTGAGCTGTGCTCTCACTTCCATACCGACTAGGAAAGCGCCCGCGCTGGCTTGCTTAATACATACGAGCGTCTACGCCTCCGGTATTATTGGCGTGGAAAGCACCAATTTGTGCGCAAATACGTTCGCACCTGCACTGCCTGCCAACAATGCAAGCCGCTTCCTATCACTCGACCAGCCCGCTGCAGCTTTTGTCGTGTCCTTCACACTTGTTCGATCGAGTTGGCATAGATCTGTACGGTCCCTTACCGTGTACAACAGCCGGCAATCACTCGATCATTGTCGCAGTAGATAATTTTAACCGATATGCCAATATTGCAACTGTTCCCGCGGCTACTGCTTGCGACGTCACTTATTTCTTGTTACACAATTGTGTCCTCCGTCACAGGGCACACCGGCAATCGCATCACCGACCGTGATCGTGTATTCGTTTCGGTAGTCATCAGAGAGCTCCCAGTTGCGTGTTGGAGTGTTCATCGTGCGACCAATGTCTACAATCATCGGACCAACGGCCTCAGTGAGCGCTTGAATCGTACCCTCGGCGACAGGCTTGCGAGCGATGTACATGGCACCCGATTGCTCCGACTGGGAAAAAGTTATTCTTTTTGCATACGATCACCACCGGTTTTTCGCAGTGTGTGTGTGTTTTCTTTTACACGCTCGTGAACTCTCATGTACCCTCGACGCAATCCTTCCTTGTCATCCTGATGCCTCAGAATACATCGCACTTTGCAACGTAGCCTAGCGTGTTGAAGAGTGCCGTTAACTCTCCCGAACATTCACCTCCGACCCCCAAGGCTAACAAAAAGACCTGCGAGACAGCCCCCATTGTCATCCCACATTTACTGACGACTCCCTTTGTTTGGCTCCCCCAACCTCCAAGTTGGCAGGGAAGTATCAAGGCCCTTACTGCATCGTGTAACGTTATTCCCCCGTGAACTACATCGTTGAGCCAGTCGTGCCTTCATCTGATTAGTGCCGTCGAGGTCGCGAGACGTTTAACGTTAGCTGCCTCAAACCTCATTACGGCCCCTCGGCGTGTCCGTGCCTTGAGCCTCCAGGATGTATCCCCTTCGTCGCTGGGGTCATCGTAGTGAAGCAGATGAAGCTTAACGTTAAAGCAACTACCATCGCTTTGACCTCCACTGCACGAGCTGTTGCTCCTGATTAGCTGTTTCGTAGTCGCCAGAGAGAGTGAGGGAGATATATAATTTATTAGAAAGGCAGAGAGGCCGGCCTGAGCTAGCATACTCTGGCCTGCTACTCTGTACAGAGGATATATTAAAGGAGACAATAAAGAGCGATGAAAGAAGATCATGAGGACAGGAAGAAGGGATTCATAATACACTAACACAGTTGTTTCTTCAATGCATTCTGTCTATTGCGGTGATGTTCAAGTAGTACAGAGCGGCCCTTGTAGAGAGACAGAGGAAAGGGGAAAGGCATGGAGGTGAACCAGAGGGGAAGATCCGGTTTGCTACCCTACGCTGGGGAAAGAGAGGAGGGGGAGGTAAAGTGATAACAAAGTAGAGATAAAGAAAGAAAGGAGCATAGACACACAGTCACAATTGGTCACTGTCACCGCACAGCACAGTAACACTCGCAGCACTATAAACATCTGATCAGGCTACAGCCGCTTGTCCAATTCTGTTGCCCTTAAAAACTGCAATGGTGCCCTTGTCGCCCTCTGCTGCGATGGCTTGTGATGCCGGCATTTTAAAATAAGTTCCTCTGTTAGAGGTCTTCGGTCAAAGCACGCTATCGCGGTTGCGAGCTATCGTTTCTGTAAATAATAGCAAGGACAGTCACAGAGAAGGTGCTGAAGAGTCTCCACGTTACCACAGTCATCACACGAGGCGTCGTCGGCCCATCCGATTCGGAAAGCGAAAGACTTGGTGAACGCCACCCCAAGCCATATTAGACAAAGCAGGGTAGCTTCGCGGCGGCAGAGTCTAGCTGGAATGCAAAGATGTAGAGAATAGTCTAGGTTGTGCAGCCGGTTGTTGTGAAAACTTCCTGTACTCCACAAGGAGAACGTCATATGAAACATATGAAACGGCTGAGCATTCGAATTTTTCTAGCGGCATCTGTCGTTGATAATGGTATCGGCTCCTCTTCGTCGCCTTGAAGAGCCGACCGAGCAGCGTTATCGGCGTGTTCGTTCCCTATGACGCCGCGCTGACTTGGAAGCCACTGAAACGTCACCTGGTGTCCTTTCTCAGTCAAGGTATGGATTAATTCTCTAATCTCGAATACCAGTTGTTCGTGTGGTCCACGCCGCAGGGCTGATAGCAAAGACTGCAATGCTGCCTTCGAGTCACTGAATATTGACCATCTTCGAGGTTGTTCTTAGCTGACTAGACGAAGTGCAGCGCGAAGAGCTGCAAGTTCCGCAGCCATCGGTGTCGTTGGGTGACACGTCTTGAAACTGATGGTGGTGGCTTTCGCTGGGAAAACCACGGCTCCAGAGGAACACTGGATAGTTGCCGATCCATCGGTATAAATATGTACATTGTTGGCGTACCTCTCGTGCAAAAGGAGCAGAGTTAGTTGTATAAGAGCAGGTGATGACAGCTCAGATTTTTTCCTGATTCCTGGTATGGTGACGTGCACTGCAGGTCGAGCCAAACACCATGGAGGAATTGAAGGCTTAGTTGCGGGGGTGAAGCCTGATGGAAGGCAGGTGTAGTACTCCGAAATCGTAGTACAAAATGATGCCTGTGGACTTTCTGACGGTAGTGTTGCCAGATGGTAGGAACAGGCATGGGCAACATGCCTAATGTGCACTCTCAACACTTCCACCGCAATGTGTGTTTGTATGGGTTGGTCCAGGGTGATCGCAATAGTCGCCACTGTCGATGTGCACTTTGAGAAACCAAGACAAACCCTGAGAGCCGAGCTTGAATAGCCTGTAGAGCACGAATACTTGACTGGCAGGTGTTGGTCAGTGCGGGCAAACTGTATCTCAAGAAGCCCGTAAAAAGAGCCCTGTGTAATCCCAACATTGCATGCATTGACATTCCCCAAGTCTTTCCGCCCAGAGACTTGAAAAGCTGGGAGATTGCTGTCAGACGCTGTTTCAAGTAGGTCACGTGCGGGCTCCATGAGAGATCTCTATCAATGATTATGCAAAGAAATCTGTGAGTCTTCTCGTAAGAAATTATCTGGCCATTTATTGAGATGGCGTAGAGTGTCATTGGTTTGCGAGTGAATGCCATCAGTGCGCATTTGGCTGACGAGATCTCAAGACATTGGTTGCGGAGGTATATATATACCTTTCAGAGTAGCAGCTTTTTGAAGTCTTGCACGTATCTGAGGACGGGTCACACCTGAAGTCCATAGACATATGTCGTCTGCGTACATTGATATCTTGATCGCTGCTGGCAGATGATCAACGCGACCAATGAGTGTGAGGTTAAATAAGGTAGGGCTTAGTACACCGCCTTGAGGAACACCTCGGTAGGTGTAGTGTCGTGCGGTTTTACCATCGCCGGTGCACACAAACAAAGATCTGATAAAAAGGTAACGAGAAAGCTATAGGAAAACTCAACCACCTAGGCCAACCATCTCAAGAGCATCGAGGATAGCCTCGTGAGACACGTTATCGTGTGCCCCCTTGACATCCAAGAACAAAGCTGCAGATAATCTTTTGCGTGACTTTTGATGCTGGGCATACGTAGCGAGATCAACAACACTGTCTACTGATGAGCGATCTCGACGAAAACCAGCCATGCAATTTGGTAACATTTTGTAGTGTTCCAGGTACCACACCAAGCGGGCAAGGATCATCGTTTCCATTATCTTTCCCACACAGCTGGCCAGCGCTACTGGGCGGTATGAGGTGAGTTCAAGTGGGCACTTGCCTTGCTTCAGGAGAGGGAACAAGCGGCTTGTCTTCCATTCTTCGGGTACCATGCCATCTTGCCAAGATACGTTGTATAGATGTAACAGTTCTCTCCGTGCGCCATCACTCAGGTTGTTCAAGGCGCGGTAGGATATTCCATCTGGTACTGAGGATGAAGAACGCCTGCATAGAGCAAGAGCCGCATCTAGTTCCTCCATTATGAAAGGAAGATCCATGCGGCAGTCACGTGAAACAGGGATGTGACTGGAGGCTGGAAAGCCTGAGCCGGTTGCTTGGCCAGCGATCCTTGCACAAAAGTCATCTGCAACATCAGGCTCTGGTCGCCCCTGGAAGAGCGCCAGTGCTTTGAAAGGGAAGCGCTGTTCAAGGAGGGAACGTAGACCCCGTATGGTTCACCAGATGTGGGAAAGTGGTTTTCGGGGGCCTAGTGACTGGCAAAACGTTGTCCAACGTCGAGATGCCAATCTATCCATGCGACGTTGAATTTTCTTTTGTAGTTGTCTGGCTGTCCTAAGGTCTTGGATGGATTTTGTACGCGGGTAACGCCGCTCCGCACGACGACGGAGTGAACGAAGTCGCTCCAACTCTATATCCAATTCCGTGCGCATCGACAAAACCGTGACCGTGCGCGTGGCGTCTGGTAATGCAGACTTGATTGTTTACTCTAATCCAGAGGACAAGCCCTCTTGACAAGCATTTTCCATGGCGGAAGTAAAATTAGTCCAGTCAATTAACCGAATGGTGTTCTGTGGGAAGGACCTGGACATCCCTTTGATGACAAGGTACGTGGGAATATAATCACTCCCGTGTGTCTCAATATCCGCAAACCATTTAACGCATCTTGTGAAATAGCTGGAGACGAAAGCTAGGTCAAGACAGCTGCCATAATTCACGCCCCGTGTAAACGTTGGGTTGCCTTCATTCAGGAGTGAAAGGCCGTGGTTGCAGGCGAAGTTTGCAAGTTTTTGCCCTCTTGTATTTGTCCTTGTGCTTCCCCATGCCATATGGTGCGCATTAAAATCTCCGTTGAAGACATATGGAGCAGGGCACACCGACAAGATGTTCGTTAATCTTTTGGGATCAAAATTACTTGAAGGCGATATACAAACGCCTACACGTGTAAACATGAGTTTGCCCTTTTTAATTGTTAGGCAAACATATTGATTGTTATCGTGAGGCGGAATTGGCTCATGGGAACATAGGTCAGTTCTCGACGAATATAAACGATGACTTTGCTGCATGCCTCAGTTGTTCCGGCTATAACAGCTTCGTATCCCGATAATCTGACTGGTTTTGACACGTTAGGCTCACATATGACAATTATTGGGAACAAATTAGTATATATATACGGACGAAAGTCTGAAAGGCGTGACTTTAGTCCTTTTGCGTTCCACCGGATAATTGACGCTGCCTTGACTTCTTCTCGAAAGGATGGGCGATGGTTGGCCATGTCTCTATTCGAGAGACTCAAGCAGTGGGCTTAAGGCGTCCAGTACTTTCAGTGCACTTCGAGCAGACGTGGTTCCAAGGTCCGACAGAATCACTCGAATGGCATCTATAAGGGGACGCAGCATTGAAATGACTTGACGATCTGCTTTGGGTGTGTCATCAGCGGCAGGAGTAGGCTCCCGAGCGGGCTTAATAATCTGTGGTTCTGTGGGAAGTTGTTGGCTCGGATGCGCAGGCCAGTCTTCCTGAGAAAGATTCCTTTCAGCTGACTTTCTTGTGCTGTTATGCCCCTTTTTGGCCTGATTGGAGAATGTGGGTGCTACAATGGAAGGGCCCCTCTCCTTTCGTGTGTCTGCCTTTTTTGAGGAGGCTCGGTGACGCCGACGCCGACGCCGGATCGTTTCAGCTGCCTCCCTGTGTGTCGAATTGTCCCGATCTTCTGCTTGAGAACAGCGACCTCTTTCTTGATGCGAGGACAGTCCCTGGACGAGGCAGCATGGCAACCATTACAGTTGCCGCACTTTAGGACAGTAGACCGGCACGTGTACTCCGCGTGAGGTTCAGCACACCGGGGACACAGTAACGAGTTTGGACAAACCGCCTTGACATGTCCAAGCCTAAAGCACTGATGTCATTGAAGAGGCTTTTATACGAAGGGCCGAACAGGGTGTCGGAAGTGACCGACTTTGACGTGAGATGGTAGGCAGTCTCCCTTGAAAATCAGCGGCCCTTGTAGCTATTGATGGTACTGTATGGTCACAAATTGGAGACAAATTAGTATTTTCAGACAGTGTTTGCCTGCCAATGCTCGCTAGCGCAGAATCCATCGTCTTCCGTTGTGATGCCTAAAGAGGGCAGTCGCAAAACAGATGTTTGAGTCTCAGGCCCTTGGCAGCGTTCATAATTCGGCTGTCCGCACGGCCATAGAGTTATGGATAGCGCTGAGTGAAGGCGACGCCCAGAAGAATCAGATAAAGCATGCTTGCTTGGCTTCGCTTGACTTTAGCCGGGAGGCGAAACATCCTATAAAAGTCTATTTCCTGCAGGCGCCTCTACCGATGTACCGGTTGAGCCCAATAAGGTGCTGCGCAATCTCGCATGAGTGCACCCAACAAAGAATTTACATCCCTTCGCCAGTATGGGATCTTTACGTCGATGGCTTTAGAGATAGCGGTTCTTGCTTCCCAGCTAGCTCGTTGCCGGCCATGTCACAGTGACCAGATACCCGTCATAGTTGGCTTTCATGTGCTGAATAATGGGAATAAACCTCCCTTATACGTTGAATGTAATTTATCAATTTCTTCTCCTAAGTAATTAATACAGACCAGAATTGCTTGTGTTCGGGGCGATCGAACTTCTCCTGTCATTTTCTTCAGCAAAAGTCACACTTAACGAACAGCAATGACAACAACTTACCAAAACATGGCGCTTGTTTACGGACTTGTTCAACGCGAACTCCATGAACATCACCTTATCCTTATGGGGTACACTGTATGCGCTGCTAAAGCTGAAGGCAGGCTTTTGTTCCAGCCACATTCAGTAGCTCCGTGTCGCGTACTCACCTTTAGTGCATATAAGTCACCGTGGGTTCGGGCGAATGAGGCGAAACGATGGCGTATGGACAAGCAATATTTATTGCTATAGGAACGGTAAAGTAAACACACTTGGGTAATGACGTCCGCTTTGTAATAAGGAATGGCGTCACATTTCGTCACACGAGATCGGCCTGGCGACGAGCTCAGTCGCCGGTCGGATACGGTAATCCAGACAGAGTTTTGTTTCGGCCAAAGAGAGCGAGTCTCCCTGAGGGACGTCCTTCAAATCTTTTTACTTTCGCGAGAGGGCTCTCCTTCTCGCGAAGGGATGAGTCTACGGATGCATGAAGGATGAAAAAAAAAGACTAGGATGGAGTGTGACCTCCGGCCGCTAGCCTCAGCAACGCAACCTTCTCTCACGCCTGTTACGGTTCGCTGTGTGCGGCGATGAAGGAGACGGATGCCAAGTGCCTGAGACTCGACGTGCCTAATCGTCACGCTCGTCAACATGAAAAGACTTGTCCGTCGGGTGTGTGCGACGGGATTATGCGCCAGTGCAAATCCTACTTTCCTTTGTCCTACGTTCACCCCATCTACTATAGGGAGTGGTTTCTCTCTTAATTCCTGCGTGTGGGTTGACCAATGAGTTGACCCCACGTGACCTATGCTCCCCACCTCTACACCAGGGAGTTATTTTTCTCCGTATTCCTCTGTGTGGATTGCCAGGCAGTGGTTTTTCTCCGTATTCCTCTCTGTGAATTTACCAGTGTGCTGACAGTGCTTTCTACCAGTTAGCAAGAGAGAATGAGGTGTCCCGGATGGTGCAGGGTATAAGGCCAGCGAGGCGTCACGGACACATCTTCTCTACTTTCGCGTACAGGACGTTTCTGTACTTTTTGTCTTGGAGCGCATCGCTGAGCCGTAACAATGTATTAAACTTTTGTTATTGTTTTTACATCACCTCGTCTTCCCTGCCGAACCCTCTTCGATGGTCATTCTGGTGCGAGCTCCAAGCAGACGCTGCTGAAGGTCGCCGAAACCCAGTCTCCGTAACAACTAGTACCAGCTCGTAACAACTGGTGGCAGCCTTAACACACCACACCTCAACTCCCTTAGGGGCCCATTTAGGAAATGGCTCTTAGGAAATTGGGCTATTGTACATAAGTTTTTACCCACAGGGATAGACTTGTGAAAATTTAATGCGTAGATAGAATACAGCACACAGAGACTGACCACATTTTTTTCTGGACGTTTTTTATTAACAATGTTGCTCAACGTTTAACAGCGCCACTGGAAACCATTTCCAGCAGCTCCAGTGTGGCTAATGCACAATGTCTTGGTTTCTTTCTGTCGAACTTGTTAAAGAAAGCATGGCTAATAGCGTTCCTGTTAAGCTCCACTGCAAGCTGCGTGTTCTTTGCACACAAAGCTGGACCACACAATCTGCATCATTCCAAGCCTCAAGTCGAAATTGCGCACTAATAAATACGTTAAGTATAGAGGTACGCTTGAATAAAACCGACTGCAACAAATGACGCATGCATTCATGGTATATCTGTGGGCCCGTAGCGGTGTCGTATGGCGAGAGTATTATTATACAATAGACCGGCGAGTGCATAAAAAATAAAAGCAATGAGTTTCGCTTGTTCTTAAAAATAATCTTTAACATAACTATTCTTGAAACAAAACTTAAAATACACAATACAAATATAGGAAGTATGGTACAAAAGAAAAATAAACTGCTAGTGTTAAGCACACACGGTAATCTGAACGAGCAAACATCATCCCTGTTATATCTATATCCTAGTTTACTTGATAGTAACACACAATCTGTTTTATCGTGGATAAAATGGCGTAAAAACGGATGGTGCGTAGCCTCCCGCGTGCAAAGCAACGTATTCAACGCAACTAAATATGTAGAAATCTATGGCTAGTTATTATAGGCCCAATTTTCCAACTGCACTGACGCTGTAGCTTCGACATGTACGATTCAACGCTGCCAAAACGTTCGACGAGTATAAAGATTTCTGGAAGAATGTAGCGTAGACGAAATCTTGCTAACTACATTCCTTTCTTTAGCAAATGCGTTCGAACGAAGCTCTTCTTTTGTATAAAAGTGACTTTAAAAACAACAAAACAGAACGATGATTCCTCACAGCGCAACTTGCAACTCGTCGAGACACGCTCGTTTCTGTACATGTTTGCGAATCCCTGGCGCCACTCAAGCACACGGGCTGGCTCTCTGAGAGCAGCAGAGCGCAGAACGGACACGTGGGCGATTCACCTCTACAAGCAAGGACTACTCTGCACAGCAACTGCGCCCAAAGTTCCAAAGACTGTCTTCGTTAGAGCCATCTTGGTGGTCCTAAACCCTTTAGGCCAAGCATGCATGCGGGCAGTACCGCGCGTATTCTGTGACAGGGTAAAAGCGCCGACACGCTGGGAGTAGCTACAGTTTGTAATGTGCCTCTATACTACATATAAGCACTGCGCAACGTGACTGTGAGGCCACGTCGCGCACGTTCCATGTTGAAGTCGCCTACCTTATGGGCCCCCATAGGTGCACCTTTCAACTCGCCACGCCCTTTGATTTCATTTCAAACACTGTGCAGGTTAAAAAATAAAAGAAAGGCTCTGTAACTATGGTATGAAAACTCTAATAGTCAAACGCGCTGTGCTAATCAACGAACGCACGGCCGGTTCCGGCTGTTGCTGAACGCAGACAGCTTCCGGAACTTTGGGTACAAAAAAAAACTGTTCTTCGCTTGTGGAGGTGAACCCGGGCGCGTGTATATGGCTGTTGGGTGCACCCCCTCCCGTTCTTGTTCTAAGTGTGTTGGCTTCCTATTTCTTCTTGATGTACTGCAGCGTCGGCACGGCAGGCACGGCTGCCACGAGGCCAGTGTAGTACCGAGCGTACGACTCCACGACGGTCGCCCTGTGGGTGAAAAAAAAAATGGCGATGTCAGAGTAACTTGACTTTGCGTTCTTTTTTTTTTATTACTCATATGCACACGCACACACAAAGTTTCCTTCTGGAGTATCGTCTAGCAGGGCACAGAATCAACGCCAACGTACGATATGGCAGCTGAAATTCAAATGCAGGGGTGGACATTATCGTTCTCGTGAATGATAGCCAGTGGGGTGGTTAGAGTGGCAGGTGAAAAATGCAGCAGTCGGCGGCCGCGAGAAATAAAGATATTTTACCGCCGTATTTTACAACGCTCCTCCGCTCGACACTGCACCGTCTCTTCAGAAAGGGGAACGCGGCGCAACCCACCACCCCGTTCCAAAGGAGATGTTCATAACATCCAGCCATCCATACATGGATGTATGGTGAGGTCCCGGATAAACAACTTAATTACTTGGTGATAGGGAGCCTACAGGCAAGGGCTGTAGGCTTCCTACTTGGTGGAGTCGACAGTTCCGTTTGTGATTATGTGGGTAAAGAATTTATGTCCGGATATGGGAGTGAATACATGCTAAAACATTCACGCCCGGTACAGAGCAGACGCAGTTGGTAAAGCACAGCAGAGATATCCGTACTTGCTTTCCGACTAGTCCGTACTAGGCAGTACTATTATCGACACGGCCGAATTCTGCCATGTTGTAGGCTTCCGCTATCTCGGCGTTTACAGCTAATCAGAGAGGCCGTGTATAGCTGCATTGTGAACCAATCAGAACTGGCAGTGATAGTGAATTTGACAACATGGCGGACTTCAGTGGTGTCAGCAACCCCATGGTTTTGAGCATCGACCGAAGCGGCGCGACTGCTCGCGAGATGGAACAGCGGTGCTCACATGAAGACCACCTCTCCCTCGGGCTGGTTCTGGGGCGGCAGCCAGAGCAGGGACACGTGACTCTTGGGGTGCGCGTCGTTGTGCGTGACGGCGCTGCAGCTGACCGGGTGGGTGCCCTTCACCTTGAGGAAAGTGCCGATGCGCTTCTGGGTGCGCGGGTCCATGGCGGCAATGAAGAAGCCCTTGAACGGTGCGCCGCCCAGCTCGACTGCGAAAAGACACAAGCAGGGAACGACGGTGAGCCCAAGGTTCTGTGACGTGCATTCTAGTGCAGGTGTAGCACACAAGCCAGCCTGGTGCGCAGCGAAATTGAAAAATAAATGAATAGAAATGTCGCGAAAGTCACGCCTGTACTACGTGGTTTATGCATTACTTGACTGAAGATCTGTGTAGCGTGATTTAGCCGTTACATAAGTTATTCATTGTGCATTACATGAAACTACGATAGCATTTCAGCGTTTTGCTTTCGTATTTTTTTTTCCTTTTGACAACTGCAGGGAAGTGTCCGTACATCTAGAAACTTCGTTTTCTTTTTCGGCAGTAGGGACGTATATAATTATGCGCTGTCAATTCTACAGGAAAACGCTATTATTTCCTAAATTCTTGCCATTATCCGACAGCAAAAGTCAATCGATATTATCCGTGTCGCATTTCCAATACGCGCTTCTATATCACTCCGATATAAATCATGCAGCGATATCAAGATGTGGTGACGAAAGTGAGAGATAACCTTTGGAGCAAAATTTTAAAACAAAAACAACAATAATAATAAAAACATAACGCACACAGTTTGTGTGAAAAGATTCTGCGAGCGTAAAACGCACAGAGATGTAACAGTTGTCAGTACCGTATGTCCCGTCTGTCGCGCCCTCACATCAGGCCCATACCCGCAGGAGGGGGGGGGGGTTGCACCCCCCCTCCGAAATCAATCGGCATACCTCCACCTCCCCGCCCACACAACCACTCCTTACACACATTCCTAAAGCGCCGCGAATTCAATCTCGAGATTTCCCAGTTATGCAGTGATCAACATTTCGCTGCCTTTTTCACTCCTTTTCGACAGCGGTATTTATCGGCATCTCTTTGGTGTGAAGGCGAGTTTTCTAGGTGCGCGAGCAATTAACTCGATATGCGTTCAGTTGTCACCATCTATTCAACCGTCACACGCATCGCTGTTGCTTCTTTAGTTCAACCTTCTTTATTTAGACTGATCCAGAGACAAGGAAACGGATTCGGTTCGTAGTGAGTTGGTCTGTATGCTCGTGGAACAAGCTGCGGCTTCAGAAAACTCCAGTTGCGTTTAACTTTTGCTTCATTGTTTCGTCGGGTGACGGCTCGCCGCGATGCTGGAAGATTCTCGGAACCATATACCCGCGATATGGGTTAGATAAGGTGGAAAATAAAATAATACGAAACAGCGTCCATCATCAAACTCTGCAATAACCGTTAAACCCATAAGCAATATAGCTGTAACTCGTTATCTCGCCTGGTTCTTCCCTAATTGTACAGAACTTCTCGTGCAAAATTGGCAACTGGAACCAAGAGTCCAAGGAGTTGAGAAATTGAGCGATCTACTAAGGGAGAGAGCAGAAGCAACAGCCAGACAGGAATGAAAAGCGAAAGTTAACAAATATAACCGTTCTTTGTGAAAATATTTATGGATCAGAATCTTTTTATTTAAAAAAGGAAGTAGATAAAATGCCGCTGAAAGTGGAGAATAATTCCGTGTGTTTTGAATGATGCTTCTACAGAAATCAGTCGAGCCACCTGACGTAGCCACTTCTCTGCTGTGGTTATGTAGGTGTTTTTCTAACTTTCCGTGGTGGGCGCAGTGCGTCCAGAACCGCAGCATCCTGCGCTCTACGCGGTTGCACGGGACTGGCCGCCACGCATCGTTACGCAATTTCCCAAATAACAATACAACTCGGTTTTGGTAGAGCAGTAAACGAGGAATCCAAAAGAACTGTGATTGTTCCGCAAATACAGATTTCTCTACAGTTCCTTCAGAGCTACTTAAAAAAAAAACGCTACTAGTTTATTTTTACACTTTCGCTTTTTTACTTGTTTTTGGCAGTGTTCTTCCTGGGCTTCTTTCCCGCGCGAGTGCAATTGATGTGGTTCCTTGTTTGCCAAGTAAAGGAGAGGTGTATCTCATAGGCGTACCTGTGAGATACACCTTATTTCATTACCTTTTGCGGCTTTACGCGTCCTTATGGCGAAAGGTGGGCATTATTCAGATTTGTATTAGTAAAGGTACCCCCACCTTCATTTGCATAGAAACGTTACCTTGGGTTGGGTTCCTCCCGAAAAAAAAAATCCTAGGCACGTGCCTGCCTCACATTGTCCCGTATTTCGCGCTTCACCGTACTCAAATATACACCAACTAAGTTTCGCACCATCATCATCATCATCATCATCATTCTGGTTACGCCCACTGCAGGGCAAAGGCCCCTCCCATACTTCTCCAACTACCCCGGTCATGTATTAATTGTGGCCATGTTGTCCCTGCAAACTTCTTAATCTCATCCGCCCACCTAACTTTCTGCCGCCCTCTGCTACGCTTCCCTTCCCTTGGAATCCATTCCGTAACTCTTAATGACCATCGGTTATCTTCCCTCCTCATTACGTGTCCTGCCCATGCCCATTTCTTTTTCTTGATTTCAACCAAGTTTGGCGTTCGCGGAGTTTTTTTTTTTTTCAAGTAAAATTCCCGAAAATACGACGAGACCCGCCGTGATTGCTTAGTGGCTGTGGTGCGGCGCTGCTAACCACGAGGTCGCGGGATCAAATCCCGGCCACAGTGGTTACATTTTGATGGGGCGAAATGCGAAACCACCCGTGTAGTTAGATTTAGGTGTACGTTAAGGAACCCCAGGTGGTCAAAATTATTGAGGAGCCGCCACTGCGGCGTGCCTCATAATCAAATCGCGGTTTTGGCACGTAAAACCCCACAATTTCTACAATACGACAAATATAAACAAAAAGATTGCTGAATGGATATTTAATTAAATTCGGGGTTATTACGTGTTAAAACCACGATCTGATTATGAGGCACGCTGTTGCGGGAGTCTCCGAGGATAACTTTTGCCCACCTGCTTTTTTTTTTTTTTTTAACGCGCACTTAAATGGAACTACACGAATGTTTTTCTGCATTTCGCCCCTCATCGAAATGCGGCCGCCGCGGTAGGATTGAATCCAAGCGGCCACTTCGAGTTCAGCAGCGCGAAAAAAACGTCATAGCCACTAAGCGGAATGAGCATTAAGACTGTGCATTGGGGGGGGGGGGGGGGGGTTCACTTGAGTTTGAAATCTGCCCTTAAGTCACACATGAAAACGTAAATGTGGCGCACCAATTCTCGCGGTGGCGCAGCCGAACACAATAAGAAGAGGTATGGGCAAAGGCGGCTAGTGTTTTGGCGCCTATAAGACGCCAGAATGAATCTATACCAACTAGCTTAAATTTAAGTTCGTATTCAACACCAAATCCGCAAACGTTTCCTCACGCGCCATTAGATTTCAACAAACGTATATGGTTGCTATAACCTCGATGTGCAGTACGTAATAGCTTTTCTGCAGTTCCTGATCAATTTGTTGCTCGCTTATGCAAAGCGCGGAAGTATTCAGGCTTTCTCACGAGTACGAATTTTCAACGGAGATTGAAGCATTTTTTTTAAAGAAACATCACTTATTACCTCTCCTTGCTGTAACCCGCCGCGGTTGCTGAATGCCTATTATGGCGTTTCGTATTCCGATGGGGGCAGTATGCTGGAACAATCGTGCACCGTGCATTAGGTGCACGTTAAAGAACCCCAAGTGGCTAAAATCGATGCGCAGTTCGCCACTACGGCGTCCCTCATAAATCACTTTTTCGGAACGTTGAACCCAACAATTCTTTTTTTCACCTAGCCGTGGTTTTTCATATCTATTTCTTCTTCGGATAAGTTCAATATCAGCAGCAATCTTCGATTGCTTCAAAAGCCGTGAGTTCGCAAGTAGTCAATAATGTTTTATCAAAAACCTAATTCACCTTCGCGTGGATCACGAATGTAGAATTGAACATTCGTAAAAAAACGGTCGTCTTCGCGGGATCACTATCGTAAATAAAGGCGTAATTACAGAGTTTATCTACACGACCGGGAAGGCCTACAGGTCGGCCAATTTGGAGCCATACGGTTCTAATAATGGCCACTGATAGCGCGGGCACTGACCGGCGGCGTCACGCAAGTCGGCACCCTCTAGAGTCAACGCACGTCTCCCACGTTGCCGGCAAAATAAGTGGTGGCTTCCCACCGCCCCTCGAGGAACGCCACAAGCTTTCTTTGCGAGCGGCAAGCACGGAGTAGGAAAAAGACGAAAGCACTGTACCGCCTTTTTTTTTCGACATCCTGATCTCACGTTTAGGCGAGCTTCCAAACTTCGTGACTGCCCGGTTAAACAAGGTACGAAACCCGGAACCCCGCTCGGCTTATATACGCGCTCGATCGCCAGCTGCTTTCTCCAGTGGCTCTCGCTTCGTCTCCGCGATCTTGCGTTCGGCGGTCGATATGTCGCGTGCGCGCGCGCTACTTCGCATGCGTGCCGTACGAAACGACGAAGCGAAGTGTGGGACGAAAAAAAATAACAAAAGACAAGAATGCGAGTGGCGTGGCGCGGAAACCTTCGAACGTTCTCCTGACGACTCTTCGAGCGCACGAAACAAACAACGGGGTTGAGTTGCTGCTGCTCTCATTTTCGTCTTATTGTTTTGCGTACGCCCTGACGCGACTGACTCTTTGTGGTCGGCCCCACGGGCGAAAGAGACACGAGCTGTGTCCGACGCACGTGATCACTGAGCCATGTACTTTTTTTTTTTTTTTTAGCCATCAGGGCGAGACGGTTCGGAGCGCGAGGATCACGTATGCACTCGTTGGGTCTCGCCTTACCGGTCCAATGGCGCCTTCCGATAGGCCAGCGGGTGAGCTCGACTAAATGTGTTCTCGCGCGGGTTGAAAGGACCCCGTAGCCAAAATTTTCCGGACACTTCGAAGTGTTCCTCTTTAGGCCGCTTTAAAGTGACTGCGTTTTAAGGAAACGTTAACTACTTCGATACAATTTTCCCGACGTTATGGTTGCGAACCTCATTTCCATGTCGTCGAGTTCGTCTCTGCCACCGTAAGAAGCCCAAAAGAAGAGTAATACGACGATGGTTTATTTGAAAGACCACCGTAATCGAGTAACACCTTTGCCGAATCTTTGCCGAACACGCATCCGACCACTTCGCTATATCGCTGCATTTCAGTGGCATTCTTGGCTATCGTACAAAAGTGAGCGGCGCACACTGAATTCCAGGATCGTTCTCCTTCTATTAGCATACAGCAACCTTATACAAGAAAAGAAGCGCAGTTGTTTAATCTGTACCAGGGTGTCAGAAGAGGCCAGTCCTCGAATGCGCGAACTTTGGGCTGCAGCAAGCCATTGCACCCGAAATCCACTTGCAGTGTGTAATCGTGCACAGTACTACCTTTCTTTTAATGCAATAATTGCTTGAAGGCCTCATTTTTATTGATTACAGTACCTTACCACATTTACAGTAATGCAGTGAATTGGGACGTTTATTTTCAGCGACATAAAACTGTTAAACAATGAGCTGTGCAAATAATACATGTGCGGGCACACCGCATCAACCAGATAAAGGATACGCATTGAATGAAGAAATGACTCGTGTATGCGTCAAAGGTGCCCATAATCTCGCATTTGACACGTCTATCCCATATACGCGTGGTTTAGCAGTTAGGACTTTAGTCCCTCGCAGTGCAGACACTGCGGGTGTTGCCTTATTTCCTGTCAATTAAGGTGTCTCACCGCAGTGCCCGTCACGGATACTCGAGGTACCGATGCAAAGAGCCAATGCGCATGCTTCACAACGAGGGCTGACGTTCTTTTTTTGTCAACGGGTAGTTGCTGAACAACGGTCCAACACAGTCGACTGCGGCGAAGACTTTCACGGACCGCAAATACCTTTATGTATACACACGAGACCTTGCATAGAGATCGCAAGGGACGCGCACAATGCCAGACAGCTCTGCCCAAGTTATGTTTGGTACGAGGCAGTTCTGTCTGACACTTAGCTCCCACTTCTTAAGAAGGTGGTCGTACATACGTTTCCCTATAAGGCGTCGTATGCGGTCGTGAGGCTGTCATGTCCAACTGTGTAAGCAATGCACGAATGCACAGCAACATCGCCTACGACCACCATTTCGTGATCAAAATAATCCGGCTTAAACATACAATGTCAAAATATTGTATGGCGAAGCTCTTCTGCATTGCCGAGATAGAATTGTCCGTTCATTATTTGCAGTAAGCGCTCTACCTATATCATTAAAACTGCATAGAATGAAAGAGTGCGTGTGTCTGTCGGCGTCTCTTATTGCTTTTCTTTTTCTTACTCTTGCGGCAAGTTGAATGGAGAGAGGTCGCTGTAGGTCATCCATTGCTCAGAAACGAATCTTTGTACCATTTTAAGAACTCGCTGCGTTGGGACCAACTCGGTCGCACGCAATGAAGTGAAGAGGCGTCACCTGCTGACTAGAGTCTATATATGTTATTAGGTGACAGTATTTTTGTGACTTTCTTGTACTGTGGAGTTATTCAACATCTATACCGTATGCACCACGTATTTTTTACGCCATAGTGTTACTGTGAAAACGTTGCTCGACAAATTGTGGTGGTTGTAGGAGAAGGTAGTTACACACGTAATCTTGAACCCTGTATGTTGTAGGTAAGACCCGTTCAAGAACCAAGGAGTGGCCGGCGCCTAAACTGCGCGTCAACGTCTCCTTATACCATATCAATAAAAAAAAAGATAAAGAGGCGCCGAATTCCCAAGGCTTGTCGTTCGGAAGTGCATTTTGCCATTGGCCATATAGCCGCTTTCGCTAATAGTATGTCCAGCATGAGGACTGGCAGTAATGTCCTCTTACGAACAATGGTAGCGAATGAGATTTTTTTGCGAATGCGCGGCCCAGATCCACGTGCTACCTTCGCGCTAGATAAGCAGTGCTTCAGACAGCGCACTGTTATCGCAAGGTCAAACAAAATGAGCAGCGCTGCACGATGGCCAAAATATGTCACAGCGAGATAAACTAATGGCTCGACTTGGCGGCGCACGCTTTGTTGTGAGCTGTCCCCATGCAAACGGCCAACGATAGCTCTTTGGACGCGTTGACTGTGCTAATAGGGTCAGCCAGGGTTGATCGACGTCAAGGTCGCGCCTCCCGAGCAAGAGCAGACCCGTGGAATTAATTGGCGCGATTAATCTCGTCGTGCAGCAACTCAAGGCTGCCACTACTCGACCACGCCTGAGCTTCGGCCGCCAGAAAACGGTGTTGCGATAATGTCTTGAAAACAGCGTGAACACGACCATCAAAATAATAATAAAAAAGGGCTAGGTTGAACAATAAAAACACACGTTCTACTTCTGCCAGCATCATTATTGCCTCCCTATATGCCCCCTGGCCATTCTTAATAGCCAAACGGCCATCTTGATTTATTTTTGTATTTCTTTAAACACATAGCTATATGTAACACTATTACGCCCACTGAATCAAGGCTTTTCTGGGCCGAATGTGAGCTTCATCTTTTGCAATGTACTCTCAAAACAGCTTTTAATTGATTAAGTAAACTATTAATTTTATTTTTTTTTATTAAGAGCCTCCACTTAGCAGTTGAGTGAAGAAAAAAAGCGGTAATCCCTTCTTCGTAATAGAGGAAGTTTTGTAACTCATTTCGAGACAAGTGTACCTTTTCCACCGAGCAAGGACACCGAAACGAATTGTACGCCACGCCGGGGAATGACGTACCCCAACTGTGTCGCCTTGACCCATGAAACCACAGACGGTCGTCTAGAAACAAAGCCACTTCTCATGCGTACGTTTGACGCGTCTGTGGTCGTGCTCGGGGTCATTTGAAAAGAGGAGGCGCTCTTCTCCCACCTGAGCCAGTTCCTTTCTTTTTCTCTTCTTGTAGCAGAGACGCCTCGAGCCAAATGTCCACCGAAATTTAGCGAGTTGAATGCAATGGGGCTCATTGTAGTGCTCTTGACCGACGGACCTAACAACTTGCACACGTAAGGGAAAGGTTATTCTAACAGTCGCTATATATACCAACTAGTAAGGGAAACTCAAGATTATGCATACAGTTCGGTGCTTGCGCATCGTGTGTAACTCGCGCTAAGCGAGTCTCGGACAATCGGTGCCGGTTTCTTTCTTTCTTTTTTTCTTCTTCTCCCCTCTGCCGCTGTGTGCCGACCTCGACAGCCGGCAGTAAACGAAAGCTAGACCGTCACAGCGGTCGACGCACGGAGCGGTCCTCGACTCGTGTCTGCGCCGACGCCACGAGCCTCCGAGCTGCAAGCTGCCGCCGCTGCAGCAACCGCGGACATCTGAGGAAAGAGCCTGCATTCGTGAGACAAAGCTCGCATTCTTCTCTAATGGCGACGCTGCCCCGTATGTGTACACGCCCCCGTATCCCGTGCAACTACGCAACGCGCGCTTCCTCGCGTTTTTTTTTTTCTTTTTTTATAAACAGCAGGGCCGTGAAAGAAGCGGCGGCATGAAGCGGGGTAAATGAGTTGCGCTGGCGTGGCTCATTTTCCGCCCTCTAGACGCGCGCGGGACGCCTGTTCGCCGCTTCGGGGAGATTCTAGGCCCCCGCAGTCAACTCGCGCTCGTTGATGACGGTGCTGAGCGTGACGGTAGCACACTGTAGTGGCCGTCTAACGTTGCGGCTCGCGCCGGACGGCCTACTGGCTTATTCTCGCCGCCGGGCTTCTGGAGCTCAGCGGTAGCGCGCGCGCGTGCAGGAGCGCACCCTATGTATGCAGCAATAATAACGGCGCCTGTGGGAACGTCTATAATAACATCACTCGGTGCGAAGAGCTCCCGCACGAAAAAAAAAAAGGTGGCGCGTTATTCGTTCGGCGTCGCACATATAAAAAGGCGCATAGCGGCGAGATAAAAAACACATGGTAATGCACACCCGTATAGCCAGCCCACCCAGCCACCCGCACCCTTTGATACATATGCCATCAGCTCGCTGAGGAACGAAGCGAAGATGATTCTAGCGCAGGTTGCGACTGACGTTGTTATAGTGGCGCCGCTGAGCGCCATGGCTATATGCATTACATCCATCCATCTAAATCGAGGCATTCAACCGCGTTCGCTTCCACAGGGCATGCACTGCGCTTGGACCGGCAGATGGCCCTTGCGCGAGCGGGTCTGAATGATCAAGACTCGAGCAGATGGGAAGGGGTTAGAAAATGATGAAAAAAGAAAAGGAAATAAATCGAGGGAATGGCGCGCCGGGACGGCCGAGCACGAAGTTTCGCTCACCGGCCCCTTTCGCTCCGCATCGGCGATGATGATGATGATGCTCGTGAATAGTTAAATGCCGCGCGATGCGTGCTATTATTACTCGCGGCGCGCGATGCGCGTGAATGTAAATGCGAAACCGCGTTTCCTTAATTAGCCACCTCTTCGTTGCGGCGGCGCATGCCTCTAGAGTGAGCGTTCTGCGAGGTATAAGCCGGTCCTACTTTTTATCGTTTTCAAGTTATTTGCTCAATATGGGCGGGGCACCGTGTTCCCGTCACGCTTTTAGTCGCCGTTCCTGCAGCTTACATGGCCCGTACACGTGCACGTAACTACTTCTTATAAAAGTAAAGATGTTATCACCTTTTCTCTCTTTTTTTCGCAATGCAATTGCGCGTTCCAAGCGTTTACGCTGCGGAGGCCCAAATATTTGTACCGTCAGCGTAAATTCATGGGATTCTGCTGTAAGTCCGTGTTTTGAAGACAGGTCTACGCAAGCGAAGAATGTTTTATTATATACTCGCATCTGTGAAAGTATATGCTCATAATCCAGAATCTGGGCCAGTATTCACGTAAACGTGCATCCACACACGCAGAGCATGATACGCCAGCACTGTTCCCGAAAGCAGAAGCCAGCCAACGGCAATTAATGTTGGGCATATCATTAGGCGAAGGTTACCGGCCAATTAGCAACAGCACTTGCGAACGAAGAGTATTGTGAATTCAGCCCTTGTTCGCGGGACGTTGACACAAGTTTATTTTTTTTCGGCTACAATGATGTGCCATTTGCTTCAGAAGTATATACAACTTTTTTTTCTGTGCCGCGTTATATTAGACGCAATGTGAGTTTAAGCAGGCCTTGTGGACTGGAACTCGGAGGACAGATATGGGCACGCGACAAATAACTACCAGACTACTTTCAAGCTTAAGCGACCTGCCTCTTCTCACGCGCCAGGAAATAGTCATCGCTATCGAGCCTGATTCATAGTTTATTCGTGGTGCGTAATGCGCGCGATTCATAATAGCCTGTTTACCGAATGAAGTATAGCTTCATGAGCGACCAATGTAGGCTAAAGCTGACCACATACGATGATACCGCTTTATACTTATCCCCCCGGTTGTTGCTTGCTTACTGGCTGGTTGGCTGGCTGGCCCGCTCGCTCGCTCGCTCGCTCACTCACTCACTCACTAACTCACTCACTCACTCACTCACTCACTCACTCACTCACTCACTCACTCACTCACTCACTCACTCACTCACTCACTCACTCACTCACTTAAACGAGATGGATGGGTCGATGGATATTATAAGCATCTCCCTCACTCCTCCATTGAAGCGCGATGGCGGCTAGCGCCACTCCCCTTTCCCCTTCTCCACGTGTAGGGTAGTCAACCGGGTGGAACCTAAGTTATCCTCCCTGCCTTTCTTTCGTGTCTTCCTCTTTCTCACGTGCCACTAAGCTAGTTATTTTTGCCATTCGCTG